>NW_018743669.1:1582500-2182500 GCF_001683475.1 Chenopodium quinoa | reverse complement strand
ATTCATTTTTCTTACTTCCAGGTATTAAATTTTTTAAAAAGCCGAGTCATTGACCAATCGAACAAAAAATTAAAGATGAAAATCAAGATTTTTCAAAGATTGGAGAATGGACCGAAATCCTTCATACTAAAAACAAAATGAGCAAACCCTAAATATCAAACTTGAGTTAATATTAGGCATTGATATAAAAAAAGAAAAGGCTTTACGAGTATCAATTATCAAGGGGCAAAAGTTGCGGAGTACGACCCTGCAATTGCTAAGGAATAAAACGATCAATATGCGGTGTGAACTGGTGATGGTGCGTAGTCTTTGATTTATTAACAATTTTAAACAACTAAAACAACAACTAAATATCATGTCCTTTTTGATGCATGTAAATCACATACTTGGACCATTTATACAATAATTAAGTGTTCGATTAAGCTGGAAATAGTCCGATGGTCAACACGGTAATGGAGTTATGGTAAAAAAAAATCAATAATTTAGGTCCTTTTAATAGTTATTTATCAAGTCAAAGAACCTAATAATCCACCAATTAAAGCAATATATAATAGATAATGTATGTCACACCACTCTCATCCTCTGATTTATGTCCCTTATCATTCATTTTAAATTGTGCTTCATAGTTCATATCACTTTAATTTTAAGAGAAAATTAAGCCATTATAAACATTTTTTTTTAATAAAGAAATGAAAACGGGGTGACACATATTACAGGGCGGCGATCAAGATCAAAATTAATTCCCGTACGTATGGCTGAACCTATAGCTAGGGATCATATAATAAGGGATGACGAACCATGTGATGAGGTTTAATTTGTTACTCTATTAGAATTGTTAACTAGAGCATACACATACAAGATAATTACTTAGGGCCTGTTCTCATTGACTAAACTAAGCTGAACTGAACTGAACTGAACTGAACTAAACTAAACTAAACTGAAATGAATATTTTATAAGAGAAGGAAATTAGGAATTGAACTAAACTATGTCACAATACTTGCAACACACTATAAAATATGTTTAAAAATATGTTTTATAATCTATCCATAGTTAAATCATACTTCCTCCGTTTTCTTTTACTTGCAATATTTCCCTAAAAAGAAAATGTCACAATACTTGCAACACACTATAAAAGGAAAGTTACTTTAGGGAAAAACTATACTATTTCCCTTATTTAAAGCACATGACCCACTAAATTACACTCCTAACAACCACTCATCCCATTTTAAAGTGTATTATATCATGTGAACCCCACATTTCTTAAATACCGTGAAAAAGTGTGTGTTGCATCTAAAAGAAAACGGAGGAAATATATAACATGTGTTCTTTTCCAATTCCAAACCATAGTGTGAAGTCACATCACATCACTATTGTCAAGTCCCATCAAATTATGACATCACATCATTATAAATATAATTACATAATATGACATCAATATACTTATATGACATCATTAGATTCAGATGACTCCATTATTGCAAGTCACATCACTTCAATATACTTATATGACATCATTATATTCATATGACATCATTATTGTCAAGTAATATCACTTACATCACTATTATATGACATCATTAGTGTCAAGTAATATCACTTACATCGTTATTATATGACATCATTATTGTCAAGTCACATCACTTCAATATACTTTTATGACATCATTATCGTCAAGTAATATCACTTCAATATACTTTTGTGACATCATTATATTCCAAAATTTCAAAACAGGAACATAACTCATTCTTAGTACTTTATAGACATCTTTATAGGTGTGTTATGGTTTCAAACCACCATATATGACCCCGAGAGTCACCCCACGTAGTCGGTTCAATTTTTGAAAAAATGTCAAAAATTGACCCGAAATCGTGTATTATAGCCTTCAATTTTGGACAAATTTTCACTTTTTTTGACCCGGAAATAAAAATTGCCGAGGTGCTTCCCATGGACCCTTTTACACCCCGGGAGTCCATTTGGGTGGATAAAACCATCCAATAAACTTAGAACTGTCAATTGACCCGTTTACAACTTACATCGATTTCATAAACTCGAGGCTACCACGAACATTTATGGCAACATATAATGATCATATATGGTTCCAAACGACATTAAATGACCTTGGGATTTATCCCCTGGTATCTCGAGACTTTTCAACATCGGGTCCCGAAACCTCTGAAATTGGCCAAAGTGCGTGTATTATAGCCTTCAATTTTGCCAATTTTATCTTTTTTTGACCCGGAAACAAAAATTGCCGAGAAGCTACCTATAGACCCTGATACCCTCCGGGAGTCCAACTGGGTGGGTGAAACCATCCAATTTGCCTTTAAGCATCAAATTTATCAGTTTTCGTACACGCCACTTGTATTAGCTATAAGCTTCCACGGGGCCTTTATGTAGCCGACTTATGGTTGTATACGGGTCCAAACAACATCATATGACCTTGTAGGCGTCTCTCGAAGTGCGCCTACGTAAAAGCATGTGGTGAATATGCTTGGCACTCATAGGAAGTGGGAATTGACATAATACGATTAGGGATAAGGAAAGTAGGGAGCCGCCAACAAGTTTTTAAGGAACTTGTAAACCGTTCACGAATCATAAAAGGCAACCACGAATAAGGGACAACGAAAGCAACAACGATTGACCCGTGAAGGTTACACCCCATTCATAATCCATGAGATTAATAACTCCATATGGTTCGGAATCACGAAAGGAGGATCGGAGATGATGGTACGAAGTGATTCATGGAGTCACATTCGCCCTTATTGGCCTCTACTCGATTCTTATAGTGAAAAGTGTTTCATGCGATCTCAAAGACATACAAAATATTCAATTCACTCCAAACTATTATTAAGCTAAATTGGTTAAATATTAATGCAACACATAATTCTAAAATATTAGTGATCACTTGAATTAATAACAAGATTAAAAAGGAACCTAAACCGGTTGTCCAAATTATCTTATTAGTCGTGATTTTCAATTACATATTCCCTTTAACATGCAATATGGTGATCAATAAATAATAATAGAATAAACATTAATATTGGAAGCAATTCAACAATAATAGCGTTGGTCAAATCAAATATAAAATAACCTAATCATGATGCTAGAAATATTAAAATAAAATAAGAGTAATTAAATTAATTAATTACTCACATTCTGCGCGTTCCTTTAAATTGCTACATCATGAATAAACTGTTAGTAACTTCAATAAAAATATAAAGCAAATAAAGACTAAATTAAATTAAAAGTAGAGTTAATTTGGTCCAAACCCTCAGTTAATTCTACCTATCACGCCTTGGTTAAAGTATAGAACTTCAGGTATTGTATGGACTCCTTGGAGTGCTTAAAGGAAGAAATAGTGAAAGAATGGGGAGGCTAGTGTTTAGGCTAAAGAGGGAGAAGAGAATTATTTGACGATCAAGATTGTTGATCATTGGAAAAGGGGTGATATTACCTCTATTTATAGAGAAAAAAGAAGGGTCGAAGAATTAAGTTAAGATCCGAATTAAATCGGAATAAAACTCGATAGACAGCAGTTTTTGCGGTTTTTGTTTTTATCATATCTTTTGATCCAGAAATCGGAATAAGATGAATAAGATATCGTTGGAAATCTCTTAAAGTCTACTTTCTAACGCAATTAGAATCAGATTAAAATATTTTGTAGAATAAAAGATATAGCCGAAATAGTGAGACGGTATCGGTTTTGGATAGAGTTTGACATTTTATTCATATCTTTTCCGTTATAGCTCGGAATTGATATTATAATATATCATTGGAAAGATAATTTCAAGGGATGTCCAACCATATAAAATTTGGATAAAAAATATGAGGTACGAAAATAATATCTGTCTATCTTTGAATGTCTTTTAATTCGGATAAAATTAGGACTTAAAAAAAAAAGAGTTTTATTCAATTTCAAACTCTTTAATCTTATCTTTTTAAACCGGATAATTAGGATCTTTTAGAAACTTATAGAAGCTTCCAAATAATCTTAATTGGTTTAGGAATTGGATTAAATCATTTGGACCCTCCACATGATCATTGGGTCGTAGGTAAGGTGGGCTTAGGTTCGGTTTGGGCTCAGTTTAATATTTTGGTCATAACTTATTCGTTATAACTCGGATTTGGGCTTATAATATATCGTTGGAAAGCTCTTTTAAAACCCATCCAATTATTCAATCATTGGACCCATATCATGGACCAAAATAAACTAGATCAAACGTTTTTATAAAAAGGACACGAAATAAATGGTTTTAAAGGACACGAAATGAATTATTTTGGGTTAAAAGGCACGAAAAGAGGAAAATAAGTTATGGTTTGAGGAAATGGGCTAGGAATTGGGTTGGTTTATGAAATAAAAATATGGATTTAAGCACTCCAAAAATTAAATACTCAACCCGACCAATAATGGTGGTGAAAGGTTGTTCATCATTGGGTTTGGTTTTGGGGAGACATTTTTAGGTGTCTACAGACCTCGGGATGCATCCCGTAAAATTCCTTGAGTTTCTGACACTAGGTCTGGACACCTACTAAATTACTCCGATTTCGTGTATTATAGCCTTCAAATTTGGCTTCCATACATCATTTTTTCACCCGACAAGATTATGCATCCTAGTACATCCATGGGTTCCCAAAGGGCCTTGGGAGTCATAGATGATGCCATCTCATTCATCCTTAATCACCATGTCTTAAGGCAACGATGACATACCCTCAAACGACAAAACTAATTGTTTGTATGCGTTATCCTTGGGTGTATGCCTTGTCCTTGGGTGCACATGTCTTGTGCACATGCTACACGCCCCTTGCACCATCCCACACCCCAACACTTTGGCTTTGTCACTTGTCTCAATCCACTACTTAGCATTTTTTAGCATATGATCAGAAGCAACGCTAACGTTGTTTTCCAAAACATAGGTATTTTTAGGGAATAGGATAGGGGGAAGGACGAATCGAAGCGATATAGGGCTGAATCTCAGTGGATCATGGCAGCAAGGCCACTCTTCCATTTACAATACCCCATCGCGTATTTAAGTCATCTACAAAGGATTCAACCCGCCGCTCGGTAGGAATTGTACTTCAAGGCAGCTCTCAAGGCGCATCCACCGCGTGAGCTTAGCCTACGACACGTGCCCTTGGGGGCCAAAACCCCTACTGTAGGACGGAAATCGGGCGGCGGGCGCATGCATCGCTTTTTGCCCGGATTCTCTCTTTGAGGCGTTTAGTCATAATCCAGCACACAGTAGCTTTACGCCATTGGCTTTTCAACCAAGCGCGATGACCAATTGTGTGAATCAACGGTTCCTCTTGTACTAGGTTGAATTACCATTGCGACACTGTCATCAGTAGGGTAAAACTAACCTGTCTCATGATGGTCTAAACCCAGCTCACGAACCCTTTTGGTGGGTAAACAATCCAACACTTGGTGAATTCCGCTTCACAATGATAGGAAGAACCGACATCGAAGGAGCAAAAAGCAACGTCACTATGAACGTTTGGCTGCGACAAGCCAGTTATCCCTGTGGTAACTTTTCTGATACCTCTAGCTTTAACTTCAAAATGTCTAAAGGATCGTTAGGCCACGCTTTCACGGTTCGTATTCGTATTGAAAATCCAAATCAAACGAACTTTTACCCTTCTATTCCACATAAGAGTTCTGTTCTCGTTGAGCTCATCTTAGGACACCTGCGTTATCTTTTAACAGATGTGTCGTCCTAGCCAAACTTCCTACCTAACAATGTTCTCCGCCCGGATCGGCCCGCAAAGAGGACCTCAGGTCTAAAAGGAAGGTCATTGCCCCGCTTCAGACTCACAAAGTAAGTAAATAAGCGTTAAAAGTAGTGGTATTTCACTTGCGCCGAAGCTCCCACTTATCCTACACCTCTCAATTCATTTCACAAAGTCGGACTAGAGTCAAGCTCAACAGGGTCTTTTTTCCCTGCTGATTTTGCCAAGCCCGTTCCCTTGGTTGTGGTTTCGCTGGATAGTAGACAGGGACAGTGGGAATCTCGTTAATCCATTCATGCGCGTCTCTAATTAGATGACGAGGCATTTGGCTACCTTAAGAGAGTCATAGTTACTCCCGTCGTTTTCCCGCGCTTGGTTGAATTTCTTCACTTTGACATTCAGAGCACTAGGCAGAAATCACATTGCGTTAACATCCGCAGGGACCATTGCAATGCATTGTTTTAATAAAACAGTCGGATTCCCCTTGTTTGTACCAGTTTCGAGTTGACATTTCGACGCTCGCGGAAGGCCCCTGAAGGGACCATTCCCAGTCCGTCTCCCGGCCGGAACGCGGTAACTTGCTCTCGTCATGGAAGCAGCTCAAGCAGTCTGCCAATAGCCGATGGGTTTAGGACTGGGACCCCCGTGTCCATCCCTCAGAGCCAATCCTTTTCCCGGAGTTAAGGATGCATTTTGTCGACTTCCCTTGCCTACATTGTTCCATTGACCAGAGGTTGTTCACCTTGGAGACCTGATGCGGTTATGAGTAAGACCGAGCGTGGTCGGCTCTTGGTCCTCCAGATTTTCAAGGGTCGCCGGGGGCGCATCGGACACCACAAAATGTGCGGTGCTCTTCCATTCGCTGGACCCTACCTCCAACTGAGTCGATTCCAGGGTGGGAAGGCTATTAAATAGAAAAGATAACTTTTCCCAAGGCCCTCGCCGACGTCTTCGAACATCCCAACGTTGCCGTCAACCTTTACATCCCGGTTAAGGAATTTTAATCCAATTTCCTTTCGAAGCTCGCGCAAAACGCGCTATCGGACAGGCTTCCCCTGTCTCTTAGGATCGACTAACCCATGTTCAAGTATCGTTCACATGGAACCTTTCCCGTCTTTGATCTTTGAAGTTCTCATTTGAATATTTTCTACTACAAACACTAAGATCTGCACCAACGACCGCTCTGCCGTGGCTCACGCCACAGGTTTGACAGCGATCGCTGTCCCCTTCTACTCATCGGGACCTGGCACTAGCCCCGACGGCCGGGTATAGGTCACACGCTTCAGCACCATCCATTTTCGGGGCTAGTTGATTCAGCGGGTGAGTTGTTACACACTCCTTAGCGGATTTAGACTTCCATGACCACCGTCCTGCTGTCTTAATCGACCAACACCCTTTGTGGGATCCAGGTTAGCGCGTAGTTGGGCACCGTAACCTGACTATATTCATATGAAACAATTATATTCATATGACATCATTATCGTCAAGTAATATCACTTCAATATACTTTTGTGACATCATTATATTCCAAAATTTCAAAACAGGAACATAACTCATTCTTAGTACTTTATAGACATCTTTATAGGTGTGTTATGGTTTCAAACCACCATATATGACCCCGAGAGTCACCCCACGTAGTTGGTTCAATTTTTGAAAAAATGTCAAAAATTGACCCGAAATCGTGTATTATAGCCTTCAATTTTGGACAAATTTTCACTTTTTTGACCCGGAAATAAAAATTGCCGAGGTGCTTCCCATGGACCCTTTTACACCCCGGGAGTCCATTTGGGTGGATAAAACCATCCAATATACCTTAGAACTGTCAATTGACCCGTTTACAACTTACATCGATTTCATAAACTCGAGGCTACCACGAACATTTATGGCAACATATAATGATCATATATGGTTCCAAACGACATTAAATGACCTTGGGATTTATCCCCTGGTATCTCGAGACTTTTCAACATCGGGTCCCGAAACCTCTGAAATTGGCCAAAATGCGTGTATTATAGCCTTCAATTTTGCCAATTTTATCTTTTTTTGACCCGGAAACAAAAATTGCCGAGAAGCTACCTATAGACCCTGATACCCTCCGGGAGTCCAACTGGGTGGGTGAAACCATCCAATTTGCCTTTAAGCATCAAATTTATCAGTTTTCGTACACGCCACTTGTATTAGCTATAAGCTTCCACGGGGCCTTTATGTAGCCGACTTATGGTTGTATACGGGTCCAAACAACATCATATGACCTCGGGATGCATCCCGTAAAATTCCTTGAATTTCTGACACCGGGTCCGGACACCTTCTAAATTGCTCCGATTTCGTGTATTAGCCTTCAAATTTGGCTCCCGTACATCATTTTTTCACCCAGAAAGATTATGCATACAAGTACTTCCATGGGTTCCCAAAGGGCCTTGGGATTCATGGATGATGCCCAGAACCATCTCATTCATCCTTAATCACCATGTCTTAAGACAACGATGGCATACCCTCAAACGACAAAACTAGTTGTTTGTATGACTTATCCTTAGGTGTATGCCTTGTACTTGGGTGGACATGTCTTGTGCACATGCCACACGCCCCTTGCACCATCCCACACCCCAACACTTTGGCTTTGTCACTTGTATCAATCCACTACTTAACATTTTTTAGCATATAAGAAGCAACGTTAACCTCGTTTTCCAAAATATAGTGTTTTTAGGGAGTAGGATGGAGGAGGGACGAATCGAAGCGATATAGGGATGAATCTCAGTGGATCGTGGCAGCAAGACCACTCTGCCACATACAATACCCCGTCGCGTATTTAAGTCATCTGCAAAGGATTCAACCCGCCGCTCAATAGGAATTGTACTTCAAGGCTGCTCTCACGACACATCCACCGTGCGAGCTTAGCCTACAACATGGCCTTTGGGGGCCGAATCCCCTACTGTAGGACGGAAATTGGGGGGCAAGCGCATGCGTCGCTTCCGGCACGGATTATGACTTAGAGGCGTTCAGTCATAATCCAGCACACGGTAGCTTTGCGCCACTGTCTTTTCAACCAAGCGCGAGGACTAATGTGTGAATTAATAGGGTAAAACTAACCTGAATCACGACGATCTAAACCCATCTCACGTTCCCTATTGGTGGGTGAAAAATCCAACACTTGGTGAATTCTGCTTCACAAAGATAGGAAGAGCCGACATCAAAGGATAAAAAAGCAACGTCGCTATGAATGCTTGGTTGCCACAAGCCAGTTATCCCTGTGGTAATTTTCTAACACCTCTGGCTTTAAATTCAAAAGGTCTAAAGGATCGTTAGGCCACTCTTTCACAATTTGTATTCGTATTGAAAATCAGAATCAAACGAGCTTTTACCCTTCTGTTCCACATGAGATTTCTGTTCTCGTTAAGCTCATCTTAGGACAGCTACGTTATCTTTCAAAAAATGTGCCACCTCAGCCAAACTCCCCACCTGACAATGTCCTCCACCTGGATCGACCCGCAAAGCAGACCTTAGGTTATGAGTAAGACCGGGCGTAGTCGGCACTCGGTCCTCTGAATTTTCAAGGGCTGTCGGGGGTGCATCGGACACCACAAAACGTGCGGTGCTCTTCCAGCTGCTAGACCCTACCTCCGGCTGAGACGATTCCAGGATGGGCAGGCTGTTAAACAGAAAAGATAACTCTTCCCGAGGCCCCCGCCAACGTCTCTAAACTTCCTAACGTTGCCGTCAACCGCCAAGTCCCGGTTCAGGAATTTTTAACCCGATTTCCTTTCGAAGCTCGCGCGAAACGCGCTATCAGACATGCTTCTTCTGTCTCTAAAGATCGATTAACCCATGTGCAAGTGTCATTCACATGGAACCTTTCCCCCTCTTCGGCTTTCAAAGTTCTCATTTGAATATTTGCTACTACCACCAAGATTTGCACCAACGGCCGCTCTGCCCTGGCTCACGCCATAGGTTTTGCAGCGACTGTTGCACCCTCCTACTCATCGGGGCCTAAACACTTGCCCCGACGGCTGGGTATAGGTCACACGCATCAGCACCTTCCATTTTCGGGGCTAGTTGATTCGGCAGGTGAGTTGTTACACACTCCTTAACGGATTTCGACTTCCATGACCACCGACCAGATGTCTTAATCGACCAACACCCTTTGTGGAATCTAGGTTGGTGCGTAGTTAGGCAACGTAACTCAGCTTCCGGTTCATCCCGCATCGCCAGTTGTGCTTACCAAAATGGCCTACTTGGAGCTCTCGATTCCATGGCATGGATCAACAAAGCAGTCGCGCCGCCCTACCTATTTAATGTTTTAGAATAGGTCGAGGGCGTTGCGCCCCCAAGCCTCTAATCATTGGCTTTACCTGATAGAACTCGCGAATGAGCTCCAACTATCTTGAGGGAAACTCCCCCTCCCCCCCCCCCCCACACGAGATGCAGCATGGGCCCTCCTCATACCATGCATGTGCTTAATATTCCACTTGAAAGTTAGTGGTGGATGAGATTCGAACCCGTGGCTTTTGTATCACGCTAGCTCCGATACCATGTTATAAGACCATCTCAACCAAAAGTTTAATCTGATGGTTGAAACTTAAGAATATGTTTTATATAGAGAGTATAAAACATATTCATGATATTTCGCGTCTCACTATACATAGATCAGCTTGAAACATTTTGTAATTTTATTAAATTTGATTATTCTTGTTTACCATTAAATATTTTTTTATTTTTTTTGGTAAATAAAGCTAATACGAGTAGCTTTATTGCATGCCTTGATATATATAATTCATAATTTTCTTCTCATAAATTTTTTAGTTAGTACAGTATTTTAGCCCTTATTAAAAAAAAGCTACCCTAATTTAAATAGGGGTGTAGGTCAAATGTAGTGACGGCCCATAATAAGACTAATTAACTATTACCGTAATTAATAACAAAATAGTCCAGGTCATGTTCGGATAATGATTCTCAATAGCCTCCATGCAGGCACGTAATCAGTACCACAAGTTTATACGATCACTAGTAATCCAGTATATTAATTAATTATTCGCATAATTTATATTTTATAAACTTATTTAACAATAATATTAAACTAAAAGTAAAGTTTAATAATATTATTGTAGGAATAAAAAAAGAATATAAAAACAATTATGCTTTGTAGATGAAGATGCAATGTAAGCTGGGAGTGACATATTGGATTGAGAATCTGAGGCACCCAAATGCAAATTAAAGTTAGTGATTTATTTGTCATTTCCTGCTTCCGTCGTCCACCCATTTTTCACACAATTTTTTTTTAATAAAACTATATATTATGCAACATGATTGTATAATAGATTATTACTATTTTTTAGAGCATATTATAATGTTTTATGATGATGTGGGTTGATTCAAGCATTACTACCCTAAAGTATTGATGCTGTTTTATTAGAATAATTATGTTTTATGAGTCAACTCGGAATCGATCCATCCAGTTGTAGTCCGCTGAGTTTTGTTGTACGTATTAGTATTAATTAATCTAACCTGTTTGTATTAAAGACAAATTATGTATTTTCAAAACTTTAATTTTATTTTTTCATCATCAATCCTTTTGCGATTAAGTATAATCACATATATAAACTCTTAAGTGCGTGCAATTAGATGCGATTGTTAATATTATATTATAAATTAATTGACTTTTAGTAGGAATCAAACCGACTAATTAGCGCAAGTTGACTAAGATCATCAATACCAAAATTATGAATTAAGAAGATAGTACTCGTTCATGCTGTTTATGTACGTCAAATACTATCTTAAACGAAGAACAACTCGAACAACCATGCATATATACTAACTCCTTATTTAAGGGCTTGTTTGGCATCTTTTTTTTTTTTTCAGTTTTCAGTTTTTTTAAAAAACTAAAAACCAAAAACAGGAAAAAAAAGAAAAAGGTGTTTCCACTTTTCTGTTGTCAGTTTTCAAAATTATCATGATTTTAATAAGTTTGAATAATTTTTGACTCGTTGTGTGACATATTTTATATGGTTTTTAAAAAACAAAAAACCAAAAAACAGAAAAATCACAGTGATGCCAAACAAACCCTTAGTAATCCGCACTAATATTTAGTTCATTAAATAATTAATTGTAGTAAATCAAAGGAACGCATGTAGTAAAAAGAAATTTCGTTCTGTTGTAGTAAAGAATATGTTGAGTGGAAATTTTTGCTTAAATATGAGTATTTATGCATGTTCTTCTAGATTAACTAAGCATTTATTCATTTTAATTTGCTTATGTATAAAAAGCTAAATACAAACTTAGGTCCCGTTCACTTCACCTAAATTTTAATGAGCTGAAATTATTTTTACTGAATTGAAATAATTTTGCTGAACTTGAAATTATTTTTACTAATAAGAAATTATTTTTGCTGAACTAAAATTATTTTTTACTAATTTTCTATTATATTTCTTCTTTAAGGATACTAAATTTTACTGAACTAAAATTCTTTTTACTGAAATGAACGTATTTTAACTAAAATTATTTTTACTGAAATTATTTTTTTTAAGGTGAAGTGAACAAGACCTTACATAGAGCCAAAATGCAATAGTTTGTCACTTCTTATTATGCATTATATATGCTAAATAATAATTAAAAAAAAAGTAGTATATATATAGACGTACTAATAATAATAAACTAAAAGTATATTAAAATGTTAATTAATAATTCAGTTCTCGTCCTATCAATTAGAAAAATCCATATAGAAACGATACTCCATAGTAATGTAGAAAATTATAATATTGCATTTTCACTCTTTATGCATATATCCACACAGATGCTACAAAATGAAAAACTTTTCCCTTATTCCCCATTAAAAAGTGAGTGAGCCCTTGCAAGTGTTGTCTTTCATTCTCTAGAAAAGACGATGCTGCTTGTTTAGTTATTGTGTCTCGAAGTAGAATGACATAATAACGGTGCAAATTAGAAAGATATTTCTTTTTATGTAAATTATACTAGAAGAATATAATAACAAACGACAAACGATCAAGAAAAAAAAATGGAGTATATATATTTGAACTTATTTTTCCTAATTTACGAGAAATAATACAGGAGGCTAAGAAGTTCTAATTACTCATATCATTATAATATAAATCAATTTCTTGTACTTAATCAGAATTTTCAAGTAATTACTCTGTAACATGAAAAAGATTTGTTATTATTATTGTTATTGTTATTGTTATTATTATTAAAGGTTCAAATGTTCTTATAACCCTAATTATATTCCAATAAATAATCTACGACGATGCATGGACAAGGACAATTATGTAGCTTGCGTCTAAGCAGAGATTTCATCTTTACGTTGAAATTAGAGAGACAAGAATATAATATTATTTTAGCATGAAATTTCCATCAACCTTCTTACCTTCCTGCGATTTATAATTTGGTCAGACCAAATAAATCAACAGATTTGGTTTACGTTATATGTAGCTCCTTTATTGTTCTTTCGTAAAATTTGTGAATGCCTTTAAATGTGCTTTCAAATGGATGAAAGAGATCAACATCATCATCTTTTTGTATGAGTGGACGACATAGGCAAACTATACGTAACACTACCCTACACATTACTTTTTTTCGTTTGAGAGAAGGACAAAATAAATTAGAAAACAATTGAAAATGTTTGCCATATAGAGTTTATGTAACATATTAAACATATAATTAGTCTAAAATATTAAATGCTCGTGTAAGGTTTAAAAATTAAAAATTAGTAAAATTTCAGGACTACAAAAACAAAAATAAAACTATTTGCATGTTACTTTTCTTTAATTAAGTTTACTTGTGTGGGAGTTACATGCAAATTTATTATAGTTTTTGTATTTTTTAAAATAATTGAAAGCCCACATGAATTTTAATTTTTTGTCTACTCCGGCGCTTATTAACCTAGCTAAATTAGAAATGAAAAACAAACTAATTAAAAGCCTTCAAATATCTCAATTTTACATATACATAAATGATTTTGACACATATACTTCTAGTGGTCCGTCTCAGTTTGAATGTCATATTACTATGTATTATATATACAAGTACAATTATAATATATATCAACATAACATCTACTTTGAATTGATATAAATATTTTGGGACAAAAAAAAGTAGAAATATTCCCTTTAAATTCCCTGCTAGCTAGGGTTATTCCATTTGCATATATTGTGTAGTGCTTTATAAATTTAATCTTTAGTATGACATGAGAGATTTGGTACTATACTAATAGTAAGCTAAGGGATTAGTATAAAATTTATGGGAATTTAGCAAGGTTTGATTCTGTTTGTTAGGTCATGTGTCCATGGATATAAGCCGCCCAATCATGTTGTCCCGTTGAAAGTGATTCTTTTGCTTTCTTCTTAAGCCATTTTCAGCCAATCAGAGTCCTTCTTTTTCTCCTCCTTTTCCAAAATCCGTAAACGAGAGAATTTGTAAATTAAAGCTATCTTGCATACGTGTCTTCACCTGTTCAACTCGACTATATTTGCATGTAATGCTCTTTCGGATTATCCATTTTTGGTATTTTTTTTAATTAATTCAATTTTATCTATGTGAATCCAATTATCTCATCATATTCCATATTTTGTGAACACACTTTTAACTCGGTAAATATGTTATATAGACCATGTTCTTTTGAGCTGTTTTGCTCTATTAAAATTAACCCTGCTATGTTCTATTAACTCAATCTATTTTGCCAACACATCCCCTGCTAAAATCTGTTATGTTTTATTAGTTCAAAAACTCAAAAGAACAGACCCTTAATATAGTCAGGATTGATAAACTACCATGCATGAGAAGAATGAAGTATCACATACATGTATGTAAGGTAGGATAAAGTTGAACTCACTTTATTTTTCTTTTAGCTTACATACATGTAACATTTACGTACTTTTTTTTTTTTGACAAAACATATACGTACTTAAGGTAGGATAAAGTCACATACATCAGGTACGTAAGGTAGGATAAAGTTCGTTGAACTCTAGCTCTTCGTTTTTCTTTTAGCTTACATACACATCATAACCTAGATTTATGTTTCTAAATATACACAACATCTGACCATTTATATTTTTTAAGTTTTTATAGTTATTTTAAAAATAAATTACTGCAGATTATTTTGAAATAATCAAAGTATATGTCGAGACAAGACTAATAAAATTCTGCATAAAACTTTTGCACACATAAGATCGATCTATCTATATATCGTAGATTATGGAGTAGTAAAAATCCCTAATTGACGAACCACATGTTTCTCATTTCCATGGAACAGCTAACCTTTTTCTTTAATGATAGTGATCAAAAAGGCTGCACCTAATTGATCCGTTATCCAAAATACAATAAACATGCACTTACTATTTCTCAATAAGAAATTAAAGAAGCCTAAACAATTTAATAAGCCATTTGCCTCTATTAAATGGACCATACGACTATCATTATAAAGATTACCTAAATCATAGTACTCCGTACTAATTTTGTTATTTACCTAAATCTACTCAATTAGAGTTCTAGAAGCTAGACAAAATGCGTGTGATTTAATTAAATAATTAAGTACATTGCATTCTAAAACTCATCTAAATTTCTCTTTCAAAAAAAAAAAAAATACTTATCTAAATTTCACTATACATTGTAAAGTGTGAAATTGATCAAAATCATTTATTACTGTAAATACACTAAATAGTACTCCGTAGGAGTATACCCATATTAGCGACGGTAGTCCTAATCAATCATGAGTTTTTTTTTTTTTTTTACTGAATTCAACCAATTGATAAATGTTGCGTAAAGAAGCTAAAAATCACTACTTTCTTGTAGTACAACATTGTAATGGGTGTATGAATGTTAACTAAAAAATGAAAATTTGAGACAGTGAGACACCAAGCTTAAGCAATGAGTTGTAGTCTTGTAGATTGAAAACTGAGGGTGCAAGTATATATTGATTATGGCCTAGTAAAGTAATAATATCATTATAGTAACCTTACTTAAAATCTACTATGTAATGTTATACTTTTATATTTTATGGCAAAGTGAATATATTTTATATTTTATAGTAACCTTACTTAAAATCTACTATGTAATGTTATACTTTTATATTGTACATACAAAATTACAAATAAAATGACACATCGAGTAAAGTAAAAAAAGGTTATTAATTGGGCAGCAGGAGTAGAACACTAGGCAATTATAATGATAATAGCGTGGACGACGGATAAATGACAAATACTCAAACTATGTAGCTTGGCTTTCATGCCAAGTACGCAGTCATTACACCCTTTTATTCAATTTTCCAATCCACTTCAAACAAATTATGGATAGTTGGATACTACTTCTTTTAAACTATAGTAGTTCGGGTGTGTTGTCCTGGGATACTACTTTTGTAGTTGTACAACTGCTAATTTTTAATAGTGTTATTCAATATTTTTATAGTATAATATTATTTAGTGTGCAACATTATATCATAATCGACTATTTGTCTAGATGGTTAAACAATAATATTTCTTCAAAGAGGTCAAGGATTCAAACCTGTCCCACGCTTTAGATTAAGTGTAATAATTTGACTTTAATTTATTTACTCCGTATATGTTTCACTTTGATCATAATTCTTGTCGCATATAAAAACATACAGAGTGTATAAAAAGAGTATTTACTAAAAGAGTATTTACTAAAAAAAATTCTAAGCACTTCGTAAGATTGTAGGATATAACTTTACTTGAGGAAATTAATTATTTCTCTTTTCCAATTTTTTTCCACTATGTTGTTTAATTTTTAACTCCTTTTTACTTTTATTTTTTAGTTTTTAATACTTGATCTCACTCTATCTCGACCTTTCAAAACTATTATATGTTCATGAGATATAAATACATACACATTATATAGAGTTTGGTCCCCTAATAAATATTTCTAGCTCCGCCACTGATTATAGCACTCCGATCCTTATTTATTATAGTACTTTGTAGTGTTATATGAAATGAAAATAACATATATAGCTAGCCACGAGTTATTAAATTCCAAAAAAAAAGAAAAAAAATGAGTATGTTGAGAGAGACACCGGGGAGAAGAGAGGGGGAGTTACGAGTTATGACAATGCATTCACACTTATGGAAGCTACTCAGAATAAGGATATAGTTTCCTATTTACTTCCCGTACGGTTGTGTTTGTATTAATATGCTATCTGACAATTTCATAGCTGGACTTCTCGCACTCTCACCTCTCGTATTAGGGGTTAATTATTTTATTAATTAATTATTTTCCAATCTAATCTTGGATTGGCCACATTATTAGTACCCTCTTTCTCTTAGACTCCTTCCTTATTGTTACTTACAAAGCATTGTTTCTGTTTTTATATGCCAAGATTTTTACAGTTTTACTGTACATATATTTACAAATAATTCCTATTTAGGACAGCTAGCTAAAGTCTAGTGTAACCATTTTCTACTACGTATATAATTTTAAAAGAGTGATGGATATACAGAGTATGTGTTATCTGAATATCCGTGACTGATCTTACGAATATTAGAGTCAAAATAGAGAAATGCAAAGTATAAATCATATATATAATCCCTTCAAAAGGAAAAGTTTTCTAAAATGTAACTTCCAATTTGAGATCAATTGCAAATTTTTCATAATTGTCAATACAAGTAGTTACCACACTTATCAATTCTAACTTTAAATGACTTTTCCTATTCTTTAACTTCAAGCTGAAACTCTCACAACATAGAATAATTATCTAAATGAAAGAAGAATAATATAGGGCGACCGACCTAAATGTTCCTAACATCAATTGATTAGAGTGGTAGGGGTTGATTAAAAATTAAACAAGGGAACCTAGTATATTCTTAAATTGTTTATCCTCTCAAAATCCACACTTAATCCCCTAAAAAAAACCAAATAAAGGGGAAAAGGGAATCTACATTAGTAGAAATGGTTTGTTAAAATTTACCATAATACTACTTCTACTAATAGAATAAAGGAATTAGTGATTATAAAAATTCAATTAAGGAGCAACTTCTTAGTTAAATGAGAAAAGAAAAAAAAAGGTACAACTTTTAAAATTGTTGCGTTATGTGGGACCCAATTTCATACTTTACTGGCACTACAAATACCTCCTCCCCCTCATAGTTCTCACACACATTAACCAAGTTTCAAAAAATTAAAACCCCACAAAACTCAACAACAACAAAAAAAAAAAAAAAAAAAAAAAAAAAAAAAAAACAGAGTACTCTGTATTATTAGAAAAAGAGAGAAAATAAAAACAGAGGTTTATTGTTGTTGTTGGTTGTTTATGATCGAAGTAAAATAAAAGGTAAGAAAAATTTGACTGCCCTATGATTAACACCCATGTCCCAATTATATCTCTATCCCACTTGCATGTTTTTCAGAATGCTTTGTAACTTGATACTTTTTTGTTACTTACTTCTTCTTACAGTTGGCTCTCTTTAATGCTTGTTTTCCCAAGTTTTTAATTTTTATTCATCTTCCTATCTCTAATAAAAGAATCTGTTTTTGTGTTGCAGGAATTCAGAAAAATTGTCCAAATTCAAACAAAAAAAAAAGTAAAAGAAAATCGAACATCTCTCTATATTTCTCTGCATCTTAAGTAGTTGCAGAAAGAAGAGAGAGATGTCAGCAGGGTGGTTTGACAACGCCAGCTGCCTTCAAACCCCTTATAAAATGATCATGAATGAAGATGATTCTTTCATACGATCAAAACAGGGCATTGTTTCTTTACTTAGCTCTGATTTTAACAACTCTTCTTCTTCTTTCAACAACAATTCTATTCGGAGAACTCTCTCTGCTGCTGACATGTCGTCGCCACAAAAATGGATCACTCCTCATTCTTCCCCTTCTTCTTTCAAGAGGGTTCATTCCTCGCTCGCCTTAGGCGAGCATCATCACAACAACATTGCTGATGATAATAATTATGATCATGACAACAACAACAACGTGGGTGGTCAGGCATTTGAGGAAATCTGGAGTTCTATTCAAGCTGACAAGAAGAGTTGGGGTTCTATTCTTTCTCCTGGAAAGACTGATGGGTCTGGGTCTGGGTCTAAGTCCGGGTCTGAGCCGGGTCAGCTTCCTGCGCCGTATGTTCACCCTTTGGCGAAGCGTTCGAGCTCCCTTAGTGAGAAGAGCCTTGAGATTTGTACTGAGAGTCTCGGGTCAGAGACCGGGTCTGATGGGTTCTCCTACCCGCCTTCGGACCCCGAGGACGAGCACGAGCAGGTGGAGGAAGAGCAGGAGAAGGAGAAGGAGAAAGAGCAAGAAGAGGTAGAGGAGAAAGGAAATGTTATTGTAGAAGTGGGTAATTATAATTACAAGTGCAACAACAACAACAACAGCAGCTTGAGGGGTCCCGCTGTAAAGAGGTCAATGATGGTCCCTCTTGTAAGGCCGTCATTCCCTCCTCCTCTCCCTTCATTGGCTCACCGAGACGATGGGTCCAACCTCCACATACGGTCCCACCGCCAAGACGGCCGCCTTGTCGTTGAAGCTGTCGCAGTTCCTTCTCAGAACTGCTTCCGTGCGCAACGACAAGACGGGCGCTTGCTTCTAACTCTCAGTACCAGTACTACTACTACTACTGATGAGCATGAACTGGAACAAAGTGAGGAGATACTCGAGGCTGCTATCGTAGAGAATTATGATCACGATGAAGAGGTAGACGAGGAGGAGGAAGAAGAAGAAGTAGGAGGTGAAGAGGTGTTGGCTATACCGAGAGGGGTGATGAATGTACAAAGGTCATGCACGGCATTTACAATGAGTAAGCTCATGGAGTTAACAAATACACGGAACAACTCCACATGGCCTCGCAAATACAACAAAACAGTCATCAAAACTCTTGACGACAATGAGGAAGAGATAGAGGATGAAGAGGTGGATGAGTTGGCAGTGACGCGATCATCACTGCCACCTCAACCAAGGGTGAGCGCGAGCACAGCCACTGCTGCTGCAGTCGCCCTAAATGCCTACGAGTACTACTGGCGACGGAGCAATAGCCCCGCGGCAGCAGCAGTGGCTATGCTCAATCCACTTGTAGGGCACAAGAATAATAACAAAAATTGTGCCCCGCAAGTGGAAAAGGATGATACCAAAAGGAATAACAACAAGTTGCTTTATGCCGCCCATAATAGAAAGGGAGAAGCATTAGCACAACAAGAGGTGGTACTACTGAAAGCTGCTGCTACAGGTAGAGGAGGAGAAGGAGGAGGAGCAACAGCGGCCGAAAAGGCGGAGTATCTTGTTCCCTTGATGCTTAGAGGCTGTAAAGAACCCAAGAGGTCACTCTTGTTCTGGAAGCCTCCTTGCATTGCTACCTCCTAAACTCATCACCTTTCAATAATCACCATTTTCCAACATCACTAATCACTTAATTCCACCATTTACATAATCCTTAATTAGCTTATTACTATCCATTGCAATTTAAGCCCTCTTTTCAAATTAGTTGTAATTTCATTCCAACCTATCAACTACGTGATCACTTTAATTTATTGCCATTTTTAGAATTTTTAATTTATTAGGCCATCTCATCGAGGTATCTTATCATGTTGTAGTTCAATAAATTTTGCGAAATCCTTTGTAAAGGAGAAGAATTTAGTTTTACATACATATTACTACGATTAAATTTAATAGTAGTATGTATGTATTAATTCTCCGATTCTAAGATTTCAGTTCGAGGCTTGGACAAATATGAAAAAAAATGAGATAATGATTTTTCTTAGAAATTAAAATTTTCTTCTTTTCGTTGCATTAATAGGTTCTCTTTTTTTGACGATGATTCAACAATATCTTTGACTCTTTGGGGGGAAGGTTTTATGTGTCCCCTACCCTCCAACCCTAAAGATTTTTTTTTTGAAAAATAAATAAATAAAGTGAGAATTAAATTAAAAGAGCTTTATAATTCAAATTTCTTCCATGAAATGAAATGAAATAAAAGCAAATAATGGAGGTTGGTAATTAAATTGATGCATGTGTGGACCAGTTAGATGCTATTTAAGGAGCATCAAGATCCACCGTCTTCGATTTGGTGCCTGGTCTTGTTCCACTTAAGGTTGTGACTTGTGACTATGATATTGTAGTATTTTTTTTCTTTCCTTTTAATCCAATCAAAATTTATGATCTTCTTACTGTTAAATATTCTAAATTTTTGGATAGAAGGTTCATCTTTTTATTCTTATAATTTAATTAATTTAATATACTCCATTAAATCATTTCCTCATGCTTCATTTAATTGATTTCTTGTATAGTAAGTCCAATTGATCAATAAAACAATGTAATGTTTTTGAGGTTTTCATCGAATTAAATTAAAGTTTTGAGGTTTGAATCTTTTGATTTTGAAATCTATGTCTACGTCCAACACATTATTTTACAAATATTGTTTTTTCTTATAAAGTTAAACGTCGGCAGATCATGTTTTCAAAATTTATTCGGTCCCTACTCCCTAGTCAGATCTCATACATAATCTCTACGTCATCTTTTTTTTACATATACCACGGACTTGTATGATACGAATCTTATTTTCTCTTCACTTTATCTTCACGTGTGTATCTCAATTTGCAATAATTTGCAATTACTCCAAATTGTATTCAGTGGCGGAGCTATTAAGGAACCTGGGTGGCACCAACCCGCCATTTTTTTTAATTTATTAAATTAAAGGTATAAATTTATACTTCAAATTAAAGTAGGTTAAATACAATTTTAATGTGATAAATACCTTCAAATTATCTTTGTCCTAGTGGTAATTCATTGAATTTGTGTTACAAGTCTTGGGTTCAAGTCTTTATATAAGCATTTTATTTATTTAGTGCCCCTCAACCTTAAATATTCTACATCCGCCATTTGTATTTGTGTAATAATTTAAATCCACTATTTATCATTGAGAACATGACAAAAACATAGTGGCGGAGCCAGGATTTGTAATCCGGGGGGACAAATTTCAAATGTTTAATAAATCGACAAATTTTTTTGATAACATAATTGCTTAATATGTAATTAAAATCGTATATGAAATATGACAAATATTTTTATATGACAAAAGAGGAGTGGTTAAAAGATTCATTGCATATATATATTAAGAAAATTATCAACCAAAAAAATAATTTTTTGTTGGTAAACCCCAATTTTAAGTTATGTAATAAATATGATTAATCAAATAACAAGCATTTAAATAAATTGATAATAGATATAAAGAGATTTGGGTTACATTCAAAAAAAATAAACACAACTTTGTTTGACTATTGAAGTTATTACAATGTAATCTATAAAGTAAAATTAGTTCCAAACAATTAAAAAAAATAGAATTTAAGCGCACATAATTAAAGAAATGAAAAAATTACGGAAATATGTATTCATCAAAAGATCATATATAGTCGAATAACACATTAGTAATCATTATCAACGAGGCAGTACGCCGGTACTTGATTAAATAGCTAAATAAGAGTAGTTAGAGGTTTGAAGATTTATAATACTGTACTTTAAATATACGAAGTATATATTATACACTATATAACGAAATCCAAATACAAGTAAATAAAAGGGAAAAATCCAAAATCAAGAAAAAGAAGTTAAATAAACACAACTTTGTTTGACTATTGAAATTATTACAATGTAATCTATAAAGTAAAATTAGTTCCAAACAATTAAAAAAAAAATAAAATTTAAGCGCACATAATTAAAGAAATGAAAAAATTACGGAAATATGTATTCATCAAAAGATCATATATAGTCGAATAACACATTAGTAATCATTATCAACGAGGCAGTACGCCGGTACTTGATTAAATAGCTAAATAAGAGTAGTTAGAGGTTTGAAGATTTATAATATTGTACTTTAAATATACGAAGTATATATTATACACTATATAACGAAATCCAAATACAAGTAAATAAAAGGGAAAAATCCAAAATCAAGAAAAAGAAGTTAAATGGGAGCACTTTGTATAAACTATAAAATGAAATAAAAAAAATCTCAAAAGAGGAAAAAGGAATTAAAATTAAATAAAAATATGTATTTGTGAAGGCTCGATCCTAGTAATGAAGGAAGAAACAAGCCCTATTCTAAGCCCAACAACCATCAGACCATATTCAGCCTTTATGGTACTAGTTGCACATATAATATATATATATATATATTGTTATTTACTGAAGCTGTTTATGCTTACAAAAATAATTTTTTTAATTTTTTTTTAAATGGGGGGACAGCTGTCCACCCATGTTCCTATAGTGGCTCCGCCACTGCAAAAACACCGGCTAATATATATATGTGTGTGTTTTTTTATTTTTAACATTTTCTTTCTCACAAATTTCTATTAAGAGTAATATAAATGATCCAATATCATGATTTCTTATAATTATAAATAATTTTATATTTATTTCATACGTCATCTAAGACTATATATAGCATAAGATCTTGTTATTTCAAGACGTTAGGAATATATGAATAAATAAACCGCACAAAACTCAATATCAATGGACGATATAAAGTTATCATGATATGTTTGTGCTAAATCTAGTAAATCTGAAGTTCTTAAAACTGATGGTTCTCATAATATCGATCACTACGAGCTAATGGAAATAATGAATAATACAGTAATAGTATAGAGAATTTTTGTGTATTCTACCAAAATAAGAAAAAATAAATACTTTTTGTAGAGCTCACAAAATAGGAACTTACAATAGTAGTACGCAGAAAGATATTAGATTCTTTTTGATAAAGACATGTTATGTAGAAATCAATCCGTAAATAAGTTGCGTGATTCACTTAACTATTTTGCCATGAAGAAAATAGAGCTTTGTGGCCAAAAATATATTTCTAGAGCATCTTAGATTCTTCTGCTTTCCACTATAACTTTTAACATCATTATATATATTTATATGATTATTATTAAAAAAAAATATTGACAAGGAAATGGATAGAAACGGACCTTTGCTTGATCAAAGTATAGGCAAACTAGGAAGTGGATGTGTGAGAAGTGATGTCGTTGATGCTTCATGCTTCACTATTTTGATTGTTAATATCTTAGCTTAGTTTCGACATAGGATTCGAGAAAGAAATTGATGATATAAGTAAAACACAAGTTTGAGTGATGGCTAAAAACACCTTAAATTATCATCTTTATTAGGGATGGCAATGGGGCGGGTCGGATGCGGATGATGGTACCTCCATATCCATATCCGCCTAAAAATCTTATACCCATTCCCGCCCCACCACCCGTGGTGGGTACAATATCCACATCCATACCCGCCCCACCAGGTACAAGATAAGATCCATCTTCGCCCCATCACCCACCTCATACCCGCCCCAAAATCATCCCAAACCCATTGCCATGATGCTCTATTGTATCAAATTATTGACAATTATATCAAATTAGGTTAAGAAAATTAGGACTTTCATTATTCAAGCTTATTGGGTCTTAGAGGGTTTCAAGTTTTATAAATTCTAAATTTTTCTAAAAGAAATATGGTGCCGGTATAAGATGGGTACGGAGCGGATATGGGGCGGGTCTACTCTAAAATCCATACCCGCCCCATCACCCATGGCGGGTACGCATTTTATACCCATCCCCGCCCCATCACCCGCCAAACCTCCTTCATCCCCGCCCCACTTGGGCGGGGATGGGGCGGGTCTCCCATTTAACCCGACCCACTGCCATCCCTAATCTTTATACTGCGTGTTATGAGACCGCCTTTATTTAAATTAATTAATTAACCATTGATTTTTTAATCTAACCATTGATTTTTTAAAAGGTATTTCATGTAACTCTAACCATTGATTTTTTAATCTATGGTTGAGATTGGTGATCCGTGTGTGTTGTGGGAAAAAGAATCTAACCATTGATTTTTTAATCAATGGTTGAGAGTGGTGATCCGTGTGTGTTTGTGTGTTTTATATTCATCTAGAAAAATATTATTCCCTCAATTCCTAAGTATTTTTTTGCCCCATTTGATCGGGATCAGTTCTCAAGACACGTATTAAAACATCTACTAGTATATCTTTATTTTCATACACGTAAAAATTATAAAAACGTTACGAGTATATTAATAAGATGTATAAATAAATTTGTACTAATACATATGAATATTTAACTATGAGATGGTTAGATGCTATGTCTTAATGTGTACATATGAATATATGATCGATTGAACTAATCAATATTACCTTATTAATTAGTCATTACTGTTTTCTTTCATTATATAAATCAAACTACTTTGTAATATTTTCATAATTTCATGAAAATATATAATGATAAACGAGTCATAATTGTCAGTCTTGTTGACTAATCAAGTATCGAATTACCAAATTGCAAATTTCCATTTCACAAGAACTCATCAAATCATGACTATGATACTACGCGTAGTATTTAAATGATTAAATAAGAAGCATATAATAACCTAGTTGTAAAACAATAATACATTAATACACTAACTCTTATAATCTACATCGCAATAAACTAGTAAGATCAGTATGACTAAACTTGAAACAGAACATAATATGTATTTATAAAACCAATGAGAATTTTGTTTATAATATGATGCCTAAATATGAAATGATTCTCGACTTTATATAAAACCTGTTAACGCAAAAGGTTAGAAAGTACTATCAAATTTCAAACCAAAGTCATTTAACTGCCCGAATCCAAACAACTCGATAAACAATTGATTTTTTGAAACCGAAAACCGACCCGAACCATAATTTAGTAAACTTGAAATGGAACCGATCTGAATAACGTTAAACCGTAGAAGAATCGAACCAGTTATAAACTGAACCGAAAAAGAACCGAACCAGTTATAAACTGAACCGAAAAAGAACCGAACTAGTTATAAACTGAACCGAAAAAGAACCGAACCAGTTATAAACTGAACCGAAAAAGAACCGAACCAGTTATAAACTGAACCAAAAAAGAACCGAATTGTTTCTAACCCGAAACCAAATTCAACCCGAAACCGTTTCCAACCCGAAACTGTTTGAACCGGGATAAACCCCGTTTACACCGCACCGTTAACAACCCGCAACCCGTCTGTACCGAACCGTTTACTACCCGAACCGAATTGAAACCGCTCAAGAATCGAATAAACCGAAACCGAATTGAACCGATAACTATTTAAACCGAACCGAAATCGACCCGTGAGACACATAAACCGGTTTCAAACCGAACCGAATTCAAACCGAACCGAACCCAAACTGTCAAACCGTTTTGAAAGTGCTAGGGACCATAGTAAACATCTCGACAATTTTTATTTCCGGGCGAAAAAAGGTCAAAAAATTCCAAAATTAAAGGCTATTATCCACGCTTTTTGAGAAATTTTTGGGGTTAAGGGGCCCAGTGGCGAAAAGTGTTCAGACCCTAGGGGATACATCTTAGGGTCATATAATGCTGTTAAGAACCATATACGACCATTATATAATGTCTTAAATGTCCGTGGTAGGCTTGAGTTCACAAAATCGGTGAGAGTTGCGAATTGGTAAATTGATCGTTTTAAGGAAAATTGGATGGTTACACCCACCTAATTGGACTCCCGGATGGTATTAGGGACCTTGGTAAACATCTCGGCAATTTTTATTTCCGGGCAAAAAAAGGTCAAAAAAATTCCAAAATTAAAGGCTATTATCTACGCTTTTTGAGGAATTTTTGAGGTTATGGGGCCCGGTGGAGAAAAGTGTTGAGACTCAAGGGAATACATCTTAGGTCATATAATGTCGTTTGTAACCTTATATGACCATTAAATGATGTCATAAATGTCCATGGTAGTCTTGAGTTCACAAAATCGGTGCAAGTTGCGAATTGGTAAATTAACTGTTTTAAGGCAAATTGGATGGTTCCACCCACCTAATTGGACTCCCGAAGGGTATTAGGGACCATGGTAAACATATCGGCAATTTTTTTTCCGGGCTAAAAAAAGTCAAAAAAATTCCAAAATTGAAGGCTATTATCCACGCTTTTTGAGGAATTTTTGAGGTTAAGGGGCCCGGTGAAGAAAAGTGTTAAGACCCTAGGGGATACATCTTAGGGTCATATAATGCCGTAAGAACCAAATATGACCATTATATGATGTCTTAAATTTCCGTGGTAGGTTTGAGTTCACAAAATCGATGAGAGTTGCGAATTGTTAAATTGACCGTTTTAAGGCAAATTGGATGGTTCCACCCACCTAACTGGACACCCAGAGGGTATTAGGGAACATGGTAAACATCTCAACAATTTTTTTTCCCGGGCGAAAAAAAGTCAAAAAATTCCAAAATATAAGGCTATTTATCCACGCTTTTTGAGAAATTTTTGAGGTTAAGGGGCCCGGTGGCGAAAAGTGTTAAGACCCTAGGGGATATATCTTAGGGTCATATAATGCCGTTTGGAACCATATATGACCATTAAATGATTTCACAAATGTTCGTGGTAGGCTTGAGTTCACAAAATCGATGAGAGTTGCGAATTGGTAAATTGATCGTTTTAAGGAAAATTGGATGGTTCCACCCACTCAATTGGACTCCCGGAGGATATTAGGGACCATAGTAAACATCTCGGAAATTTTTTCTTTCCGGGCGAAAAAAGGTCAAAAAATTTAAAAATTGAAGGCTATTATCCTCGCTTTTTAATGAATTTTTGAGGTTAGATGGGCCGGTGGCGAAAAGTGTTGAGACCCTAGGGGATACATATTAGGGTCATATAATGTCGTTTGGAACCATATATGACCATTAAATGATGTCATTAATGTCCGTGGTAGGATTGAGTTCACAAAATCGGTGCAAGTTGCGAATTGGTAAATTGACCGTTTTAAGGCAAATTGGATGGTTCCACCCACCTAATTGGACTCCCGGGGTAATAGGGACCATGGTAAACATCTCGGCAATTATTATTATTTCCGGGCAAAAAAAGGTCAAAAAATTCCAAAATTGAAGGCTTATTATCCACGCTTTTAAGGAATTTTTGAGGTTACGGGGCCCGGTGGCGAAAAGTGTTTTGACTCTAGGGAATACATCTTAGGGTCATATAATGTCGTTTGGAACCATAGATGACCATTAAATGATGTCATAAATGTCCATGGTAGGCTTGAGTTCAAAAAATCGGTGCAAGTTGCGAATTGGTAAATTGACTGTTTTAAGGCAAATTGGATGGTTTTACCCACCTAATTGGACTCTCGGAGGGTATTAGGGACCATGGTAAACATCTCAGAATTTTTTTTTTCGGGCGAAAAAAAGTCAAAAAATTCCAAAATTGAAGGCTATTATCCACGCTTTTTGAGAAATTTTTGAGGTTAAGGGGCCCGGTGGAAAAAAGTCTTAAGACCCTAGGGGATACATCATAGGGTCATATAATGCCGTTTGGAACCATATATGACCATTAAATGATGTCATAAATGTCCTTGGTAGGCTTGATTTCACAAAATCGGTGCAAGTTGCGAATAAGTAAATTGACCGTTTTAAGGCAAATCGGATGGTTCCACCCACCTAATTGGACTCCCGGAGGGTATTAGGGACCATGGTAAACATCTCGGCAATTTTTATTTCCGGGCAAAAAAAGGTCAAAAAATTCCATAATTGAAGGCAATCCACGCTTTTTGAGGAATTTTAAAGGTTACGGGGCCCGGTGGCGAAAAGTGTTGAGACTCTAGGGAATACATTTTAGGATTATATAATTTCGTTTGGAACCATAGATGACCATTAAATTATGTCATAAATGTCCATGGTAGGTTTGAGTTCACAAAATCGGTGCAAGTTGCGAATTGGTAAATTGACTGTTTTAAGGCAAATTGGAAGGTTCCACCCATCTAATTGGACTCACAGAGGGTATTAGGGACCATGATAAACATCTCGGCAATTTTTTTTTCCGGGCGATAAAAAGTCAAAAAATTCAATCCCTCGGTGTTAAAAACACCTTAAGTGCACAAGGGCACCAACATACAAATTATTCCTCGTAGTCACTTATATAGCTCTTCCCTCATGCTTAAAGCATCAATAAAAATTATATGAACCATAATAAAATTCCTTTACAATATTCCAAGCCAAATTAAACATGTAGTTTAATTAAACATGTACTCTAACATGCCATAATTAAAAGTATAGTCCATATAATCATGCCAAAATCTAATTTTCAAATCCATATACCGTCACAAATAATTCATGCTTCACAATTCAATCACCAAGACCAATACTTCACAATTTCATACATAAACCTTAGCATGATACTACTTGTAATTGATTGAAATCAAGCCTAGCATGATTCTACATCATCAAAATATGCTAACTACGCAAACGTACCTCAAATAAGCTCTTAAAATAACCGAGTACTCTACAACAATTCTCAAACCAAGTCTCCTACATAAAGGGACAATAATACTATATTAATTACCCTTGTATACACAATTTTCAGCAACTTAAACTTACTTTAAATAACTTATAATAATCTGAAAATTGTTTAAAAATCCCTAATTAAACTCCTTTGTAATGGGTAATCACACCCTTTTATAAAAACTCACAATTATACTACTTTAAATAAAATTCCAACATTTTAAATAATCAAAAATCCTTTAAAACTTCATCAAATTACATCTTTATACTTAAATTATCCATAGAAACATTAAATTATCTCTTACCCTTTAAACTCAAGGATAATATTTAAAGCATAAAAAAAACTTCGTTAAAAATCAAAAATTGCCCGAAGATCATATTTAGAGGCTGAATTTTCCACGAGAGGGTGGTGCTCACTACCAAAGGTAGTGAGTTTTTCTTAAAACGTTGTTTACACACGAAAAACACTACTTTTTTTTAATCAAAATTGGAGGAGTTCAGAACCTGATCGGAATTAAAATGGGATTAATATTAACGAACGGAAATCTAATAATTCAAACATGAATTTACGTGTTCAAAATAATCTGGAATTAAGTTAAACTAATAAGTAGTTATAATCACCAAAATTTCAAAACATCATTATTATAAAAGCCCTAATAAATCAATTATTCATAAAAACCCTAAAATCATGATTTTCAATAATTAAAAACCCTAGGTTATAAAATTTACAAAATCTGAAAATTATAAAGTTTAATCATCAAAAATACAATTTGATACTAATTAAATTAATTTCAAACAATAAAATCAAAACCCATAAATCAATAGTTGTAATTACACAAATTAATAAAATAAAGGAGAAAGAAAATAAGACTAACCTTTTTGTGTGGGAAATTTTGGGGATTCATGGGGTATTTATAGAGTAGAGAGTGTAGGGTTAAATTTGGACTTATAAAAATGTAGGCTTAAGTTATGGGTTTTGGAATGGGTTATTCCAATAAGAGTATGTAGGGATAATTTACATTGTCCAATAATTAATAAACGTTTGACCCAAAATATATTTCACTTTTATAAAACCTTATATTTAAAATATTTTACCCTTTAAAATATTTAATTAAAATACTTGAGCCCTTAACAATACATTTTATTAGTACTTAAATACTTTATAAAAATACATAAAAATACGGGATATTACAATAATGGGGTTGAAGACTTTGACGAGCGGGTGGCGACAGTCATATTATAGTGTGTCAGACAGGCGAGCGGCAGTGCGAGGTCCGCACCGAGAAGTTCGGGACTCCGTGAATGGCTGCTAAAACCAACGACAAGGGACTGAGGGTTTGACATGTAAGACACCCTCTCGGGACTGAGGGACTGAGGCTAGTTGATCACAAGGGATCCTCGAGCACCTATCCTCGACATTTGCCCAATCTGAGTCTCCGTCATTCAACGAGTACCTGCACACCCGAAAAGATTCATCGACAAAAATGACTTACTTAAAGGGTTTAGCAAGTCCTGTTGTCCAACGTTATCCCTAAAACGCCCTTACGGGAACATCCGGCTCGCTCGAACCCCCCTCCCCACTCCTCGAGAGGCCCAACGAGCAACATCGTACCACGAGTTGTGTCCGTCCTCGTCATCCGACGCACATCGCACAATGGAAGATATTAAAGAGTTGAGGAAGAAAAAAAATTATCAATAGGGTCACAACTGGCTATTCCACTTAGGATTTTCCCATCAGTAAGGAATCACCTTGTTAGAGACAAGGTAATAACCCGTGTTATTACCTTTTATAGTCAGTCAGGAATTTGCAGACACATTGGAGGAAAATTGAGTTTGATCTTATAGATGGGATCACCATCTAAAGTGAAAAATTCAGGAAGGTTTCGAGGAAGAGTACCTAAGATGAAGTTCCAAACTCTGCCAGATTGTCTCCCCAGTAGCATTTGAAAGAAGAATAAGATTTCCAATATCTAAAAGCTGAGCTACTATGCACATCAACGTGCATTGATGGCAACAATGAGTGTGAAGGATGTTCCAAACTCTGCTAGATTGTCTCCCCAATAGCATTTGAAAGCAGAATATCTAAAAGCTGTGTGAAGGATGTTCCAAACTCAGCTAGATTGTCTCCCACAATATCATTTGAAAGCAGAATATCTAAAAGCTGAGCTACTGAATTATTTGCCTTATCATTAGATATATTTGATGACCAAAAGATATTGTTCAGTTCATCTAGGGCATGAAGATTACTATCCTCGGAAACTTTGAGCACCCCAAAAGAAGTATTGCGTAGGGTCCCTCTATGAGCGTGGGGTCCCTCTATAAGCGTGGGGTTTCCTTGAGCGTTGGCCCCGCCCCTATATAAGTGTGGTGTCCCTCGGGCATGGGGTCCTCCCTAAAACGTGGGGCTTATTAGTTGGGCGTGGGGTTGGTCCTAGGGCGTAGGGTTGGTTCGTTTAGGGTTTCTCCTTGGGCGTGGGGTTCTTCCTTGGGTGTGAGGTTTCAAGATGGGCGTGGGGTTTCTTCCTTGGGAGTGGGGTTCTTCCTTGGTTGTGGGGTCCCTATTTAAGCGCGGGTTTTGATCTTAGGTTTGGGGTTTCAGGATGGGCGTAGGGTTGATACATTAAGCGTGGGGTATCAGGATGGGCGTGGGGTTATTCCTTGGGCGTGAGGTTTGAGTTTAGGCGTGGGGTCCCTCTTAGGCGTGGGGTTCTTCCTTGGGCGTGGGGTCCTCTCTTTAGGCTTGGGGTTTGAATAACGATGTGGGGTTTCTTCCTAGGGCGTAGGGTATGAGATTAGGCGTGGGGTTAGAGTTTGGGCGTGGGGTTTCATCTTGGACGTGGGGTTTCATCTTAGGCGTGGGGTTTGAGCTTGGGCGTGGAGTTTGAGCTTGGGCGTGGAGTTCCTTCATTGGGCGTGGGGTTTCTTTCTAGGGCGTGGGATTCTTCATTGGGCGTGGGGTTGATATAGTAGGCGTGGGGTTTGAGTTTTGGGCGTAGGGGTTGATACAGTAGGCGTAGGGTTTCTCCTAGGGCGTGGGGTTTCATGATAGGCATGAGGTTCTTCCTTAGGCGTGGGGTTTGAGCTTCGTCGTGGGGTTTCTTCTTATGGCGTGGGGTGAGCTTCGGCGTGGGGTTTGAGTTTTGGGCGTAGGGTTGATACATTAGGCGTGGGGTTTCTCCTAGGGCGTGGGGTTTCATGATGGGAGTGGGGTTCTTCCTTGGGCGTGGGGTTTGATCTTCGGCGTGGGGTTTCTCCTAGGGCGTGGGGTTTCATCTTGGGCGTGGGGTTTGACCTTGGGTGTGGTGTTTCTTCATTGGGCGTGGGGTTTCTTTCTAGGGCGTGGGGTTCTTCATTGGGCATGGGGTTGATACAGTAGGCGTTGGGTTTGAGTTTTGGGCGTAGGGTTGATACAGTAGGCGTGGGGTTTCTCCTAGGGCGTGGGGTTTCATGATGGGCGTGAGGTTCTTCCTTGGGCGTGGGGTTTGAGCTTCGGCGTGGGGTTTCTCCTAGGGCGTGGGGTTTCATGATGGGCGTGGGGTTTGAGCTTCGGCGTGGGGTTTCTCCTAGGGCGTGGGGTTTCTTCCTTAGGCGTGGGCAAGATGAAACCTCACTCCTAAGATCAAACCCCACGCCCTAGGATGAAACCCCACGCCCCACGCCCAAGATGAAACCCCACACCTAAGATCAAACCCCACGCCCTAAAAGAAACCCCACGCCGAAGCTCAAACCCCACGCCCAAGGAAGAACCCCACGTCCATCATGAAACCCCACTCCCTAGGAGAAACCCCACGCCTAATGTATCAACCCTACGCCCAAAACTCAAACCCCACGCCCAAGGAGGAAACCCTACGCCCTAGGGGAAACCCCATGCCTAATGTATAAACCCTACGCCCAGAACGCAAACCCCACGCCTAAGCTTAAACCCTATGCCCTATGAAGAAACTCCACGCCTAAAGAAGAACCCCACACCCAAAGTGGAACCCCACGCCTATCCTGATACCCCACGCCCAAGATGAAACCCCACACCTAAGATAAAACCCCACGCCCTAGGAAAAAACCCCACGCCCTACACCAAAGCTCAAACCCCACGCCCAAGGAAGAATCCCACGCCCTAGGAGAAATGGGTACGGAACAGGGGGAGCAACAAGCGCGCCCGCGCCAGAGTACCGCGCGGCCGCACCACTTGCTTGCGCGGCCGCGCCATTGTCGCGCGCGCCTGCGCCTGGGAGCAAGGCAGCTCTCTTTCCCTTCATAATGATGTTCTTCGTGCGCTCCACTTAGTGTGCTTGATAAACACGGAGTAAGGCAGATTCCAAGGGACCGCCATGGTGGGTTCAACACCAAGAATGGTGCCCCCGCGGCTTGAAAGCACGCCTTTAGGAACTTGGAACTTGAACATCTTCATTCTTGAGCTTCAAATGGAAGGCATTAGGGTTGTACACCGGTCCAAAACTGGACCGGACCGGGACCGAAATGGACCGGAACTTGGAATCGAAGTTTTTTGGGGACCGGGACCGGACTGTAATCAACCGGTCCGGTTTCGGTCTAGACCTGATTATTCCGGTCCGATCCGGTTTTAGACCGGAATAGACCGGTTACATTTTTTTTTAATTTTTCTTTTTCATTTTAGTATCTTAATATATACATACATTTTTTACACCTTGTTTTTGTTTGCGTGTTTTCCTATTTTACACCTAGAATTTATAAATTATAAGTTTTGTACCTAAATTTTTTAGAAATTTAAAAATAAAATTTAAAATTTTCACCTAACAAATTACGAAAACACACATTCCGGTCCATTCTGGTTCAGACTGAAATATTCCGATTTTCACCAGGACCAGACCGGAAACCCGGAATCCCCAATTTTGTGAGGACCGAAGACCGAACCGGAATCAACCGGTCCTGGCCAGTCCGGTCCAATTCCGGTCCAATCCCGGTCGGTTTTCCGGTCCAGGTTCATTTATGCACACCCCTAGAAAGGCACTAGGCATAATTTTAAAAAAAAAAATTGACTTTTTTTCACCCGAAAATAAAAATTTCCGAAATGTTTACCATGATCCTTATTCTTTAATACCCTCTGGGAGTCCAATTGGCTGGGTGGAATCATCCAATTTTCCTTTAAACGACCAATTTATCGGTTTACAACTTGCACCGATTTCATTCATTCAAGCCTACCTCGAACATTTATGACAACAAATAATAAGCATATATACATGGTTCCAAACGTCATTATATGACCCAGAGATGTATTCCATAGAATTTCAAGACTTTTCGACACCGGGCCGCGAATCCTCCAAAATTTCTCAAAAAGCGTGGATATTAGCCTTAAATTTTGGAATTTTTTGACTTTTTTCGCACGGAAATAAAAATTGACGAAATGTTTACCATGGTCCTTAATACCCTCCGGGAGTCCAATTGGTTGGGTGGAACCATCCAATTTATCTTTAAATGACCAATTTTTCCGGTTTACAACTTGCACTGATTTCATTAACTCAAGCCTACTACGAACATTTATGACAACATATAATGGTCATTTGTGGTTTCAAACGGAATTATATGACCCCAATTGGGTGGATGAAACCACCCAATTTTCCTTTAAACGGCCAATTTACCGGTTTACAATTTGCACCGATTTCATTAACAAAAGTCTACCACGAACATTTATAACAACAAATAATGATTACGTATGGTTCCAAACGACATTATATTACCCCAGGATGTATTCCCTAAAATTTCAAGAATTTTAATTACTGGGCTCCGAAGACTCCAAAATTTCTCAAAAAGGTAGATATTAGGCTTCAATTTTGGAATTTTTGACTTTTTTTCACCAGGAAATAAAAATTACCGAAATTTTTACCATGGTCCCTAAACCTTCCGGGAGTCCAATTGGGTGGGAGTATCCATCCAAATTGCCTTAAAAAGGCTAATTTACCGGTTTACAACTTGCACTAATTTAATTAAAAAAAAGCCTACCACGAACATTTATGACAAATATAATAATCATAAATGGTTCCAAAGGACATTATATGACCCCGAGATATATCCCCAGAAATTTAAAGCTTTTTGACACCGGGCCCCAAAACCTCCAAAATTTCTCAAAAATCGTGATTTTAGCGTTCAATTTTGGAAATTTTTGACTTTTTCACCTGAAAAGAAGAATTGACGAAATAATTACCATAGTCCCTAATACCCTCCAAGAGTCCAATTGGGTGGGGTGAAGTGGTGAACAGCTCAATTTGCCTTTGAATGGCCAATTTACCGGTTTAACACTTGCACCGATTTCATTAACTCAAGCTTACCACGAACATATATGACAATATATAATGATCATATATGGTTCCAAACGGCATTATATGACCCCCCATATGTATTCCTTAAATTCTCCAAAATTTCCCAAAAAATGTGGACATTAGCCTCTAATTTTGGAAAATTTTGACTTTTTTTTCGGCTCCAAAATAAAAATTGTTGAAATGTTTACCATGGTCCCTAATACCCACCGGTAGTCCAATTGGGTGGGTGGAACCATCTGATTTACCTTTAAACGACCAGGTTACCGGTTTACTACTTGCAGCGATTTCATTAATTCAAGTCTACCACGAACATTTATGACAACACATAATGATCATATATGGTTCCAAACGACATTATATGACCCCGAGATGTATTCCCTAGAATCTCAAGGCTTTTCGATAACGGGCCCAAAAACCTCCAAAATTTCTCAAAAAGCTTGTACTTGTATTAGCCTTTATTTTTGGAATTTTTAGACTTTTTTTGCCCAGAAATAATAATTGACGAAATTTTTACAATGGTACCTAATATCCTTTCGGAGTCCAATTGGGTGGGTGGAACCATCCAATTTGCCTTTTAACGACCTATTTACAACTTGCACCGATTCCTTAATTCAAGCCTACCACGAACATTTATGACAACAAATAATGATCATATATGGTTCCAAACGGCATTATATGACCCCGAGATGTATCTTCTTGAATTTCAAGACTTTTCGACACCGGGCCCCGAAACCTCCTAAATTTCTAAAAAAGCGTGAATATTAGTCTTTAATTTTAGAATTTTTTGTCTTTTTTTTGCCCGGAAATAAAAGTTACCAAAATGTTTACTATGGTACCTTATATCCTCCGAAAGTCCAATTGGGTTGGTGGAACCATCCAATTTGCCTTTAAACGACCAATTTACCGGTTTACAACTTGCACAGAATTCATTAACTTAAGCATACTTCGAACATACATGAAACCATATAATGATCATATATGGTTCCAAACGACATTATATGACCATGAGGTGTTTCCCTTAATATATCAAGACTTTTCTACACTAGGCCTTGAAACCTCCAAAATTTTTCAAAAAATGTGGATGTTAGCCTTCAATTTATGAATTTTTTGACTTCTTTTCACCTGGAAATAAACGTTGCCGAAATGTTTCCCATGGTCCCTAATAACCTCCCGGGGTCCAATTGGGTGGGGAGAATCATCCAATTTGCCTTTAAACGACCAATTTACCGGTTTACAACTTGCACCGACTTCTTTAATTCAAGCCTACCATGAACATTTATGACAACAAATAATGATCATATATGGTTCCAAACGGCATTATATGACCCCGAGATATATCCCATACAATTTAAAGACTTTTCGACACCAGGACCCGAAACCTCCAAATTTTCTAAAAAAGCGTGGATAGCCTTCAATTTTGGAATTTTTTGACTTTTTTTCGCCCGGAAATAAAAATTTCCAAAATATTTACCATAGTCCCTAATATCCTCCGAGAGTCCAATTGGGTGGGTGGAACCATCCAATTTTCCTTTAAACGGCCTATTTGCCAGTTTATAACTTGCACCAATATCATCAAATCAAGACTACCACGAACATTTATGACAACAAATAATGATCATATATGGTTCCAAACGGCATTATATGACCCCAAGATGTGTCCCTTAGAATTTCAAGACTTTTCGACACCGGGCACCGAAACCTCTAAATTTTCTAAAAAAGCGTGGATATTAGTCTTCAATTTTGGAATTTTTTGACTTTTTTCGCCTAGAAATAAAAGTAGCCGAAATGTTTACTATGGTCCCTTATATCCTCCGGAAGTCCAATTAGGTTGGTGGAACCATTGATGTGTCCATTTTATATAGTGTTTTACCCCTGTCCCTTGGTCGTTATTAGTAGTGTTTTTGGCTCCTTCGGGCCACTTTTATTACAATTTGTGTGTTCTAGTGTTTTCGTAGTTTTAGTTGTATTTTACAGGAAATTGCACTCTTGGAGCATTTTCCCGGGCTTTATTGGATCGACTACGGAAGCTAGAAGGACACGACCACTTTTGGAGCCGGTAATTAAGGGCTCGGTAATTGGGATCACGAGGCATTTGGACCATGTATTCGAGACCCGGGAGGAAATATGGATTGGGACGAGAAATCTATCCCAATCGAAGTCCAAGCCTCAAAGAAGAAGACCGGGCCCGATCGGGTGAGCGTAGGCTCGATCGGGCGCGGCACATTAGTATAGGCGTTGTGAAAAAGGCGGGCCCGATCAGGCGGCCCTTCGCCCGATCGGGCGCGTGTTTTCTTAGTAGATGATTAACATAGTTTTGATTTGTTTTAGCGTAGGATTTTTGGACGGAATAGAAATACTCCTCCGTAATACGTTTTTTATTATCTCTCTTCTTCCCTTATCTCCTCTCTCTTAGACTTTCTCTCTGTACTTAGTTTTCTCTCTCTTAAACTCTCTCTAAACCTTTGTTCTTAATTCTTTCTTTTAATTCCAGATTTTTTTTGGGTAACGATTTCTCTTCCCTTAATCTTAGTTATTTATTTTATTCCTTTGATCATGAGTTATTTTATTATTTTGATTAGTTTAGTTTTTAATATGTGTGAGTAGTTTAATTTCTAGGGTTTATGGGGATCTAATAAATAATATGAAGGGGTAAATTATTGATGTTGATTATCAATGCTAGATTAATTTCCTATTGATTGATTTAATGCTCTGTGACTAGATTAGGCCGATCTTTTACGCATGAGTTTGACAATATTGATTCAAGAATCGAGAGATGAGGATTAATGTTTAGGTCTAGTTTCAATAGGCAAGTTAATTTATAAATGGTTAAGTCAAGATTCGAGAGATGAGATTTAATACCGGTAAATTAATTGTGTGATTGTGATACGTAGCGAGAGCCCTTTACAATCTGGTTAATTGATGCATTGATGATTGACTGTTATTGATTATTGGTATTGCATGATAATTTCTTATTGGATTGTTTTAATGTTTTACAATTGCGGCTTGTAAAAGTATAGCAATATTAAATTGATGAATCGAGCAGATGTTAATTTGATATTAAAGGCTATTTTCAATGAAGACTTAGATCTAGTAAATTGCGAGAGCCTGTTAGATCTATGTTGATTAATAAATTGCGAGGGCCTGTTAATCATGTTATTTATGCAATGTCAATGATTGGTTACTATGTTTTACCCTAGAGTATTATTTATTGGTGCACCTATACCCTAAATCTCTTTATATATTGTTTTCTCCCTACTCTTATTCTTTGTAGTTTAGTCTCATACTTAATTATAAATATTGGTTACTTAAATAATTTAGATTATAATAATTAATTGGAAGTAAAAAGACTTGTTTCCCTGTGGAGATCGACCCTACTTCCCTATCTACTTTAGTTAGTGATTTAGGTATTTATTTTTGATTAGGGGATACGACTTTACCCTGTCAACCATCCAATTTGCCTTTAAACGGCCAATTTACCAGTTTACAACTTGCACGGATTTCATTAACTTAAGCATACTTCGAACATATATGAAACCATATAATGATCATATATGGTTCCAAACAGCATTATATGACCATGAGATGTTTCCCTTAACATATCAATACTTTTCTACACTAGGCCCCGAAACCTTCAAAATTTTTCAAAAAACGCGGATAAAAGTTGCCAAATGTTTACCATATCAAGACTTTTCTAACTAGGCCTTCAATTTATGAATTTTTTGACTTTTTTTTTCGCCCGTAAATAAAAGTTTCCAAATATTTACCATGGTCCCTAATACCTCCGGAGGTCCAATTGGGTGGGTGGAATCATCCAATTTGCCTTTAAACGACCAATTTACCGGTTTACAACTTGCACCGACTTCTTTAATTCAAGCCTACCAAGAACATTTATGACAACAATTAATGATCATATATGGTTCCAAACGACATTATATGACCCTGAGATGTATCCCATACAATTTCAAGACTTTTCGACATCGGGCCCCGTAACCTCCAAAATTTCCCAAAAAGCGTGGATATTAGCCTTCAATTTTGGAATTTTTTGACTTTTTTTCGCCCGGAAATAAAAATTTCCGAAATGTTTACCATGGCCCCTAATACTCTCCGGGAGTCCAATTAGGTGTGTGGAACCATCCAATTTGCTTTTAAACGGCCAATTTACCGATTTATAACTTGCACCGATTTACCGGTTTACAACGGCCAATTAAATTAACTTGCACCGAACCCGACTTGAACCGAAATTGACCCAAATTCAACCCGACCTGATTATAATCCGACCTATTGTTCACCCGACTTGAATGTAATCCATCAAAAACCAGAATTTAATCCGACCTGTTACTAACCTGACCTGAATGCAACCTAACTCGTTCCTAACCCGTCCCGAATTTAACCCAACTTGTTACAGACCCTACCTGAAATCAACCCGACTTGTTATTGACCTGACCTAAATTCAACCCGACTTGTTATTAACTCGACCCGAATTTTACCTGACCTATTATTTACCCGACCCAAAAATTCAACCCGATTTGTTACTAACCCGACTCGAAATTAACATGACTTGTTATTGACCCGACCTAAATTTAACCCAAATTGTTCCTGACCCGATTTCAAATCACATTATATGCAATTTAGACTACCTTATTATTATTGATCAAAGAATTTTGTCTAGGAAGACGAAGTCGGTCCAGGCCAGCAAAAGAAAGGAGCATCATACTCAAATTTAAGAGTTAAATATAGTATATATTTGTTGTATGGTCAAAGGAGTTAATTTACTTCCTAAATTATAGACTATAGTTACCTAGTATATTGTCATATATACTATAGTCAAAGGAAATAATTAGCTTGATAAAAATGATAAATATCCATTTATAGTTAGTTGAATCCGAATATGACCTGACTTGGAAATGACCCGACCTAATTGTAACCTGCAAATTATTGACTTCAACATAACCCGACTTGAATACGAGAATGACTTGACTTGGAAATAACCCAACCTGATTATAACCCGCAAATTATTGACTTGAACCGAACCCGACAGATCTCGAGAATGACCTGACTTGAAAATGACCCGACCTGATTATAATCCGCAAAATTATTAACTTGAACCGGACCCGACTCAAACCCGAGAATGACCCGAACTGATTCTAACCCGCAAATTATTGTCTTGAACTGAACCCGACTTGACCCGATAATTACCCTAACCCAAATTAAACCCGGCCTATTGTTCACCCGACTTGAATGTAATCTGAACTGTTATTAACCCGACCTAAATCCGATAAGAAGTATGGCCCGACGTGACCCGACTCAAGCATGACCCAACCCAAACCCGACCCGCATAGGTTATGGAATTAATCCAAATTGACCCGACCCGAGTTGACCCGACTCACTCTTACCTGACCCAAACCCGACCTGTTTACCCGAATTGATAACTCTACTTTTTACACCTTTTCTCCACTTATGTCAGGAAAAATAAGTTTAGCATATGATCAACAAGTTCTCAAATAATTCCTCGAAAAAAAAGTTCAAATAATTTTTTTTTCAATAAGATAAAGTTGTATAAGAGTTAAATCAAATTTAATTTGAATGGGCTTTATAAAAAGGTCACGGCCTAACAGGTTAGAAACATAGATTGGGCCTAACAGGTTAGTAATTATTCAAGTCGGATCCTCTCTAACCCATAATCGGAATGTTTGTTTGTTGTTCGTTGTATCGATCAACCAAATTTTAGAGAGAGAAAGTGAATATGGGAGAAACTGTTTTAGATGAAGATGCTCTTCTCAAAGAATTCTTCGCCGAAGTTGGTGAAGTTGAAAGAGATAACGAAGTTGTCAGGTTCCTTTTTTTTTTTTCTTTACTTTTCAATTTATATATTTTTTGCGATATTGAAGTTTTTAATTTTCATTTAATTACTTAAATTTAGTTGATTTTAATTGTATTAGGTTGTTTGTTTGTGATTGATTTGATGTTTGTTTATGTTCAATTTTAAAATGAAGAAAATTCAGTTCTTAACAATGAAAAACGAATTAAAGTAGTTAAATTTGGTCAATTTGGGTGCTCAAAAATTAAATTGATTAGGGTTTAACCCCTTTGTGCCTCTTGTTTGTGCAAATGGGAATTAAATTGAAGAACTCTATGATTTTTCGAAGTTTCGAGGATGATAATTTGTATTGTGATAGGTTGTTATGATGAATTAAGGAGTTAGATGTTATCATACATGTGATAGCTTATGAAAACAGGTGAATTGCTTGTCTAATTGGAAGGTACAGATTGTTTCCTTATTTTTGATGCAATCTTTATTGCGGTGATGTAGAGTTGTTCATTAGGGAGGGACCCCAGATTAGTCCGAAACTAGGGATTGCAGGATTTTTATTTAATTTGTTTCATTTTGTGAAATTATTGATATTAGTTTTATGCAATGAGTAATTTTAGTTGATTGAAAAAGGTGCAGTTAAACACTGTGTTATATGTTGAAATTGAGCTCTTTACCTTTAAATGTTTGTCATATTGTCATTTCCGTAGACATTGAGAGAATTGGAGTGAAGGTCTGAAGGATATGATATCAATTCATGGACAATTGGAATTTTATTTACAGCTTGTAGTTCTTTGACCAAGTTTTTTTACTGGAAAGATACTGTAAATTGTAGAGTATGTGCTGGCTGGCCTGGGGTGATTTTGGTGTTCGATCTTGTTGCAAATTTATACTCTTTAGCAGGAAGAATTATAAAATAGTGTTTAGCAGTTTCTTTTTTCTCTAATGACTTACACTGTTAAGGCTACAGGATTCTCTCGTGCTTCAAGTTGAATCCATTTGAGCATCTAAACCTACCGTTTGATTCATCAGTAGAAGATGTGAAAAGGCAATATAGAAAGGTTTGCTTAGAATACAGACTAGGAATATCTATTTTATACAGTGATTAGTTAATCTTGTATTTTCCATAATTAGATGCTCATTCATTGTGTGACATGCATGTGCAGTTATCATTGATGGTTCACCCTGACAAATGCAAGCATCCACAAGCGAAAGAGGCATTTGGAGGTTTGTCAAAATAACATAGTACTGTTTTATATATATATATATGATAAGTTCCTTGTGGGAATGTAATGGACATATGTGAGGATTATTAGTTAATCATCTTATACTGTGGATCAGTGGATGTTTACAATGCTCAAGGCAAGAGGGTGGGGAAAGGGGGGGGGGGGGGAGAGTTGTGCAGGGGGGAAGGATAGAGAAAGCTTTTCACTTTTCTTCCTGGTACAGCTTAAGCTTATAATCTAATACGTGTCTTTCTTTTTTTAGAGCATTGATTTTGCTCTTGACTGTGAAGACTTTTGACTTGTGCAGCATTAGCGAAAGCCCAACAGCAACTTCTTGATTCACAGGAAAGAGAGTATGTACTTAGCCAAGTCAAATCTGCAAAAGGTCAGCAAACAGCTTATTTATGACATCAACATAGTGGCTTTTACTTTTGTGGCGACTCTTTGCCAAAGTTAATTTTGGAGTTAGTATATGGCTCTTAATTCATCATTTGTTGCGTTTCAATTTTTTTTTTCTTTTCTACATGTTTCTTTGCTCTTTTTTCTGTATCACACCTTTTGTATTATATCTCCTTTGAGATATCAATATTCAGACTTCTTTTTGCATTCATCAAGATCAAATGATTGAATTGTTCCATTGGAATTGCAGAGGAACTTCTATCAGTGAGAAAGAAAAAGTTGAAGAAAGAAACTGCTTCAAAAATAAAATTTATTGTTGATGAGGTAAATACACTTGCCATTTTAACTTGACTTTTCCTTCGACGATCTTTTCTAGTTGAAGGCATTTTTCTCTAATTCACTTGATGGTTTTTGTTTCGCAATTCCTTTCATTTGCATTTGATAGTACATATGCATGCATGCTATTGTTTTGTTGCTGGTTTTAGATGACAAACAATTATTGCTGCTTCTTCTTAGCCTTGATACATCTTATTGTTGTTTAGATGGTGCTACATTGCTTCTAATTTGCATGCATCACATTAGCGAGATGTAGTTTCGATTTCATCTTAACACCACCCTCTCTCTCGAACTTGTAATAGTAACCACCAGAATTGAAGAAATCATTGATTTAGAGTAAAAATCGCGAATGCTCTGCGATCATATATTTCAATGACATAATCTTCCTTCTCAACTCTTACAGCCCCTGAAATTCAATCAAAATACAGAAGCACACACACAAAAATATGCTAGCAAATAAACAGAAATGAGAGGGAAAGATTGAAGCTTTCATTAACAAACAAAGGGTTTACACAAGTGATAGGTTCAGCCCATCAACCTCCACTGCGAGTTTAGCTCACAACTCTCCAATTTACACTCAAAACATTGCCTGCCTACTCTTTTTCATTATATATTATAATTCCCAAAGGTGATTCTTCTTGATTGGCTTTTAGTGCTCAGCTGGCAGTTGCTCTCCCTGCTCCACTATGGTGTCTGCTGTGACTTGTTGTTGTGCCACTGCTGTGGTCTGTTGCTGCTGCACCTTTTCTAGCTTCTCTCTCTTTTGTCCCCTTCTGCAAGCGTACGTAAGGATCACTTGTTGGATGCTTCGAATCATTATTTCCCCATTCAATTCTTATACATAGTTTGCCATATGCTAGCCTCTTTTGTTAAGGGCAACTAGATATTTGTCTTAGAGCATGTTCGGCAAAATATAGCTGTGAAGGTAGCTGTAGCTGTGGAGATAGCTGTGAGCTGTGGAGATAGCTGTTAGCTGTCAACAAGCTGTTAGCTGTGAAAAAAGATAATTTAGGTATGATTGTTCGGTAAAGTAGTGGTTGACTAGCTGTTACATTTAAGAATCAATATTTTATTTTTAAAACTATACATTAAATTTTCAAAAGTTACTTCAAAAGCTACCTCTAACTTCAAAAGCTAATAATCCTAGCTTTTAATAAAAGCTACCTCCACCACTAAAAGCTACTGGAACCATTACTTTGCCAAACACTCACATTTTTTGTTGAGTAGTGGTTTGACTTGGTCAAACCACTAAAAGCTACCTAAAAGCTAGCGCCGAACACGCCCTTAATCATAATAGACTGATGTGTTTGGCACTTATCTCTGTGGGAGTAACATATCTTACTATTGCAATTTGGTATTAAGATTATTTTTGACGATTTTTAATTTATCTATTTTGGTTAAAGTGAAATATGATAAATATAGGGTATAAATGGCCATGTAGATAAAAAGCTGCGGTGCTAGGAATTTTTTTTTTTTTTTTTTTTTTTTTTTTGGGGGGGGGGGGGGGGGCGCTCACTCAAAGAGGCGCACTTCAGTCAATTTCATTATATCATTCTCATTTGACAGACTTTCTAGACTTATTAGTAGGTCTATTGTAGTTTGAAATCAGCTTTTAAGAACCCATGGGACACTCCACCACAAGTCCACAACCCCCCTCCTCCTTCAATTATTGATTTTTTTATCCCTGAAACTTTGGTCTAAAAGTGTGGGAAACAACCTTCAGTTTTAGAAATTTTTTTTTTTGTTCTTTACTGTGCCCAGTAAAGAAAGAAGAAGAGATGATTTCCATGGACCTCACAAGATCCTAGGAATTTAATTGGGTGGTTGAAACCTTCCACTTTGTCTCTTAAGTGCATATAATTGATCAATTTTGGGTGCTTGGAACTATTCATTACAACATATTTCCGTTTATCCATATTTGTACCAAACTCATTTTTAGGTCTTTGTACACTTATTGGTATGCATGTTAAGTTTTTAAACTTTTTTATATACCTTGGGGACACCCTCCACATCCATTTTAACTCCTTAAAAATTTCCCAAAATTTGTCAAAAAGCGTGGATGCCTTCTTTTTGGACAACTTTGACTTTTTTGAAGTTGGAAAAGTAGGGCAAGATGATTCCCATGGAACCATCCACTTTGGGTGTTTGCCTCTAGCTATCTATTTATCTATGCATTCAGTCACTAATCCAATGCCACCATGGGTCTTTATGTGACTAACTAGTTACCATATATGGTTTTGATCAATATCTTATGACCCTGAAAATATCCCTTACCATTACTAGAATTTTCGACACCATGTCCCAAAATTTCCAAAAATGGTCTAACATTGTGTATTGTAGTCTTCAAATTTAGCAACCAGAGAACATTTTCGTATCTGGAAAGGTTAGGCATTGTGGTGTTTCCTACTTTCCTAAGGTTTCCAAAAGACCTTGGGAGGCCTATTTGATTCCTGGAACCATGTAACTCGTCTCTTTTGCCTTACCTCACAATCATTTCTTAAGTTAAGATGCCTTGCCTTGCCTTGCCTTGTCTTGGCCTAGGCCGAAGGTGAGCCAACACGCTACCCGTTATTGCCATAAATAGGGGGTTGATAAAAATATGAGGTGTTATTATGCCAGTCTTTGTGTTCAGGCCTTATTTGTTGAAAACGTCCACTGATTTTTTTTGTCAGTTTTTGCTTGATTTAATAATTAATATGGAACTAGGGGTAAGTATGATAATGTACACAAAGAGAAGGGACCTTGAGTGGTAGTGTCTTATATTGTTCATAATTGATTTTTCTACGTATACAATACTTATAGGTGTCTGGCCACCTTACCTAAGGTTTATAGGGCCCATATCTACAATTTTCTATATTTGGTTTTTGTATATTTTACATTTACTCTTAATGTTTGAGCTACTTAGAAATATGCTATATATTGACAGAAATTTGATAAAGAATACGAGCAGTCAGAGGAGTTTAAGCAACAGCTGAAATTGAAAGTAAGAGAGATTCTAACTGAGCAAGAATGGAGGAGGAGAAAAATGGCTATGAGGGTAATTTTCAAACAAAAATTATTTTAATTGTCTCAACTTGTTTGTTCTTCACACTATCATGCTTATCCCCTCTCTGCCATTGCTAGATATCTGAGGAGGAGGGCAGGCTGAAGAAGGATGAAGAGGAACAAAAGGACGTTTGGAAAAGGAAACGTGAGCATGAGGAGCAGTGGGAAGGAACAAGAGAAACAAGGGTTTGGCTATTTTCCTTTCTCCTATCTCTGTGTTTTGTTTAGATATCTTCAATAGTTCTTGTAAACCAAATTACTATGTCATGCCAATTATTTATAGCTAATTAGAGTTCACTATTATTATTCACACCAAATCAACTGCTCTTTGTTTTTCAAATCTAGTTTACTGGATTGGGTTGCTACATGCCATTATATTCAAATTTTTATCTTCTCACTGAATCAGTTGATGATAAGATTTTATCTTGTTAGTTTTCTATAATATTTGGGATGGCCTGGAAAACGTCAAGTGTGACATACCTGCTGATGATTGATTATCCTCTCTGCTTTCTTCTGCAGGTTTCTAGTTGGAGAGATTTTATGAAAAGTGGAAAGAAGGTAAACAATGTTATTTTAAATAAATAACAATAATCTACGAATTATATTATTTATTATAGCTGTGGTATGAGATGGATGTTTTTACATATGCAATATGTTTACATTACTGGCTATGCAGGGAAAAAAGGGTGAGATTCGGCCACCAAAGCTTAAAACAGAAGATCCAAACAAATCTTATGTTCAGAGGCCAGTAAAACGAGGTTAATGTGTCACCTGGAATGAAAGCTACTTTGCTTGGGATGAAAGTTACTCTCCTGAAAGGCTTTTCTAAGTACAGGATTTATAGGCTATAATTTGTATTCACCCACCATGCCCTTGGTAGAGCTTTGTAGAGTATCCATTCCTTTCTGTTGAGCAGATGATTGATATGGTTTAAGTTAAACTCAGTTCTGTAGATTCGTTTGAGCTCTGACCAGGTATAGCGTAGTAGTGTAGTTGTGATTTGTCGCCTATTCTGTAGGGAACAGAGAATCTACGATGATACAATGTGTTACTGATGTATGGCAGCACAAGTTAGATTATCCATTTATTTGATCTTTGCAACCTTGTACAGAGTAATTACATAATTGCATATATTATTACTTTTTGTTTGCTTGGAAAAAGAATCATTGTAACTTAATAAGATTGCAAAATTCAAACAGAATGATGAGGTCACACGTCTCCGAATAAGAAGTATCTGTCTGTATTTCTTCCCCACTCCGAAGCTCCAAAACTGGCATGTCATACCTGCTTATCCTATCGGGCTATCGGCTACTGCAAGTCTACCGGTATCAAATTCTTGACATCCCTGTTGGCATCAATCCTACAGCTTAAGGCTGAATTGATTGCCTTAACTGATAGTACTATTTTTTTTTTACCCTAATCTGAGCTTCAAAATAAATTACATTGGTCATTCTTAAATTCTTCAACCCTAAAACATGATTGTTATGGACTCAACTCTCGAGGAAGAATTTCTTTTTCTTTTAATAGCTTATAAAAACAATTGGGGCCAACAGGGATGCCTTAAATGTATAAGAGGGCAACATCTGTTTTTGCATGGAGCACTTGCTAGGCAAAAAACTTTCATACCTCTTGATAAAAAAAATTTAAGTTACACAGAAAAATGAACACAAAATTACAAACAATACCTCTATTATACAAGGACATCTCACCATGGATTTGATATAATGTTACCTCACCAATAGCATACACCCAACTTGTGTGACAAATACACCCTAATCGATGACCAAAAAACAAAAAAAAAAAAAAAAATAAAAAAAAATAGAAAACTAATCAGAAGAATACCCAAAACTATCGACCTGACTAAAGAAATAACCCAGACTCTGGACTTTCCACCAGCATATTTTGATCAAAATGTACACGGGCCAACTCCCTAGGATACCCATGCTGGCAATTCTTATAGCACATCCCACTGAGATGAGTGAACTCCCATTCGCACTGAGATCCATACATCCATCATCAATTGAAGACCTCCGAACGTGTGGTTATCCCAAGAGGGTCTTCAAAATTCTCATGGCTTAAATTGAGTTCAGGACATTCTATATACAGCATCCTGCGATACCAAATGCCAAAACCCCCGGGTGGAAGCAAGATCCAATATGAGTGGCAAACCATTACACTCCAATTAGATCCAAGCAAGAGAACCCCGATCATTTGCAACTTGAGGACGGCCTCTAGTTGGTGTCGGCGGTCGGTTAGCATTAAGCTCCTGCAGCCATCAAAAAATGAGAATGAATTCCAAGAGAAGAAACTAACTGTAGATATCTACAACGGGAAATTGAACAAAATCACCAAACCTGCATCCAAGTATCCTCAATATGTCGATCCGGAGATGTCTCCGGTGATGAAATTGCTGGAGGCAGGGGATGAATAAGTTTTGGAACCACTACTAGATCCCTTCCTAATACCAAGATAGCTCCTGCGTTATTTGCAGTACCTAAGAAGAGAAAAAAAAAATGAAGCTTTCAGCAGACTAGTTTAATGTCAGAAAATAAACTTAGCAAGGCTCACAATATGACGCGAAAAAGTGGGGACTTGAACTTACCACAATAGTTGGTAGCTGAAAATAAAGTAATTAAATGCCCTTGAGCAAACCGCTCAAAACCATCCATAACACATTCGTGTGCACGTACAATCAACTGAAGATCATTGTTGTTACAAAATTCCATGACACGATCAGGCTGCAAAATGAGAACACCCACACCTCAAACACTGTACAGATCTAAGGTCACAGACAAGCTATAATCAGGCAAAAAATAGCATGATAAAGCCACAATTTTTAGATCATAGAATTTTATGTCATGATCTGATGCTTTATTCTCACACGAGAAAAAAATAAAAAATAAAAATAAAAATAAAAAACCATTGACAAAGATAAATTACAGGGATTAAATTGGGACAGAGGAAGTAATCATCAAAATTAACAAAACCATTGACAAAAATCTTACATCAAACACAATGCTTCAAATGCACTGGAAACAAATCTAACATACGAGGAAAAAAAAAACAAATGATAAGACTAACATGAGCACTAATCTTGTTCATTTAACCCAATTATTTTGCGATAAATGCTAAATTCACTACAAAACCTGCACATATGTTTCAACATTTACAACTGCTAATGCAGCAAAAACATTTAAACAACCATGAGTGATCCCATATGTTAAGATGAAATGGTGATTATTAATGTTGAGTACCTATCCATGGTGGAAACCAGCAAAAAATTAACAAGATAAAGGCAGATATCTATCAAAGCATTAACAGATAGGAACAAAATTCAATGTGACCATGACTCTGAATGACAGCATCTAAAAATGGAAAGAAAACTGCATGTTTCCGTGCACCTGACCAGCTATGACACATTTAAAATTTTAAATACAAGTAACCACCCTATGCCTTTCCCACCAATATACATGAAATGAGGAGACTAGGACAGAATAAAGTAGAGGGAGTATTGTTTTAAAGTTAAAAGAATTGAACCAAGCAACAAAATTCGCTAACCAACATTGAAGATCTACTCAAACAGATTACACAAAATTACTCACCCCAAATGTGACTAGACCAGGACCTCTGGCATTCGGACGCAAACCCTCCACGCTGTCATTTTCTGTTGGATCCGACCTGCAAAAATTCATTTTATCATAATCATTCCTGGCTAAACATAGACCCAAGAATCAAACTGATCATCTACTTGGATAGGTGCGCCTAACCATAACAAATCCATCAGAACAATTGAACCAGCTTCCATTGTAATAGGGCGTTGAATGTTCTCAATCTGTTCTACATGATTAATTGATCGTCCAATGCCACCATGCATACATATAATTTTCTTCTCAATAAGAGCTGCCAAAGGAAGCCAATTGAATAATCTGTTGAACCGATGCCATGCCCAGATACCATCTCTTTCACCCTATTCAATGCGTACGTATATATTATAAAACCTGAAATTCTAGTAAATAGACATTATACAAAATTTTAATGTTCCATATGCACTAAGGGCTTACCATGCGCTCAATGCACTCAATTCTGAAGCCAAAAAGAGCATTGATATCAGCTGCTTCATGATTACCTCGAATTAAATGTACATTTTGAGGATACTCAACCTAATAAAAATAATGACAAAAGACGGCAAATATTAGATAAATACATTTTGAGGATACTCAACCTAATAAATATAATGACAAAAGACGGCAAATATTAGATAAACACATTTTTCGTCCCCTGTTCCCCACCAAAAGGGGGAAAAGAGAGAGAGAAAGAGGTTGCACCTTCAATGAAAGTAGGAGTGTAATAGTTTCCAAGCTATGCTGTCCCCGGTCTACGTAGTCACCTAAGAAGAGATAATCTATGTATCTGACATTATATAAAGAAGCATAATCAGCACATGAATGATAAATCCCAGTACATGACACAGAAAAATCACATACAAAACCAATAAACTACACCAACGATTCAAAGCAAACCTCTCGTTTATAAACCAAACAAGTTTCTATAAAAACTATGCATCATTTGCATCAGCATTTTTTAAGACCAATTATAAGGCAAAAAAATGCGAACCCTAAAGCTCTACTGAATCTGAAGTCAGTTATTGCATGGCAAGAAATAAAGGAATGTTGTAGACAAGATCTTTAGCAACCACAACCATAGAATTCTGAAGGACCTTCCATCTCCCTCACTCCACATCCCACTTCAATAAAAAAAATATAAAAATAAATAAATAAAAGGATTGGCCTATTAGGAAGTAAACAGAAGTTTTTTTCAGAAACTCAAGACTAAGATATATTGCAAACACATTTTCAAACTCCATCTTTTAGACTGCTAAACAGCCGAACATAGATAAAACTAAGATACAGATTATTCAGCTAAATTGAAAATAAACTACTTCCTCCGTTTTTTTTAGATGCATCATTTGTATAAACACGAACTCCTAGGCAAATTTTGGAGATGAGAGAGAGAGAGAAAGAAAAAAGGGGACTCGTGTGATATGTGAGAGATAGAGATAATTTATTAACTAAAAAGGAAAGTGATGCATCTAATTTGAAACTTCCTTATTTAAAAAGTTATGCATATAAAAAGAAACGGAGGAAGTACAACATTAACACTTACGCTATATCCCCAGCTGTTGATGGAGAACCATATTCATCAAAAAGTCGCATAAGATCCCCAAACTGTCCATGCAAATCACCAAAGATTTTTATAGGAGCTCTAAGTTGAAGGACACTCGGTTCACTAGCAAATATTCGTTCTGCACTGTCACATAGATCCGCTATGTCATTGCAGTCCAAGAAAAACTGTCGGCGGACTGGAGGTTTCCACCCTCGAGGTTTAAGTAGATGTGCTACAACCTGAAAGAAAGAGAGATCAGACAGATGACCATAAAATCAAGAAAAATGAACACAACCAGAAAGCTGAAATTCGGCTAACATAATTAACATCAGACAAAATCAGCACACACCTACATGACAATCAATTCCAAAGAGTACTAATGGCCGTAGGGAGTTAGGTATAGGAGCTAGGGAGTAATAAAATTGGGCTTACTGAAGCATTTAAGCTAAATTCGCATTTTCTATACACATAATCAAAGCCAGACTCACACAAAAAACAATATATACATGCTTATTGTTTATCTTTTGTGTAACAAGACAAACATCACAAACCTTACAACAGAATACAAGGTTCATGGCTTATCCCTTATAGGCTAAACATCATATACATTGTTTTTAAGATAAAAGCAATATATTCTCCTGATGGCCTCGTAATACTACCTTTGAAAGTGGCATGTGCTATGAAAATATATTTGTATCATCTAGGGAAGAATAGTATTGACATATGAAGGCAAACACGAAGCAGTGAAAATTTATTAGTAGAAATATAATGTGTTGCATGTGAGGTCAAATGGGAGTCAAAATATAAAAACCAGGGTTATGATGGAGATTAAAAGGCCAGAATGTGTTAAGGACTCATGTACTAAAAACACATCTTTTCCTTATTTCTAGCAAATGTGTCTTGCACATCTTGCTCTTAATTCTACAAATGTGTCTAGCATTTCATAAAAGCTTACTAAAGAGACTCAGACACAATGAGCACTCCGTTAATCACACTATATAAAAGCAGTTTAAGATGGATCCGGATTTACTAAATGAATGCATGTCATAAGTAAGCAGGGCATGCATGAATTTAAAACTTAAACAAGTTCTGGGATTTAAAAAAAAAAAAAAAAAAAAAGTCTCATGGACTCAATAATTGCTCTGATTTCACTGCTTCTTTATTAAAAAGCTTGCAGGCTCTGTGGGACTTTCAGAAATCAACTCTTTATTTTATATGCATTTTTATGAAATTAGAACAGAGAGTAATTCATATACCTTTTTTGGAACACTGTTGATCGACATTTGCCTATCAAGTAATTTCCTTGCCGCAGTAGCATTCTCTGGCGTCCCATAGCTAACACGCCTGCCTTCATTCTCAAACTGATCAATAGATAGCTGTCTAACCATGCCACCCAAAGCACCGCCAGTCTCTGCAGCTACAACTACCTAAAAACAAAAAGAGGTTATTCAGCACTGATTCGTGCATATTGCAAGCAGAAAGCTCAGGGTCATTAAAGCACCATTTCTCAGTTCAAAACATACTCCTTCTAACCAGAACCAATAGTCGTATATTAATTCAGGATGTCGAGAAAGATGAAAGATTTAACAACATAGCAATGGTTTATGCTTACATTTTCAGAAATGCCACAAATTAAATTAGATGGAGGGAAAAAAACAGAAATGGCCCTACTTATATAAGCTATTATTTGTAAACTCAGGTTCCATAGGGAATGGGAAATTTGACAACTAACAAAGGAAGGTATCTACAGAAAAGCAAAATCAGTATCTTCATAAAGACAGGAGATATTATCAAGTAATTAATTTCTCTTTTAAGCATGAAAAAAGAACCATGAATAACCATTGAAACACTTGAGCAAGATTGGGAATGAAAAACTCACAGCTCTATGATGGAGCCTGACCCCTGGGGGAGGGGTACTAATTGGTACAGAAGAGTCTGGCTTGATCATAGTTGGTATAGGTTTTCCACTAGGTGTCGCCTCAGCACCACGATCACCCCTATCTGGGAGTTCTACTTCACCATTAACCTGACGTGCTTTAGCAGCAGCCAATGTAGCACTGATAGCCTCTGCTTCGGCTGCAGAAGCTTCAACCAAATACTCAACTCCTTTGCTGAGCCTCCTGCAAATACTTAGTGTCAGTAAGTCTCTTAAATTTACAAATATTAAGTGGCCATCTTACAGCTTAAACTCAAGCCAGTCAGTCTATAAATTTGACATTAGCTCACCGGCTTCCCTGCAACATGGCATTTTCATGGTTTATATCTGTATACATGTCACCATTTACTGGGGGGGCAACAGGACTACCCAGCACAACTGCACCATCTGCCACTGATTCAGGATCATTCTCCCGTAATCTGTCATCGGCAAAACCATACCTTCCAGGTAATCTTCCTGGTGGTGAATTGGAAGCAGCAGCTGCAGCTGCAGCATGTGAAGCAGCACTTGTGGTTTCCGCAGCAGCAAGATCTTCAGCAACAAGTAAGTCATCAAGTAGCACACCTAAAACAAAAATAGGACTACGTCATTCAACCTATAAAGATACAAGATTTAAAAGTTGACCAAAGAAAATAACACATCAAACAAGAAAACAGAGAGATGGAAACCAGTAGGAAAACTTCATAATTATAGTAGTCATAACTCATAAGGATACAAATACAATTGATTTGGTGCTAATTTCAGCAGTGTAAAAAAAAAAACATCATAGAAACTAAGCTATCATACCACCACGTAGACCACCATAAATAAAAATTAGGTCACCAACTGCAGCAGCAGCATGCCTGCACCGCCTTGTTAACTCAACAGAAGCATCTCCACCGGCTGCATCAGCACTATACCGACCAGTTCTTGGACTAGTAACTACTGACTTTGTATCACACCAAACGCCTGCTGCTGTATCCAACACTGCAATAGCGGCTAAAAGTTAAGAGAGACAAAGAAGCAACATTTACAAAGAAAAAGAAACGAGACAAATCCAGTACCATGTAGATGGCAGAAAATCTAGAGAGTACTTAAGGAGGAGCAGAACTGTCAAGGATATATATATATATATCAAGATGTATATGTCGATAAATAGATCAATTCACAGTTGTCAACTTAAAAAATTATTACACAATATATTTATTTACTCCTAGGGTAGAAACAGTATTGCAATATTACCCTTTAAATCAGAATATCAACTTGTAGGACCAACTTAAATATATACAATCAGAGTATGGTCTAGAATAATAACGAAGGCCCACACAGCAGTAACAAAGCAATCTCAAGAATAGTAGATAAAATAACATGTACCTGCCACACTGGATGAATCTTCCACCATACGCCCCCCACCAAGTGCACCTCCAGACACATGCAGTCGTGCATTCACAAAAACCTATATGTACAATAAATTTTAGTGGCTGTTTGATTAAAAAAATATACAAAAATAAATAAACGATAAAAAATAAAAATTAAAGATGACAACAAATCTGAAATGAGATGGCAATGAAACACACCGCAGCATGCTGATATCTAGGGGATGGTGAAACACCAGGAGCAATTGCCCATTCCCACCGACCATCTCTATGCTTAGCAAGTCCATATGCACTTGCCAACGGCTTCAAAAAAAAAAAAACAAGCACAACAAAATTATAGCATAAAAATGAAAATGTAGCCATATATATCAAAAGGTTTTGCAAGTTGCCTAACAAGTAAAAGAAGTCACGACACAAAGCATTCCAAAGAACAGAAAGAGTGACAACAGCAGTAGTGGCATTCTAAATTTAACAAGACTGCAGCACTTCTAGTTCTTTCTACCACCAGACAGAACATTCATGCAACTATAAGCAGTTTAGAATGCAGGCTCAAACAATCCCATACTTAACAGCTTCTTGAATGCATCCACGTTGTGAAAGTTTCAAAATTGTTGAAGGTGAGGTCATGGAGAAAGAACAACTTCCCAAAATCCAATTTTGATTTACGTAGGTACAGAGTATACAACAACAACAAATCCTTAGTCCCAAAATGATGTGGGTAGTTTTAAGAGAGAGAGAGAGAGAGAGAGAGAGAGAGAGAGAGAGAGAGAGAAGAAAAATCTGCCATATATACAGCTGAAATTGTTCAAGAGAAACAACAGTAAAGGACATGAAGTAATAAGCAAGAAGTACATTTCCAATATTGCATCATTTGTCAACAAAAAATCCTTTTACTTTTCTTTTTCAGTTTACCCCATTTTATTGTCCTCTTTGGTTAATGAAATATATTTAGCCAACTTAAGAACCATTCTCACTATAATGTTATACCTTATACTAATGGTTGCTTTCTATTCAATATTTAAACTCTTTTCTATTTATGAAAAGTCAAGACGAAAAAAAAGTTAAAACTCAAATTTTAAACTTACCACACTGTTCGCATCCCTCCCTCCACAGAGTAGAAGAAGACCATCAGAACGTGCACTGGCAGTAGCATACCTAAGCAATAGCACAGAGGAAGTAAGTCAAGCAAGTAAACCCGGAAACACAGACAAAGACGTGATGGAAAGTTGGCAAGACTTAATAGATAAATCACGCAATGGCAAGACAGTACATATTAAGTCTAACATCATTCAAAAACTCTGTATAAAATTCAAAAGGTGGTGATTTCAAATAAATGATGAAGTGAAGACATTGCTTGCTTCAGCTATGCATTGTACACCGCATCTGTAGCACGCCCAAGTTTAAAATAGCCGACTCAATTTGTTAAAAACACAATGCATGTGGACTCAGGATGCACATTCTTTCAATTTTCTAAGTGTGACACCTAACCCAAAAATGACAAAATGGAAGGCACGGTCCTAACTGCTAGACAACAATAGATTAGTACAACTTGATATCATATTAAAAAGCAAGACATCAAATCGGAACCGTAAGAGAAAAGAAAATTGTTTCACATATTCTTTATCAAAGTATCCACCAAGGGCTGGTCATTGTCAACAGGTTGTGAAATTGCACCTCAGGTTATCTAAAGAGCTCAACCAATGCACCTTAAAGTAAGTATTTTCAGCTAGTTGCATCTTCATATAAGATTTGCCAGTAAACTCACTACCCCCCCCCATCTCTCTCTCTCTCTCTCTCTCTTGAAGCCGAATCTAAAATGCATTTGACTTGTACGGCTCTCGTCTTTTGCCTCAAGAACATACCCTTGTGTACCTTCTCAAACAAATTCAATGCGAGCCATACAAATGATACAGGCTCACTATGTGCATCTAAAGATACTAATTCATTCCCAATAAATTTTACTACTAATGATTGTTACGCAAAAAGACTAACTTTTTTTGGGCAAAATAGTCTGTTAATAGATAGGTCGTAACCTGTGCTCTGGCATCAACCTTTTTAAAATCAGCCCTAAAAAATTCACTTTGCCTGAACAATTCAACCCATAAATACAGCACGGTATAGATAGCATCTTTCTTCTTACCCTCACAATGCAAGATTTCCTAGAAAATCCACCCATAACCCTTATGGAGATCAATTCACACAATTGCAAGTATTCTAACTCCAACACAACTGCAAATTACTCTACATTCCGGTTTTGCTAAGATAAGGACAAACTTAAATGGTCTTTGACACAGTGATAGGAAGGTTACTAGCGGGAGACTGATGCACCAACCATACACATACAGGACTCCAGTTTGAACATCCCAGTTCCCAAACCATCTCATTTGCTAACTTCCGGGAAACTGTGAGTATTAAGGGCTAAGTGGCTAACTACCCCCATTTCTCCATATAATTAAATTAAGGGTTAGGGATAAGCATATAAATACCATCATACCCCCTCATCAGAATTGTTAGTACCATCATACCCCCTCATCAAGTTACCAAAAGAAAGAAGAGAATCATCTTCAAAGCACCATTATCCATATCAATAACAGAGCCCATTTGTCAGGAATCAACAACTGCCGCAACGGAGGCCAGTTCTTGTTGACAGTCAGTCATCAAGCGGATCTTGCCATCCTTCATTATTGAACCACTGTATCTTTCTTAAACATTTCAGAAAAATCAGGCCCAAAGCATTATCTTTGGCTTAAGCAGTCAAGGCCTTAATTACAGGACAATGTGGATAGTATTTTCTTTTCTAGGCAATAGCATACCCCTCACTGCCCACATACCATAACTTTTCTAAAAATCAAATTGCGAAAATGTAAGTGTTTTGGCTTCAGCACAACAGCTGTAGGCAACTTTTGCCATCCCAAAAGCAGCACCTGGTGTCAGATTCATTATAGAATGGGTGTTAAATGTTAATAATCTCTACTATCATGAATGAAAGGTTACACTTCCAGGAGGATTAAGAAGGTTATATTACTTTAACAGTGGCATAGAGGATTCTAGTTTGAGCTTCCCAAACTATCTTATTCACTCTAACGAAGATTGCCAGTTTACGCTGACTTCTGTAAACCAAAACTCATCCCAAACTCATCCTCTTACCCCCAAATAAAAAGGAAATGAATAGGTGATAAACATATTGCCTTCCAGCCCACCCCCTCAAGTACCCAAACGAGAAGGGAAAAAAGTCAACTTGCAAGCAAAACTATGTATAAATATAACAGAGTACAATTACAAAGAATCAAACCATGCTAATTAGTTCCTGTTGATAGTTATCAAGGGGGTCACACCCTCGTAAAAGAAGCTAAGTAGCTTTGACATAAAAAAAGGGGGGGGGGGGGGGGGGTAGGTAGAAGATTGATCTTACATGCATGGAGGTGGACCTTCACCTTCAGGTTCCAATTTCCTCCACTCGTATGGTTTTGCTGCAGTATCTAATGCCCACACATCAGCCAATGGTCGCTTCCCTACACCAAGTCAATATTTTGTGTTGCATGAGTGGCAGGTAAGAGCACAAAAAACACTATAAAAGTGTCATATTGAGAAAAAGGATCGTGGGAGGGGAAAGGGGGGAAATAAAAATTAAAAAAAAAACACTCACCATCATTCCCGCCAATGCACATAAGATATCTTTGTCCCACAAGGGCCATGACATGTCCGTAACGTGGCCCAGGTCCAGGACCTTGAACCACCACCCTAGTCAAAACTTCTAAGTTAGTCACAGTCTCACAGATATACCTTAGCTAAACAATCTACAGAAACTAAATAATAAATGAAGTCGTCATTTTAGACACCAAACCTATGCCAACGTGGCCTTTGTTGGGTAAGATCAAGAACATGTAGGTCCTCAGCAGATAAACCAGCAGGACCAATACCACCCTACACAAAATTATAGGTGGCAGCAGTCAATAATGAGAAGGACAAAGTATGTCATGGCCACAGGTACAAGGTGTAAATAATCACCTACCTGTATAACCACCATTGTGCCAACAGCTGTAGCAACATGAGCTGCCCTAGGTGTAGGAGGCTCTCCAATGGGAGTAATCCTGGACGTTAAAACACACAAATACGTGAGATTTTGCTCAGGTATGAGCTCTTTCATCACTTCATAATATCCCATAATTTGGTCACAATTAACCCAAACATTAATATAAGACTGCATTCTTGATTAAAAATCCAAGAAAAACTCCTATTACCTAGACCATTTATTGGTTAACACGTCGTAACAATGAATATCCGCTGTAGCTCCCGCCAGCCCTGCAACGCAAAGAGGCATAGTTTCAATCACAATAGACTCACAAGAACACGACTTTTGAAAGTAAAACAACAAATGACACAAAAAAATGATGATGTCCTATTTTCCAATTGAACCTCTTAATCTTTCTATTCCAAGATCAAAAACAGTATGTGCTGGAAAATGACTTTAACTAGTACCCATTCCTGAAAAAAAAAAACAACAATGGTCTAGAAATCCTATCTACTTTAAACACCATCATTGTTCTATTATTAGGAAAAACAGTGTAATGGTTGTTACAGGCTCCTCGGCTTCAGAAATTGATAGAAATGATGATCTACAATAAATTCTAAATCATCAACATCCAAATCAACTTCTTTAAACCAGAATAACCCGAGAATCAACCCCTAACCACTACTTAATCTTTTAATTTTTTCTATATCCGGAAAGGCGTAAAGTCGAAATGTTGAATAACTAACAACTCAACAAGTTCACATCTGCTAGCTTGCAGCAACCCTAACTTTAATCTAACAGTATAACCCAAGCAAACCATATACTACAATTATAATACATTAAAAAAGAAAGGAAAAATAAAAATAAATTTTGCAAAAATAGAAAGAAAGAAAGAAGCATACTGATGCCAGCACTTCCAGCAGAAGAAGGAGTTCCAGCAGCAGCAGAATTTCCTTCAAGAGCAGTAGCACCACCAAAAAGGATCAACCTCGGCCCAATATAACCTGGACTACCTTCTTCCCCAACCGCCGGAACCGCCGTCAAAGTATGTCCGCACCGTGGACCAGCCCCATCCTCTTTCTTTTCAATTATCGCATTCACCACCGTGTAACTCGGCGCACACCGAGGCCCAACTATCTGCCCTTGTCCCTGTACTTGCTGTTGTTGTTGCTGTTGCTGTTGTCCATCTTTCTCCATTGGAGAAGACGAAGACGGCGTCGTTTGAGAAACCGAAGCAGAAGCCGAAGAAGAAGACGAAGGTGGCGGAGATGGAGAGTTACTGTTATTGGTTTGAGTTGAAGAAGGATCTTGATCGTTCTCCATTGATGAAGACGAATCTACCTCCATCTTCTCCCCGATTTCAAACCCAAAAAAATTAAACACAAATTATTAAAATTCAAAAAATGAAAACCTAATTGTTGAGATCGCTGAGATAATTAAACATGACTAAAATCCCTAATTTGAAACCTGAATTTAAAATTAAGAAAAGGAAATGAAACCCTAGATCGTTCCCTCTTTCGATTCAAAATTAAGAAGTTCCTAAATTGAGGAGAGAGAAAATTGGTAATATTATCACACTCTCTTCTCTCTCTCTCTAATCTCTAACAAAGCCACGAAAGTCGAAAGTGAATACAAATCTTTTCTCTCTCTTCTTCGCTGGATTTTTTCTTTTTTTTACCGGTGTTTCTGTGTTTTTCTCTCTCTGTAAATACAAAGTTTATTAGATTTTTAAAAAATGAAAAAGAATTTTTGTCCAATCACAAGAAGAGAGAGAGAGAGGCTAATTTGACGGCCGACGAGAGAGACGGCGTCAGGTGAGTGGAGCGTGAGAGAGTGAATGTCACCGCCTTGTCAAATGAGCGTGGGAGTTTGGATATTGAACAACGTGAGTTGTTTTGTTTAGCTATTCTTCCTTCTTATACGGGTTATTTTTTGGAAGTTTCACCACTCGCGTTTTTATACACGCGCTCATTTCTACTTTGGGTTGGTTGTGGCATACTGTCATGTGTGATTATGCTTAGTGACTTCATTACTATATTTTTTAAATTTAAGTGGTCTTCTGTGTTTAATCATGTGGGTATCATCAATGTTAGGGTGTGTAATGCAACTCAAAAGTGTCTTCACTCTTCAGGTAACATTATCTATTTCACAATTAATTTTGATCTTGATGCCTCTAACAGATGTATGATTGTGATCTCTAAAAATCTATATATATTTGGTAAATTATTAAGTATATAATATTTTAAATATTCCTAATTAACATTACCATTAACAAAACTGATTAACAAATCATCAAGAGGTTCCAACTTATGTTATGCTATGAACTAACTCTGTCATTCACTTGATAGTTCGTACCAAGAGTAATGCATAGATATTGTACATCACTTTGACACCCAACATTTTGCAATAACAAAATCCTATAAATAGCCAGTTTTAGCCATAATATGACATGATTGGTGTATGCAAATCCAACGATTATCCTAAAAAAAAAAAAAACAAAACAAAATTGCACATCCAATAACTCACGCAATCCAACATCCTCATCGTCATATTTATAATACATTATGATAAACATCATCAAATGCACTCAATCAAGTTCAACACTCTCAGCATTTCAAACATTACATATATGCATTAGGTCTAATCTCTCGTGATATCTAAATGGGTGAACATAAACATTTACCTGTTCAAATTCTTGAAACCGGAACCTGTTCACTCGGAACCTGTTGAACAGGTTCCTGAATAATGAGAACCAGAACCGAAACTAATCCGGCTTTTTATATACTTTGTACTTTTTGCAAATTTATTATTATTATTATTATTATTATTATTATTATTATACTTTTTAAAGTTGAATGGTCTTATAACTCGAAATTACTACAAATCAAAAATAGTTGTTTAGCAAATTTGATACATAAATTTATAACTATTATTTTTATTTTATTTTAGTAAAAATTAGCCTTGAATTGATATATGATAAAGTGGTACTTATATTAGGTTACATGGTATCCTACAGGATTCAGTTCCAAAAATTTGAAATCCTTAAATGTAACCTATTGCAACGGGTTCTCCATTTCATTACCAGGAACCGAAACCTCTAGTATAACTTTTGATTCCAAAACCAACAATTCCGAATGTGTTTCTGTTCCTAATCAGGGTACCCTGATTTTTTGCTCACCCCTAATATCAAAGATGTTTGCCATCATGTTTTTTTATTTTTTTAACATGGCCATCATATGTCCTTAAATTAAACTCAAACATAACTATAACTACCCAACATTATAAACATTGTTAAGCATACTAATATATATAGAATATCCAAGGAGAGGAAGGGGTTTTTAGGGGTTTTCGTAGCGGGGTGAATGTTTTTAGGGGAGGGGGGAGCGCATTATGGGGAAAGAGGATGGGCAGCGAAGGGTGGGGGATGTGTAGCGAGGGTCGGCGAGTGAGGCCTGGTGGTGGTTGGGTTGAAAAGGTTTCAAAGTGAAGAAAATAGGTGGTTCTATGGTGGTGGTGTGGTGGTTTGACTGTGGGTCGTTTCCTTATGTTTTTTGTAAAACAAACAACGTTGTACTTGGAATGGTTTTTCATTTCATTCTCTTTGTTCATTCCATTCCGTTTAGTTTACATGTGCAAACCAAACAATCCATTTGAGAAAAGGGTTGCGTCCTCTTGCCCAACTCGTGACTGCCCACTTTCAACGGAGTCCGAGTGCTCTGATTTAGGAGATAATATATAAGAAGGAGAGAGAAAATGTTGAGAATTATAGGAACAGAGAGCAAATGTTCTGTTTATGCCTTAACATCGTCAAATTTGTTGTCTATGCAAAATGTTAGTATTGCCCTTAACTTTTCAGATGAAAGTACATCCAAATCCCTTGATAAACATCACATGTCTTCATTATTTATTTATTTTTTGAATGGACACATGTTTCTCATATTGATAAACTTGAATTTGCTCTTGTTATATAGTGTAAGAAGGGGCCAAATTTTTACAATTTGTTATTTTCTTTCCCCTCGCTCGCAAAATAAAAAGGGGTGTACAATGATAGAAGAATAGAGGATTTCCCATACGATGTTATAAGTTACGCTACGTGATTATACAACCTTTATACGTAGTAGAAAAATCGCAACTCTTAAAAAAAAAACGGAAATTTCACCAAATGCCCCTGACTTATTTTTTTTCACCAAATACCCATCAAAACTTTCAAATTCACTATATACCCTTGAGTTTGATAAAAATGTCACTAAATGTCAAATGACTAACGGACGTTAACTCCGTTAGTCATTAGGGCTAATATTTAACACGTGGTTGCGTCTTATTGGTTTTTTATTTTAAAATTATTTGATTAATTATTAAAAAAAAACTTGATTTTTTTTTTAAAAAAAAAACCACCAGCCACTCAACTCCCCACAACCGCCACCCACTTTTCGCCTTTCCACCATCGCCGAAACCCAGGCCACCACCTTGTAACCACTTCGCCGGCAGCCCAGACCACCTACCCCACTACGCCGCGTCCTTCCTTAGCAGAAACCACCGCATCGTAACCCTAAAAACCCAAAATTCGAAACCCAGCCACTAATGTCACCTACGCCTCTACCGCCACCTCCCTTGAACCCCGTACCGGCACCGACGCCAGCGCAAATCCCACCTGAATCCCTATGCCGACGCCGGCTTGATTCCGACCTTCTGAAACCAGCCTAAACCCCTTAATCGAAAAAACCCCAAATCGAAATCTAGGGTTTCAATTTGGGGGTTTTTCAGTTTTTTAGGGTGGTGGTTTAGGGGTGGGGATGGCGGGGGGTGAAGCGAAAGAGGTTTGCCGACGCCGGAGAGGGGGTTTGGACGCCGACCGCGAAGGAGGGGGGTTTCGAGGTTGGGCAGGGGTTTAAGGGGAGGGGAAACGGAGGGAGAAGGGGCTGGGGCTGGGGGTAGGGGAGGGATGTCGGAGGGTGGATGGGCTGGCCTTGCCGGCGAAAAGGGACCACCGGCGCAGGGGGAGGGGTGGGATCTGGTGGTGGTGGCTGGTGGTGGGTGGGTCTTAGGTGGTTGGGTTTTTTATTTATTTATTTTTTAATTTTTAAAAGTTTTTTTTAATAATTAATTAACTAATATTACAACAATCAATTAGAGGCTTCCACGTGGCATATTAGTCATTACTGAGTAACGGTGTTAGCCGTTAGTCACTAAGGGTATTTGGTGACATTTTTATTAAACTTAAGAGTATTTGGTGAATTTGAAAGTTTTGATAGGTATTAAGTGAATAAAAAAAATAACTATGGGTTATTTGGTGAAATTTCCGAAAAGAAAATCCGGTTGGACAAAGAAGGCCCGTATGTTAAACCGACTTAAGAAAAGCCCTAAAACAGCCTAAGTCCAAAAAACCCAACTCTGAACCTCCATCTTCCCCCCCCCCCCCCTCCCATTTCAGTGAAATCAAGAGTGTTCTACAAAACTCAAACTCACTCTTTCTCTCTCTTCTTCGTCTTCTTCACTGAATCTCCATTTTCCTGCTCCTGCAACTTTCTCTCTCCTCCTCGTTGAATTAGGGTTTTGTAAGGAAACAAACAATCGAAGATGTCGTTGAGAGTGCTAAACCCTAATGCAGAAGTGCTCAACAAATCAGAAGCACTTCGTATGAATATCAATGCTTCCAAGGGTTTACAGGATGTTCTCAAGAGTAATCTTGGCCCTAAAGGCACCATCAAAATGTATTCACATCTTCCTATTTCTTTCTTTCTTCATTTGATTTCGATTTTTTGTTTGTTCTGATGAATTTTTTATGGTGTTTCGTTTTCAGGCTTGTTGGTGGTTCTGGTGATATTAAGCTCACTAAAGATGGCAACACTCTATTGAGAGAAATGGTACTTTTATTTCTGTGATTTATGGATCAATATGAATTTGATTTTTTAATGTTATGGGGTTTTCTGGGTTTTAGATTTAATATAGCGTTATGTAATTGGATTTGAAAGTTACTTGGGATTCATATTTTGTGGGTACGACCGTGTGAGTTTATGATGCAATTATATTGTAGCCATTGCAATGCGATTAGTCTATTGGGATTAGGGATTTAGATCCAAAGCTTCAGTCTTTGTAAATTCTTCCTTGGTAGGAGTGTTCATTGGCGTTGTCTATGGTACGAGTATAACACATTGATAATTCAATGCGAAAATTGCGGGGAAGGTATTGGTTGCTTGATGTGAGCTCTTATGGTGCTTCTACATGGGTAATTTTGAGCTCATTGAGTGGTTGTGTGATAATTGTTAGTGATTTTATGAGCTTAATGGCGAAGATTCAGGCAATTAGAGATTGACAGTAGTATAGGAGCTTGTAGAAAGCGCGTTGTTATATCAGAATTCGCTGTTGACTCTTTATGTCAATCTTCTTGTCGCCTATGTTCTTATCAAGGAATATTGCTAGAGCATTGTCACTCCCCGCAACTTGTGTTAATATTACTCAGTATTCTTAGATTTATAATAGTTAATCCAATGAGTAATAATTGTTAATAGTGACATATTAATTACGATTCTAATCTACTCTACCAGTCTACCTTCAACTTTTTATTTGTTACTGTTCTAAACCTTTCTCTTGTTATTTCTTATCAACTCTCTGTTACTCATATCTTTTAAACTGCCTTATAGCCTATAAGAGTTGGAGCTTGTAGTATTTGCCTCTGTATTTGATATTATTCATGTTAAGAGTATTAGGTTTGGTTTTAAATTTTTTCTTCCATTGTGTGTCTACTTGGAGAGTTACGTCTCTGAAGTTGTGAATTCTTATAGTTTTATGCTGACTAACATGCTTTCAAATGCAGCAAATCCAAAACCCAACAGCTATTATGATTGCAAGGACAGCTGTTGCGCAGGATGATATCAGTGGAGATGGGACAACTTCCACAGTGATCTTTATTGGAGAGCTCATGAAGCAAGCTGATCGCTACATTGACGAAGGTTGTCTAATGTCTAATTGTCTATAATACGAAGTATAGTTTTGTGTGTGACATATGAATACTGAATTTGAAGTACCTATTTGTATTTTTATTCCAGTTTTTTGTTTGTTCCTACATATATTGTAGAACACAATGCTCTAAAGTCTATTATAAAGCTTTGTGTGTGACGTATGCATATTGAATTTGAAGTACATATTTGTGTTTTTGTTCCAGTTTTTTTGTTCTTACATAGAAATAGAACACAATGGTCTAAATCAATGATAAGATTTGATTGTGTACTACCACTTGAGTGTGTGTATGTGTTTTTTTTTTTTGTTGCTATGTGGTTTCCAATGCCTTTCTGCCTTCATTTCCTCTCTTATCTTCTCCATTACCTTTTACTACTTTTCCTGTATTTAAACTACTAATACTTCTTGAAATTGTTGTGGTGTAAAGACTTGCCCTTTTTTTTTTTCTACGTCCTACATTTTTATTGGTGGTTTTTATTCTGCTTACTTTTCAATTTGGACTACCAATGACTACACGCTAAATAATTTGCTTCTTGTTTCCTTAGGAATGCATCCACGTGTCATGGTTGATGGCTTTGAGATTGCAAAACGAGCTACTCTCCAATTTCTCGAGAAGTTTAAAACTCCTGTTGTAATGGGAGATGAACCTGACAAAGAAATTCTTAAAATGGTTGCAAGAACAACACTTAGAACCAAGGTTCTTTTCATGGCTTTTTATCTATATGTTTATGATTGGATATTTTAATCTATTGGTAATTAACATATCTAGCTTAACAGCTATATGAAGCCCTAGCAGATCAGTTGACAGAAATCGTTGTAAATGCGGTTAGTCTCTATGGCATGCATTCTTTAAATAGATTGAATTCTCTTGAGTTATGTGACTGGAAAACTAGTATTTGGGTTTCTAAATGCATGGATTCTTGTAGGTGCTTTGCATTCGCAAGCCAGAGGAACCAATTGACCTCTTCATGGTTGAGATAATGCACATGCGCCATAAATTTGATGTTGACACTAGATTGGTATGCTTTTTGTACTCTCTCTCTCTTTCTCTTCTATTCAACTTGCCATATCTATTTGAATCTATAGAATGCCTTCCAAATTTCAATGTGCTACTGTTTCTTTGTAGCTGATTAAATTTCAGCAAGCTATTCTTCTACTGACATAATTAGTTGCTAGGGACTACCTTTGGGTGTTTTCAATTTGGGGTGGTAGCCTGGTAGGTGTTTGCTATATATTTACTGGAATAGATAGCTTTTTTTCTTTTTGAGTTGAACATGTGGTGTAATCCATTTGATTGTGTAAATATTTTTGTTTGGCACATGTTTTATTGGAATATTATGAGGCTTATGTTCATCCTTTTAGGTTGAGGGCCTTGTCCTTGATCATGGTTCGAGGCATCCTGATATGAAGCGAAGAGCAGAGAATTGTTTCATATTGACCTGTAATGTATCACTGGAGTATGAGAAAAGGTATACCTCCATTCTAAGAGAGCATAGTAATAGTGTTTTGTCTTAATTTCTATAGCACCTATGGTGTGGCAGTGGAGCACATTTCATACTTGAAGCTGGAAGGATTTCTGATTATGAGTTGTAGTTGTACTATTTTTTTTTTTAAATGTAAGCTATGTACTTTTGCATTTTTGACATCCGTTTTTTGGCAATTTTTTTTTTTGTTCTAGTTGATATAGATGAAACCTATAGGCTGGTTTTATCTTAAAGGTTGAAGATCTATGTTTTCTTAGGGGTATATCTACCTGAAGTTATTATTTATTGTTAGAAAGCCAATATAATTTGACTCTAAAACTGTCACTTGGGAACAGTGTGCCTTGCTCATTGCTGCTCTGAAATTTGGCTATATCAGAGGATTTTGATTACTTAATTGATGCCTACCCAACCCTTTTTCCTGTAAATTGTGTGTGAGAGAAAAGAAGGGCCTGGGGGACTGCTAGGTTCAAGTAGTCTTATTCCAAAAGCAAGGAGCAAATGGTGGGCAATCTTGCTCGACATTGTGTTCTAATTATTATAATCCAAATACCAAAAGTTGCCACCAGCATTCTGCACAGTGCATTTAAAAGTACTACCGTCTAAAAGTCTTTTTTTTGGTCGTTTTCTTAAGGCTCTAAGGTGATTAATACTGTACTAAGCATTTTTTTGGTTGTTTTCTTAAGGCTCTAGGTTGAATGGTTGACTAATACTACGTATTGTACTACGAATTAACGTGATTGCAATAGTTGCCTTTATCTATGTATTCAAGCAGAAGATGTTATAAATTTTTGTTTTTGTTTATGTTGAAAAGGCAATTTATTGTATGTTTTAGATTGTAACATGAATATTGTGTTGTATGCAGTGAAGTAAATGCAGGCTTCTTCTACTCAAATGCAGAGCAGAGGGAGGCTATGGTTGCTGCTGAAAGGCGCTCTGTCGATGAAAGAGTGAGGAAAATCATTGAACTGAAGAATAAGGTAATACTCTTGATGTCTAATCTGCTTTTCTTTCTTTCTTTCTTTTTTTTTTTCTTTTTTTTTTTTGAATTACACTTGTTAATGGCAAGTTGCCTTTGGTGGCACACTGGCATCCTTTTTAGCAGAAAAGAAGTATCCTGGCTCCTGGATGCTTTTTCTTGCTGTCATTTATGAAGGATTTGGTTATGTAATTTACATTTATTGTTGATTGTAGGTTTGTGCAGGAACTGAGAATAACTTCGTAGTCATTAATCAAAAAGGAATTGACCCCCCTTCTCTGGATATGCTGGCAAGGGAAGGAGTAAGTTTCCTCACCATTTGAATTTGCTTATTTGTTTCTTTTCTTGTAATCTAAACTTGCTGTAGCTGTAAAATCAGATAGAATCTTGTGAGGATTGTGGCTAATGTTCTAACTCAAGGTTTTCTCTCTACACGGATCAGATTCATTATAAAATGCTGCCTTTATTCAAGTTGTTCCCTGGCAATTAAACTGTTTATTGGTGATGAAGAAGACAAATCTATGCATAGACTTCTCTTTTGTAGGATTATGCATGTCATAGGACCTCTACTGGCCACTTTCACTGATTAGGATTCGTGTTTAAGAACTTATTACCTTCGTTAGGCAGAATATTATGATCCCCCCCTCCCCCCCTTGGGGTTTCTTTTCATTCCTGGTTTTCTTTCATTGCTGGCTTTCAAGGCCAGTGTTCAGTTCTTTTCCACCGCACTGTTTTCTAGGTGGCCTGGTTGTGTAGAATGTTTCTTACATACTTTTATTTTGGTAGATAATCGCCCTTCGTAGAGCAAAGAGGAGAAACATGGAAAGGCTGATCTTGGCTTGTGGAGGGGATGCTGTTAATTCAGTTGATGATATGACACCAGATGTCCTTGGATGGGCTGGATTGGTGTATGAACATGTGCTAGGAGAAGAGAAGTACACATTTGTTGAAAATGTCAGGAACCCTCATTCTTGTACAATTCTTATCAAAGGTTTGTGATATCCCTTCATTTCATCCATCCAATTGATTTTGTTCTATCCTATGGACAAACTACTGCTTTTATGTTGTTGGTTTTTGCATGATTCTTGAACTAGTTATTAAGTTGTTTTAACTTTCAACTTTTTCTTCCTGTTGTTTCACACCAACAGGTCCCAATGACCATACCATTGCCCAGATAAAGGATGCTGTTCGTGATGGTCTCAGGGGGGTTAAAAACACCATTGAAGATGAGTCTGTCATATTGGTATGTTTTTAGTAGCAATGCCCATTTTACCTGGAAACTTTGTATTGAGCATTGGTGATATGATTCTGTGCAGTCATGGTTCTTATCCTCGTTACACCCCACACTTCTTACTTGGAATAATATGGTTCCTTGTCTTTCAGGGAGCTGGAGCTTTTGAGGTTGCAGCAAGGCAACATCTTGTTAATGAAGTTATGAAAACTGTACAAGGGGTAATATAATTAGGCTGACAATATCTTGAGTAGATTAAATTTCCCTAAGTCTTCCAAATCTGATCTTATTATTTTTATTGTGTACAGCGTGCCCAACTCGGAGTGGAAGCATTTGCTGATGCTCTTCTGGTGATCCCCAAGACCCTCGCTGAAAATGCTGGTCTTGATACGCAAGATGTGATTATTTCCCTTAAGGTATCATAGCCTCATGTTTGTTTGCTTGCAGCTATTTTAGTCAGTTTATGACAAGTTGATGACTCAAAAATCCCATTCATTACAGGGAGAGCATGATCGAGGAAATGTCGTGGGACTGAATCAGCATACTGGGGAGCCCATTGACCCACAGATGGAGGGTATATTTGATAACTATTCTGTGAAGCGCCAAATTTTAAACTCAGGGTATATCCATCTCTCTTTCCTTTTTTTCTTTTTTGTTAATCGAAAAGCATGTCTTTGTTTGCTTTTATTTTTTTAGCTGATAGCTTATCTGGTTATTGCAGGCCTGTAATTGCATCTCAGTTGCTGCTTGTTGATGAAGTAATTCGTGCTGGGCGTAACATGAGGAAACCTACCTAGTTTCACCTAAGCCATAGGATTTTGTACTGAATTTGTTTTTTTTTTTTTTGAATTAGATTACCTTGTGGGCTTGGTTTATTCTTGGCATTTGTATGATGGCAAGAGGAATTTTGTGTGAAGTTTTTGTATTTAGTCAGACACTTAAGTAGGGAATGTTAATGTAAGATTGATCTTGGGAAATGAACTAAACGAACAGGAATTACCTGGTTTCACAATCATTCCACTCTTATCAAATTGTGAAAGACGAGCTACTTAATTGAGCAGAAGATTAAAGAAAACTTTGAAGAAAAGAACTTTGAAAGAGATCAAGATAATGAAACTGAACTAACATTTTGCCTATTCTGTTTAGCTGCATTTATCTACAGAAACATTATGTTAACTAAGTTGATTCAGTCTTTCCTTAACTTAAATCAAGGGTGTCTTTGTATTTAAGTAGTGTTAGATACCTAACATTTACTTCAACTACGAACTTACAAAGTATATTACCAGCTAAACTTGGAAGTATGTTTGCAAAGTGGAGTTATGCATTGCTGCTTCCCCACATGGAAGTTTCACATGAAATGCCCACATTTTTCATGTTGAGCAAATGCACACGGAGTGCTATTGTTACTATATTGTCGCTGTCTTGTCTTTCCAAAAAATTTTAGATTTCGTCATAAACATTGTAAGATGGTAAGAGAGTTTGCCTATTGGAGGATCGATTGTGTTGGTAAGCTTTGCGGTGATTTGTGCAGGAGGTTTCTATTAAATTGGATCACTTGAAGTCCGGCCTGAAAATTGCTCGAGTTTGGGCAGATTTTTAGGGCCAAATGTCGCAAGATACATATGATAAAAAATAATTTGCAACATTCATACAAGTGTTTGTGACTTGTGTGAGGGTTGTATAATCATGTGATGTTTGTAGTAACAAAGAGAGTAAAGGGGCTTGGTGATGGTAGATCAGAACATAAAGTTAATAGTTACTAGAAAAGAGGAGTCTTAAAAATGGGATATCTTATGAAACTTAGATGTTCCCTAGACTGTAAATTGTTTAACTGTGATAAGAGTTTTGGCTAGGAAAAAAAATCCAAGAAATGGACCATGACATGAGATTTCTACCTTTGGCTTTCAAGATTGCAGCTAATCATAAATAAATCATGAACAATAAAATTTTAAAGACCAGTAAGCAACAAGGAAATACTATATCATTTCTAAGGTGTGAAAGAGCGTCAAAACTACAAAATATAACCACTGTTATCCGAGGCTGACACTACGTACAGACCATACACTTCCACAGCACACTGTATCACCATTTTAGACTGTCGCAGTAAACTATTACCCTGAGCAATCCCACCACGACAACTCGACAAGTCCATATTTGTCACGTTAAGTGACTGATGTAGGTAGCAAACACGTACAAGCAGTTCAAAACCAAAGTGATCTTGTACTATATTCGAGGCTTTCAAAGTTACACTGCATTAAGTATGCGGGCCAGTATTCACTGGCTTCTGGAAGGCCCTTGCCAATGGCATCCCATCACCACCATCATTTGTAACCCTCCAAGATCGATCCTTTTTTCTCTGTGGCTTTTTGTGGAGCTTGTGTGGTGCCTTTGGAGCTTTTTTCTTTCCATTAGCTTTATCTGTGGCTAGGCCGTTTGCAAGATCAAAGGATTGAAGATCATCCATTACATCTTGAAGATTCGGTCCATTTTCAAATTCAACAGATGAATCTTCAGCATCAGAGGATTCAGATTCTTCGATGTCTGACAAGCTCGAAGCAGCAGCAGCAGCAGCAGCTATATGTTTCTCTCTGTTCTCGTCTGATACCCCAGGAGGTAGCTCATAGTGCATAAGCTTCCCATCAATATAGTCCTTCAACATTTGACGAGAAGCCCGAGTTTCATCGGGCAGCCCACTTGAAGATGTATACCCCCGAGAAGCACAGTAAGCTCTTAGAAGCTCTGCTGCTAATGGAGGGCGAGACTGAGGCTCATAAGGCTTGGGTTTCGGCAAAGTGATCTTATAAACTTCTTCAATTACATGTCTTGGGACTTTATCTGCAACCACCTGTACCGCATCTCGATGTGCAGTCATTCGATCTATAGGCAAAACCCCACAAGCAATCATCTCATATCTTGAGCTTGTAAAGGACGGGAAAACAAGTCCAGGGCAATCACATAAAGTAAGCTTGTCAGATATTATCAAAGTCTGAAAATGTTTTGTCTTCCCTGGAGTATTGGTGACACCTGCACGCTTTGCTCCAACCAAAGCATTGATGGTTGAACTCTTTCCTACATTAGGGTAGCCAACAAACCCCACAGTCACACCATTTGATGCTAAATGTACTCCGGCATTTCCAACTGAGGAGTGAAAATGAGAGGAACTTGCAGCTTCAGGGCCTGATTTCCTCAATCTCATAATCTCCTCTGCCTCAAACTGTAAGCGGTCCAACAGTTCATCCCTGCCATAGATCTTTGTATCAACATCTTCAGATTCTTGCAATGTATCTTCTTGCATATGCTTTGGAACGCTAAGCATCTTCCCTTCAAGAGCTGCAGAAGCAGCTTTAGCTGACCAAAATACAAAGAGTATTCCATGATCATGGAAGTATTTTGCCCATTTTAGCCTGTACATGATAACGAGATCATTAATAATCAGAAATACAGCAAGGGCACAAAACCCACCAAAGTTTATGAGGTAAGAACCTGATAGAATATGGTAAAAGGTCAGCCTTGTTAATAAGCAGCATTGTTCTTTTGTGCTCATCAACCTCCTGTACATATGCCTAAAGCAAAAAAAAAAAAAAAAAAAAAAAAAAAAAAACATTAAGCAAAATATAAAAATACAGAAAGTGGGCACAAATAGCTCATGATAAGTTCACACAAACAGTTCAGTATAGAAGGGATGATACCTCAAGATCGGGACAACGGTAAAACAGAGGGTTTCTTGCATCGACGACCATAACAATCTGAGAGCAATTAAAAAATCTGTAGGTCAAATAACTTTGAAAAATAAACCATGAAACATTACAAAGAAACCCACATTATATGACCACAAAAAGATTATAATCCTATAAGGAAGATTGAAATACCGTATCTTTTTCCTTTTTTTTTTCAAGCAAGCTTTGACACTTAATAACACACTTACCAGATCACTACGTTCAACCACTCGCCAAAGCTGCCTCCATATATCCAAATTCTTCTCAAATGGAGTAAGGACAAGCTTCTCATTCTCCTCAAGTCTACAACAACATTATTTCCACAAATATTAGTTACATGTTCCACCAATTTAATCAAAGTACAACCACAGAGCAGCAAGAAATGTTCCAGCGACAAGAAGTTGGCTTTAACTATAAAAATAAACGACCATAATTTATACTGTTGATAGAATACTCCCTGAAGATCCTTTATATAACAGAATCTAAGGAACAAACACATGGTCCACTGAAAATAAACTTAAGAAATTCTTCTATATTTAAATAGCTTGCTCAGCATAGTTTGACTCATAATGTCATTCATATCCCCAACAACAAAAAGCCAAGGATTGAGTGCTTCGTAGTTCGTACTCAAAAGGAGTCAAAACCACCCATAACTACTCGTGGCTTTATCTAATCCTTATTTTAACCCCTATCTTTATAATATATGTCCTTATACAACCTTGCCCTTACTTGACCTTTGCCTCACCCCTAAACTCTTAACTGCATGTTGAAAGTCACCCTTACGGCCTTACATGCCTTATTCACTAATAACCCTCATAACTCCTTAACCCAAACCAAACCTTCACCATTAATGTTCCGATCTAACCTTTTCTTCCAACCCACACGAACCCCAACCTCGCTTCCCTTATACAACATACTGCTCACAACCCCCAACTTCTTCCTATTCTTCCCTTTGAAACCTCCACTTCTAAGTCCCCAGCCCCCACTCAACTTCTCTTCCCTTCTGCATTCAGCTCCTCAGCCTCAACTTATGCCTCTTACCCTAACACCCTCCCCACCTAACTCCCCATCCCGAAACTTGCTCCTCTTTTGACCCCTATAGAGCGAAAGAGCTGCCTGGTGATCAGTCCAGCTTCCTTCATTCCAGCACCAAACTCAACCTCTTCTCTGGCATCTCTCTTTCACTCTCCAGGACACCAGCAATGATGCAATCTAGAAGGGATTGGATTGAAGGGCTTAAAAATTTAAGGAAAAGATATATGATAAAATTCAGGGGCATACGGTGAACAAGGCAAAGGGAAACTGGTTCAAAATGTAGAGCATTTTGTAAGACAACCTTAAAGCTTATATCAACGAGGTCTTCACCCGCCTAGTGTGAACAAAGAGAATGATTTTCTGAACATAATATGAATCCGAGGCATATTGGATACACTCAATTCGTCATCAATTATGCAATTTGATAAATGAAAGTTCCTATGCATTTTAGACTGTAAAGCACATTTGATATGAGGCAGATTAGTTTGAATAAAGTACATCATGCAAGAGATGGTTCAGTGGAAGAATATATATTACACGTACTGAGCAAATTTTTCAAAGATATGGAAAATACATTATTCCCCTCTTTTTCTAGGTGAAATTTAAACTATCAATAGGAATATGACATCTACTGATCAAATAACAGACTTCAAAAAGAAGCACAATAAATACTAAAATGGAACTTACTTGGCAAGGCCTCTACGCCATGTTAAAAAGGCTTGCTTTTCATTGATATCAAGCTCATCTACTGTCATCTCGGCAGTCCATGGCGGTCTACAGAAGAAAAAACACAGCTCACTTAAACTCAATCAAGAATAAGAACAAAAAATTTAATCTGAGGTAGGCGACAGTAGTTACCTTCGAGGGACACGAAGGCTGCCAGCATGCAATTCCTCCTCTTTCTTCTGTTGCTTCCTCCTTTGATCAGGTGTCAAGGCAGCGATGCTTGAACTAGAGTCCCTACATACAGAATTAATAATATGATCCATCATTGGAACCAAAAGATATAAGTGCGACATGATTGCAATTCAAAGATAGATCAGCAAAGCAGCTTTTCACAAGGCTGACCTTAACATGCTAGACAATAGCAGTAGTAGTGAGCATACTAGAAATGACAGTAGAAAAAATCAATAAAATTAATAGCAAATTTTCAAGAGTTGAAAACTCAAGTGTTCCTGTTTCTGAATACTATAACTTCCATAAGGCCTCATATCCGGGAGGCAGTGACATTCATTGATCAGATTGTGTGTATATTTTGACACGGATTGTCCCAAGTGAATGTCCTAGGTAAAAAGTCACCACTAACAACAATCAATTCATTTCATTACCAGTAAACAACACCTATGCATGACAGATATCAATCATGTAACATAGAGGAGAACAGCACCAAATCAATTGATAAGGAGCTTATCTTCTACCTGACCTAATATGCATTTAAAAGACAAAGAAATTGTTCTTTCTGCACTTCAAACCTACCTCATGAAACTTACAACATTTCCATCTAAAACCAGAAATGGCATAAACTTTATTTACCAATACAAATGAGTTCAAGAAAAACATAAAGTTCAGCAGTTAACATCCCAAAAATCCCCGATAAACAAAATTTCTATCTTTCTTAAAACCCTTAAACCCATATCAGAAAATCCCCAATAAACATAAAAATTTCTATCTTTCCCAAGAACCCTTAAACCCAAATCAAACCACTAATCACACAATTAACAAGAGAAAAGCACAAAATTAAAACAATAATGATAAAAACAGGAAAATTAAATTAATAAAGAGAGGAAGGACATACGAATCAACGAGTAATTGAGGAACAGGGTTGTCGGCAGTGAAGACACGGTCAGCTTCATCAGCTTGTTCAAGAACAGCATCAATGTCGGAAACATCAGTAACAGAAATTAGGGCTTTCTTGTTGTGGGTTTTGTAAAAGCGACCTTTTTCTTTGGTTTGCTCAACAACATGATTATGGTGCTTAACTAGGGCTCTTCCAAGCCCTGTTTTTTCTCCTTTACCCATAAAAAAAGTCTGAATTTTTCTTCCCAAATCTTTTCTTGTATTGAAGAAGGATGCAAAAAGGAGGCGCCTTTCTTTGGGCTTTGGCAAATGGCAATGGCTGCCTGTTTCAGCGGTAGTGGATGAATAGAATAGAAGTTGGGAGAAAAATGAGAGTGAGTTTATGCCTTCCGAGTTAGCTCGGTTGAGTCCCACGTATGTGCTGAGTTCATGCTTTTGTGGGGTTTGCTAAATGCGAATTGTGATTTGTGGGTGTATAGCGCAAATTCTAGCGCACCCTACGCGTAGAATTTGTTATATACGTCCGGATAATTACTTATTTGTTGATTAAATGAGCAAATGACTCTTCACTTCTCGTATATATAATAGACTCTTCTTTACACCATGCCACTACTTTTGAACATGTAGTAAAAAAAAAAAAAATTAACAATTGTAAATTTTAAATATTTGGTAAAGAATCTAAACATCAACAAAATTGAATATTTAGTAAAAAAAAATCGCAAATTCGCAATACACCACGCTTATACTTTTGAACATTTAGTAAAAAATCTAAACAATCGCAAAATTTGAACTTTTAGTAAAAACAATTTAAACAATCCCAAATTTTGAATATATAGAATATTAAATACAACACTATATAATAAACGTACTTGAATTTCAAAAATTGAAAAATTATGAACCTAATGGATTTGAATTAAAGTGAATTAAACTAAATTAAAAGACTAAAAATAAGTCCAATAGAACATAGTCTAATTCTTTCAAATATTTTCAATGTGACCCCTTTCAAACTTTAATGAGAGTAATAACAAATTAGAAAATTAGATACAAAATGAGATAAGCATAATCTTTGCATAGTATCATTAATTAATCGGTAGAATCTTCATATCAATCATTTACTTTAGCTCTATTAAAAAAAAATAAAAAATCATTTACTTTAGCTTTTTCACTCTTGCTTGATTATACGTAGTATAATATTAGTAATGGTAAAAACCAAATTATATAGAACTGTTAATCTCTAATAGTCTAATACTACCATAAAGGTTCTAAATTAGTTAAAACCGTCAATATTATTAACAGTTTTACACTTATTAATGTCAAACCTTAAAATCGAGTCAATAAATGGTATTGTGAGAAGAACTTTTTAAATCAATGTATATAAGCCTATAAGGAATTAGTTTATGTTACGAAATATTATACTTGTATTGTTTTGGCAAATCACCCCATTATGAATTATGCAAAAGCAATTGAAATTTTAGAAGAAAAAAAAAAAGAGCACAATTCAAGAAGTTAGAAAGCCCAAGGAGAAAGAAAGAGACAACTTCTAAGTTCTAACCCATATGCTACTCCAACACAACCTTTCTTCTCTCTTTATCATCTCCTTTATAATTTTACACTGCAATTGCTTGCCTTCATTTCAAATTTTTTCGGGTTCAATTTTTTCATGATTGTTGTCAGACATTATTCATGGGAGCTCAGAAGAGCATCCATGCTGGTAAAGGTCAGTTCTTTTTTCTCTTTCAATTCTCAATTTTTTTTTTAAAAAATTTAATTTTACTAAATTAATATGGACAATTAATGAACTGGGTATTCAGCATTTGCAATTTGGTAATTATATTCTATAATTTTGTTGTTCGTCAGCCAAAATTGATGTCAATGTAGATTTGAGTCACAAGCTATGCGCTGCTTTAATGCTGCCCCCTTTCAGGTTTCCATCTTTATCTCTTAATTCATATTAATACCAGCAAATTTTTAGTCTTGTTAATTAATTGATCATGTTATTAATATGCATTTTTATTTAATTTCTGCAATAGGAATTCTGGAGGTCCTCTTTCATTAGTTATTGGGAGGTAATAAATTATAAAACTTGGAATATTGGAGGTTAAAAGCTTTGATAATTATATGCTTAAATTTGTGGAAAATTATGAAATTAATATGTGTTTTATGGCAGTTTATGCATTAAGCACCCTAATTTATTTGGTGGAAGTGAGAAGCTTGATGTGTTTTGGGACAAAGGATTGTATGACACAAATGTTGTGGTGGCTTATAGGAGGCCTAGGCCTGAATGGCTTCCTCAGCAGTCTGTTGTGGTTCAGGTTTGATCACTGCTTATCATAGTTTTCGAGTTGGATGATGATTATTAAAATTCTCGAGTAGCGAATTACTTTTGTTAAGCATTTTTAGACCATTTGGGCATTTGTTGGGTGGAATTTCTTATGCAAATATTTCTCTGGAAAATCAGCATTCTATTTCACCTGAGATTGGAGTTCATGGTTTGCCCGTCGATAACTTCTCACAATCTGGGAGTGGGGGTGTAAATCTCTGTCGCTCCTCCGTGGGTTTAGAATTGAGTGAGCCTGCTAGCTCCAATTGGAGCAGTACAACCAGTGTAAAATTTGAGGTGAGGTAACATGCCACAAATTGAAAATTTTGCTTTGTGTATTAAAAATTGAGTCATTTGTGAACTCAAGTACGAGTTTTTATATGAATTTTTTTGTCAAATATTTATGGTATCCTGTGCAGCATGTTTGCCCTATGAGCGATGAAGGACGCCCTATAAACCGAGATCTTGATGGTTTTCCGGTGACTTGCAGGTTATTGAGATTATCCACGTCAGTTTGTATTTAAACTTGTCTAGTGGTATGCTTTCCAAGGCACTAATTTTGACAATTGTTTTTCCTATCCCTTTGAAATGTCCTGTGTACAGCGGAGGCACCCATGATAGTATGGTGGTGTTAAAACAAGAAACTCGTTACGCCAGGGCAAATGACAATTTCTTTAGTCGTGTATTATTCTCAACTTATGATCTAAGATGTGAACTTCTTACCACAAATTACTTACATTGTGTTTGGATAGATTAGGGGGAAGGAAAAGAAGGGGAGGGAGGAGAAGGGGTGGGAAGGGAAGGGGAGGGGAGGGAAGAATGAAGAGTTTTCCTTCCAAATCTCTCCATTGTTGAAGAGATCAATTTCTTGCAATTCTATCCCTCCATTTCTTTCCCCTCCAATTCTCTTCCTTCCTCATTTGCTATCCAAATGAGAAATTATATATCCCTCAATTTATCTTCCCTTCCTTTCCCTCTATTTCCTTCAATCCAAACAAAGTGTTAAGGAAATGAGATATGAGTTTCTGCTGCATATTACTTAATTGTTCTTGTTTTTTTTTTTTTTTTTTTTTTTTTTTTTTTTTTTTATTTCAGTTCAGCTTGCAGATAGAACAAGGAGTTCCAGTTTTGTCCAAATGGCTTGTTTTTAACCGATTCAAGTTTGTTGGCACTAAGGGTATCAAACTTGGGCCTTCTATTTTATTGACAAGGTGAGCACCGAGAGATAGGAACTAATGGAGTTGTAATTTATGTTTGGAGGTTGAAAAAAGAATTTTGATGACATAGTTCAATGATGCAATTTAATAATATAGATTTTAGAGATTGATCAACTTATTTGACTGTAAAGAATTGAAGTCAGCTTAAAATTCACATATTTGCAATCTTGGATAAATTTAATTCCTTTTGGTAATTGTAATATAAAAATAATAGTTAGATCCTGTTCCTTTTTTTGTTGCAGTTATCCCCTGTTCATTTTTCTTGTCCTACACTGGCGCTATCAATTAGTGCCCGAGCTCTAACAATCCCTCTATTACTGATTAGTGTCTTCTCCCTCTAAATCTAGAACATTTCATTCAAGCTGGTGTTAAGCTTCTTCGCATAATACACATCTTTAACATCATTGTGATTCCGATATTTGCTCTGACAGTCTGACGTAGGATTATTTCCTGAATTCTGATAAAGTTTGAGCTAGACTAGTCTGTACTCAATTGCAGTTACATTGTAATTCTCCTTTCCACAATTTGAATCATCAGAATCATTATCACATTGGACAATATAATCTCTGCACCCATGTTTGTTAGAGTTTTAGTCCGCGTTCATTTCTGAAACACGAATGCATGTATAGATGCTTGTTGTAGGTATTATTTTCTCATCTTTAATTACATGAAATTCTCAACAGTATTACTGGAGGTTCCATTGTGGGGGATATGGCTCCTTACCAAGCATTTGCTATTGGTGGTCTTGGTAGTGTTAGAGGGTATGGTGAAGGTGCTGTTGGAACTGGAAGATCATGTTTGGTTGCCAACAGTGATTTAACGTTCCCGTTGGTAAGTATTTGCTTTCACACTTAGCAAATTTACGTATGAGGTGTTTCTGTAGCTATTTTATAAACCATGTTGCTGACTCCCTGGCAGTTTTGCAATTAACTGTGTCACCTGGATAATTTCTTCTTGTCATTTGACCCTTTTTCCCCTCTTCTGCTTAGGCTTAATGTTTCATTCTCGTACTTTGGTTGGACCTTATGTGTGCCACACACAGCCACAGTTCCAGAATATTGTAATTGTTGTCTGTTTTCATGTAGGTTAATGACGTTTAGGATCATCCTAGATCAGCTAGTACTCCTAAGTAACATCCAATTATGAGTTTTAAAAAAAAAGGTAACATCCAATTAGCTTGATTATATGAGCCGTCATTGAATGAGCCTCCCTAATACAATGTTACATGGACTTTTAATTGGTGGCAACAAGATGTATGATAGATTATTGACTTGTTACTATATTTGCTTCAAACTGTCCCCCCAGGTCTCCTCTCTATCTCGGAGTAATTGCATGTTCTGACAATTTTATTTATGTTTTGATTTGTTGGCATGTTCTATGTAGCCCTTAGAATTTTTCCTTTCTCTTATCTCCAGAGCAAAATGTTAGAAGGTGCAATTTTCTTAGATTACGGATCTGATCTGGGTTCTGGTCGGCTTGTTCCTGGTATGTTCCATCTATTTTGAAGCATTTCACCTATACTTTTTCAGAGCTTGCTTTCTGATCTCTCTGATGTAGATATATTCGAAGATTTTGTTTGAAGCTGCATTACTTTTCTCTGCAAATTTAGACTTAGCTGGGAATTAAGTTACAACTTTTTTGGTTGGGATATGACAGGAAATCCAGCCTTGCGACAAGGCAAACCAGGAAGCGGAGTTGGGATAGGATATGGCTTACGCTTCAAATCACCATTTGGCCACTTCCAAGTTGATTATGCTATGAATAGTTACCAACAGAAAACTGTCTACTTCAACATCACCAATGTATCTTCATAAATGACTCTTGCAATTCCTTTGCAGACCACAATGAAGACTTTCCTGATTAGTTTTTAGCTGATATTTACTCGACGATTCATTATTCTTTACAATCCCTGGTATCTTCACCTACAATGTACAAATGTTGATGATGAAGAACATTATTGACCGCGGCTTGAAATGCAAGACTTGCTTTCACCATCAATTGAAGACACTTGATATTAACTAAGTGTTCAATCCATTGATACGAGTCTTTGGTTTTCGTTTTCTCTTTCGCAAGGACTCCTTCACAAAGTCCAATTTCTCAATGGCATATTCTTGTATGTGTTGACTATGTTAAAAGAAAAGAACTTGGAAAATTTTTAATTGAAGGGATTGAATATCTTGCTTGATGTAAATCAATGAATATTCCAAACTTGCAAACATAGTTTGACCATAAATACTGTATAATTAAGTATTAAAACTTACGAGTATGAAATTTTATATTAACATCTATTTGGCAACATTTTACGATGGATATATTAGCATTTGTTTCTGACACGTAGTAAAAAAACTGTAGTCAAAGTGAGTACTTGAAAAAAGAAAAAGATAAAATTATGTCAAATTATTCTGAAACGGATGAAGTACCGTGTAATATCGCTGTTGACCAATTGTCAAAGTAAGGCAAAGGGGCAATGTTTTTAAGCAGTTTAGTGATGACATAGACCAAAGGCTGAAATCTCAATAGGCCAGTAGGCCCATGCTCTTTGTATATTTCCAAATGGGCTTCAATTTGATTCTTGTGAAAAGAAAAATTATTGATGTCATATCCCAAAATGCTTTGCTGCTTAACTTTGGTGAATGAATTGAATATATGCTGCTAATGTGAAAGTCCAAGCACCCACTAGAATTTAGATTATCATAGTTTCAAACCTTTGAAAATTATACATTCGTAGTATTATGGTTACTGCATAAGTAGTGATAATATACAGAGTGTACACATCATATGTTACAAGATTTCACATTAAACTCTTCTATGTAATAGTAATAAAATGAATCATGTAGAATTTTAACGAGTGAAGACTAATCAATAAGAAGAGGGTGTAAATCTAATTCCTACTTATTAGCCTTGACATTTTCTTTTAAGAAACTACGGTGTAGAAGAATAAACCGTAAGGAAAAGTAGGTGATCAAAAATTATCATTTTATATCAATTTCGCGAGTTCCCAATTCAAAAAATAAATTGATGATGGAGTACTACTTAGTAATTAGTATAGATCAAGAGTCAAATATATAGATGACGCAGCATATTTGAACCAAGTTATAATTAATAGCAAATAAAAGAGATAATGAAATACTTCATGCATGAACTAATCAAAGATGAAACATGATAAAACAAATACCTTAGGGGCAGTTGGCCCTATATTCTCTCATAGTATGAAAATGATTTAAAAGGAGGTTGTTTGCATTGGTGTTCTCTATAAAAGCGCAATATTTGATTGATTAGTGATAATAATTCAAACAAATATTAGTTAATTATATGATTAATTAAAAGATTGGGTAGTTGGCTTATTGTTATCATCAGTTGTCATCAACTCACCAAACTATAGTACCAAAAAATATGTCAACCTCATTATAGTCGTTAGCCCCACTTTCCGTCCTTGTGTAACATCTTTTAATTTAGGTTCACATGTAGTACTATAGATCTACAAGTTAGAAATGTTATGGACCAATTTTTCAACATTTTACTTGAAAGATATATATAGATCTCCAAGTACTTCTTATATGTCTAGTGTGGGAAATTCAAAACTTATTATATTGAGTTTTTATTTATATTACTATCTCCGTTACAGGCTATGTGCAACGATTTGACATAAAGCAGAGAGGAAAAATGTCTAATCGTTGCACATAACCTGTAACGGAGGTATTATTAAGCATACTACGAGTACCTTTGCCCTATATGCTACTCCATAAAAGATGTTTTTGCTTTTCAACATCAAATACATATAGAGAAATGTTAAGAAAATAACTTTTACTAAGAATCAATCTACTAATAATTTGTCATCTGAGATAAGACTTTCGAAAGCGATAAACATCCCTAATTTGAAAGCGAGTGTAATCAATTTACAATTACTTTAAGAAAACAAAACCACATCATATTTAGTATGATTAAAGTGCTTCACAATCAAGAGCTAAACATTCTAAACACATGATAAAAGTTAAAAGAAACCTGGAAGGCTGGAAACATTATTCTAACACAATTTTGGGATGTATAAAAGTGATGTTAAGCATCATTATATCATTATATTAAATTTTCACATCAACTACTACGGATTATTCTGTATAAGTTAAGGATGATAGATACAAAAACAACAATAATAATTGACAAAAAGCAAACATCCAAATGTAGGGTATGTTTGAATTTAATAAATTAGTCGACTGATAGCTATATTTGGTGAAACTAATGCTGACTTAAAAAAGAGATTTCATTCAACATCTTACAAAAAAATATCAACTTGTAATAAAATAAGCTATATCATTCAACATGAGATTCTCAGATATTAGTCAAAAGTGTTGAAATGACCAGAAAAATAGGGGTCAAAAGAAGAGAACATTGAACAGAAAGAAAAAGAAACCAAAACGAAGCTTACTATTGAGGCCTTGAGGCATCATTCTAACACTGATTGAGCATATCTTATAAAAAGCCATACGGAATTTTGAGTTCTCTCTACGCCTACATTGAGCAGACAGGCTAAGAGCAAGGGACTTGCGAATTCCACTACATATCAACAAAGGTCGATAGCCCCGCCCCCGTCGAATATTCATGCTACTTGATATGATATGGTACAAACACATTCTTTACCATTTATGTACAGAAAAAAACTAGCACTTCTAACAACAAAGAGCGTCAAGCTAGCTCTTATTGCCGTGGTATTGTATAATTCAAGACATTTCTGAACCAACATACCAGCAGGGTAATTTTGCTGTTGGCAGTTGATTTTCCAGTTGAGCAGCTTCAAGATAATTACTGATGGCTCAAGGGAAAGCATCAGAGGTGTTGCTACAACAGATCCTCTCCCCATTCAAGAAAACAAAATTTAAGACCTGAAAAGAATTGGCCAAAACATAATCAGAGCAACTCAGATAAACACGAACACCAAATGGTTTAAGATCAAGAGCATGTAATGTATTAAACTAATTAAATAATGGCTGTGATGTATAGTGATGTGATAACGATATTGAGTTAGTGTAATTTTCTGATAAAATTCTATTCCAATGTATATGGTAAGTGGTCATGCAATTTCACTCCAAGTATGTGATTTTCTTCATAATTTCATACTCAGGGATTGGATTGCAAGTTCATGAAAATTGTCAGCATTATTCCTAACGATATTACACACAAATGAAAAGAGAAATGAATAGATGAGATATCTGTCAGCTTGCAGGAAAGCAGGAAATCCATGTCTTGTTAGCAATCTAATGGACCACTATGTTCCCCCTCTACTTTCTCTCTACAGCTATGCTAATTTGTCATCATTTGTGAGAAAGCCCTATTTTGACTAATAATTGAAAGATGACAAGAAACCTGTACAATCACAATCTAATGCAAAGAAGTTCAATGATGAACTCCTCAAAACATTATCATTTGCTAATTACTATGCGAGTAAAAAAGAAACTACTGCCTCAAAGCAACACTGATCAAAATTAACACCCAAAGACTTAGCATGTGAGTTTAAGCTGAGAATAGGTACAAAAACTCTAGGAGGGCCGCCTATGGGAAGATAATAGTGAAAGCGGAAAAAAGTGGGGCCAGGAACGATAGCTCAGGTAAGAAAGGGGAATGAACTAGTCATTTATCAGTTAGTTTGCGAGGAAAACAATTAAGCCACGTCTAATTCACATCTGATGGACCACCATGCTCCATTTAATTTTCTTTCTACAGTTGTATTAAATTTGTAGTCAATTATGACTAAAAACTACAATAGGTAATCGCTGAAAGACGACAATCAACAGCAAGCAGCCTATACAACCTAATGCAATTAGCTGAAATTTGTGCAGATGCAAATTCTATGGTCACCGACATTATAAAAGAATTTCCAAATGCTCTAATTATATCATTTTATCATGGTTACTGTGGAGCTATCGAGTATTTTCCAAAGAAGTTGCCATAAATTTAAAGCAGCCCTGCAGAGATCCCGTACTTCCACAAGACAATCCTTCAAGTTCACTTGCAAAGAACCTTATATCCAAGGTTCTAAACACTAACTACACAAGCAGTGACCCTGACCTAAAGCCTTCCTCAAAATGTTCACATTTTACAGCTACTCAACATCAAACTACACTAGAACAGCACGCCAGCCAGTGACATAAATCTAGAAGATAAAATCTCCTGATGCAGAATCACAATTAGCAGAAACCTAATCCTAAACAGGACACATTGGTTTTTAGTTTTTGTTGATAAGCAATACACATTTAAATCTGGAGTACTTAAGTTGTACTCATACTAAAAAAAAAAAAACTAATAAGTATCCTACATTATGATGTAAGTCCAAAAAATCTCATTTTGATGAAAGGCACAAAGTAAATTATATCAAATCAAATCATAGACAAGATGAAAGAACTTAGAAAGTATAGAAAAGCAAAGAAATTGCTCACTCACCAGACATCACAAACAAAATTGCTCAGTCATTGAAGATAACAGTATCAGCCATCTCCATCAAAGGCTTCAAGCAATCGGGTGAGAACTTCCTCGCGAACAAGTAATCATGAGTATAATTAGACTGCCGAAGAGTATAGATCAACTCGGGCGACACCTCAGGCGGACGGTACATATGAGGATGTCCATTAACACTATCAGTCCAATTAACCCTTGTAAGAGTATATTGAGTACAACCATTAGGATCTTTCATATTCAACAATGTAGGGAAATAATGCTCTTCAGGGTAACATGATTCAGTCTTATAACAAGGAAGCCTAAACTTCCTCCACAATTTCCTATCCTTCAAAACCATCAAAGCATGCTTCTTAGTCAACACAAAAAACTGTGACCCGACCCGAAATTGATCGAAAGGTACCTCAGGCATCATCACATTCTTCCCTCGAGCAACATACCTCGAGGGAAGAATAGTCTCATTGTCTAGAATCTCAATAAAGCTCTTATGACGAACATGTCGAAATCCAAAAGCATTCCCCTTACTCCCCCCACCTAAAAGGGTCTTATACACATAATCAAACGAATGTAAAGGTATACAGGATTGAGAAACCAACGCAAAATAGAAATTCAAAGGATCATCTAATATAGCAGTTGCCATTAATCTTTTAGCAGCAGAAATCAAAGTAGCAGAAGATCGTTCAGTGTGCTTACTTGGTATAAATCTAGCATCGAAAAACCCACCTGGGTCTTTGAGATGAGAATCTGGGTCAGCATGAACATAGATGTTGAACAGTTTAGGTGAACTAGTATTGAAGAAACGATCCCACAAAGGAGAGAAGAAGAGATCAGTGTGTGTTAGGAACAGGAAAGCGATCTTCAAAGTTGGGTTGTGAGACCCTAATCTGGAAAACGAAAAAGTTGAAGACGAAGATGGCGAAGAGAATGAAGATGAAATTGCACGATTGAAGAGGGAAAGATCTTCCAGTTCATCTGGGCGAGGAATTGGGAGTTGGCGAGGGTGAGGAGAGAGAAAATGAGGAGCAAAGAAGTAGAACATTGGAAGAGATAAGATTAGAGAGAAGATCAAAATGTAGTGAGATTGCAACATTCGGATCATTTCTAATTATTGGGTGTTTTTTGGTTTGAGAAAAAGGGGATTTAATTTGATTAAAACATTGGTGAATTTGACAATCAATCTTCAATTCAATTGATTGAAGATTGGGGAAATTGATGAACCAATTTACGATTTTTTTTTTGTGGGGTTTGTTTGATTGTTTGTTAATTGAAGATTGGTGGAAGTAGGAGAGTGAAAGATGAAGAAGAGAGAGAAAAAGAAGAGGGGTTGGTTTGGGTTTTCTGGGAAAAAAAGGGAAGATTTGTTTTAGAGTTGGAAGGAAGAAAGGAAAGAGGAAGGTGGAGGGAGAAAATAAATGAGAGAGATTGGAATGGAGGGAGGAAGTAAAGACGATAAATTGATGATATCATAACTTTCCTTTCTTGTCCTTTTGCCCCCTACTTGCTCTTTCCATTTTTTTTTAACCTTTTCCTTTTTAACCCTCACTAGTTACTCCGTATTAGAATTACCCCGTTTCAATTCCCGTAAACATTTGTGTACCATCTTAGTAAGATCAATTTTATAGGACGGTATGATAATTTTAATTGATTGGAATTATCCTGTTTCAATTACCATAAATATTTGTGTAGCGTTGTCTTAATAAGACCAATTTTTGTAAGACGGTATGACAATTTTAATTGATTGAAATCACCCTGTTTCAATTACCATAAATATTTGCGTAGCACTGTCTTAGTAAGACCAATTATGTAAGATGGTAGGACAATTTTAATTGAAAAAATCGAAATGTATTTTTTGAACTCGTTTGATTGACATGGAGATTAAATTCTAGTAAGAAATTGCGTTTTGTGGAAAGTTATTTCCCTATTGATATTCCTATGAATTTTCTAAACTTGTTTGGTTGGCAATAAGAAAATTTAAAATTCCTATGATTTTTGGTTGGTAATAAATTGCTCATGTTGTACAAATGAATTGGAAAAAATATTGCTTACTCCGTATTTGGAAAAAAATAATGTTAATAGTGTGCAAATGAGCAAAAATTCATGCAAGTGAGTAAATATTAAATATAATTACTTTGTGTCTTGTATATGATACCCGGTTGTAAGATACAATCGATTTATTGACATCTTTGTGCAGTATATAAATTCTACATTGTAACTCCATCAATATAATTTATACATAATTTTATTCTCTGTACCACATATACGGTGTTCATAAAAATTTTCAAGTATACAAAAGTATTTCAAATGATTTATTTATTTTCACAAAATGAACAAAATTCATATGCAGTATCTTAGTTTTTTATCCCTATGTAAAACCTTCAATTATAAATGATCAGTTATTCAGTTTTAACATTAGCCTAATCAATCTAATAATGTCGTACAAAGTATTACCTTCATAATGTGGTACCTAGTAAAATGTCTTAAGTAAGCTCAAAAGGCCAAGGGAAACAACATTAACCACCATTCATTCACATGAAAAAACTTGGATAATGGAGTAATATTAAATTATTGATGGCAACCTACAAAATTGTTCTAGATTCATTAGAATCATTACTCTTACAAGTTACATGTACTATCTGATCCTTTACTTGGTACCAAAGGTCTTTTTTTTTTTTTTTAGTAAAATGTCATTATCACTATTTTACTAGGCCCAACTTAGGCTCTGAAGTACTTTACTCCTTCAACTGAATAAAACAGGGTCAATTAGGAAACACTTGACTAGTGAGAACAAAGAGTTTTCTTCAATACTTGTAGAAGATCACTGTGCTTCAATGCTACTGTATATAAGGATTCATAGAAAATCTCAATCGTCATAATAGTTCTTGGCTCCAGGGATGAGGGGATGGACGACATATACAAAGACTGTACATGTTCAAAAGGAGATGGCCTGGCTATGAAGTTAAGGCCGCGCTTTGGCTGCTAAATCATGTCTAGAAAGGAAGAATAATGTTGTAGCTCTTGTTGCTGCTCCAGCTACATTTGCTAGAAATATGGGTAGTATAAACTATAAATGACACAAGATCTGCTAGAGTTACAACTATATATGATTACATTACACAAGATCTGCTAGAGTTACAACTACAAATTCACAGAAACTGCAGAGAATATGTATTCTGAAATATTATAGGCTTGTTGGGTTTGAGCAAGTTACTGAGATTCATTCAGGTCGGATTACTTGGATTAGTGGTGACTGAAATGAAGAATACAGTAGAAAAGCCAGACTAATATATATATATATATATAAGTAGTAGTTAACTAGATCATCAACCATTGCATATGAACGTACATGACATCTATAAAACCATTCATCTGATTAGTATTAAGATTAAAACATTAGGTTGTTTCCAAAATAACTAGATATTCTTACATGTTTCCAGCAATCATGGAGCCAAGATAACAAAAGTTGCTGGTAGCTCCTTTTCTATATGATATTGTCACTTAAAAGGCTTTGTTTCCAAACTTGTGATGAGATAGAAAATGTTGTGTTGCTGCATTGGCAAGAGAAGGTATTCAGCTCAATCAGCTGGTGTAAAAACTAATTAGTAAATTTGAGACAAATTAGCTAAGCAATGCGCAGGCACATTCATCCTCTAGTTCCACTACAATTGCACCATTGGCTCTAACATGAATCAATTTTTCAAAGCCATCATCTCGATTCAGAGAAAGAATCATTCTCCAAGACTCGGCTACCCCATCCTCCTCCACGACCCATAGATTGATAACCGAATGGCGACTGATTATCATGTATATACCCAAGACACTCCCTACCATTCTTTGGAACAGTAATCAGCTTCATCCAATGGAACAATTCCGGGTCAAAGTCTATGGCTCCAGGAAGACGAATCCCATTCCAATGAATAACACCATTCACATGCACTCCATCAAGATAAATTGAACAACTTCTAGTGCCAAAGCAAAGGGAAGCACTAACAACTTCCCTCCAATAACCCAAATTGAGGGAATACACATAAGCATTACCTAATCTAACTTCAATGGATTCATTGGTGTAGTAGATAACCCAACCAAACTTAAAATCACCATTTGCTGAGGTATCCCGAAACCAAATGTGTAAAACCACATTTTAAATTTACAAATTGAGGAAAACCAATAGTCAGGGTTTTGTTAAGCTTCAAGTTCCACAGAACATAATTGAAAGTATTATTACCATTACATAAAACAAAAATACCATTACATAAACCAACACAACCAATTTTTGAACTGGATCTGGGGTTTGTTTCAACTAATTCTGAATGCTGCAGCGGTTCAATAATTCGATTTTCTCTTATCAATCAATTCTCCATCCGCACAGTAGCTACATCTGGTACCTTCGGTCCATTTCTGTGTCAACCGCAAAGTCAGTAGACAGTAGTTCACTTCTTTTTCCCGCTCCTTAATCGCATTGAAATTCTGAAATGTGTTCAATTAGTTGCAAATTAATAGCAAAGTATGTGTTGTAATTCGAATTGCCGTTCTTAATGTTGTGTTTAATTTAAATTATGCATTAATTGGATTACAATAGCAAAGTTAGTTGATTTCCCGATATTAATGTCAGAGCTTGTGTGAATTTCCTCGCCAATAGGAAAATGGTTCTTTTGATTAAAAAAAATCAAAGCTGACGGCAATTAGTTAAATTAACGGAGCTTCACTAACGGCTTAACGGCGTTGATTGGCCACGTGTCCTATTACTCATATTGTTGAATGACTACGCAACCTATGTGGAACAACCACTGTTCACTTTATTTACAATATGCCCCTATGATAAACAATCTTGTTTATCTTGAGGATGAATGGGGGTCAGCTCGAGATTGTGTACTCTACTATTGCTGTCCTATTTCCATTTAAAGCACTGTAAATAAATTTAAACAGGGTACGAAGTATTTTATCGCCCCTAAAAACATCACTTTTTGATCTAACCACCCGTTTTTAAATATCACCTTTAAAATAAATTCGGCCATTTATCCTCTATTAATGAAAGGGGAGATAACTAGCTAGCGTAAATTAATTAATTTTTTTGCATAAAGTAACCTGCATATGCCTTTTTTTTTTTTTTTCTGTGCAAACGAGGGGCTAGGTCCCGGAAAAGGGGAAAACAAACGAAAAAAGAAACTAGGGGGTACAAACCGTGGCAAAGCCACACCTACCACATATAGCTTAATTAAGCAGGGCAAGCAAACACTGATTTTCCAAGTTAATCACATATGGATAAGTTGTTCCGATCCTCAATCTTGAGTTAGTATTGTTGAAAGCAATAATCGGTCTAGGGTATATCCGTATATCTTTGATTAAGAATCTGTTGTACCATACATCATAGGCATACAACTAATTCAAATCATTAAAGCACTATAGCATCGCTTCATTTCAAATTAAACCAACTATTTAGATTGGTTAATATCAAGGTAAACACGGTCAATAATATATATCATGATTATCATCTCATGCATTAATGACAAGACCTTGATTATCAATTGTAATAATTGTTGGTAAAATAATTGTTGAAATCAATAACAAACAAAAGATTAGAACTTTCCTGGATTGAAGATCCCAAACTCACAGTCGCGCCGTGGAACAATAATCCACTGCCTTAGAAGCGAAATACGCCACCACCGGTACAAGTTTCCTAGTGACGCACGCCCCCCAAGTTTAACGCAACTCTCTCCGTAATCCGTGCACCCGAACTCGAAGAGTGGAATTGCTCAAGAACTGTTCAGATCTCAAAAGGTAGGTTTGTGTTTTTTGCTAGAAAGTGAAAAATATCATGAAAAAGGTATGACTCGTATTTATATGAGTCCTGGAAATAGGAAACACGTAATCAAACCGACCTAGGAAAAAAGGCGGGCCCGATCGGGCGAGCTGCCGCCCGATCGGGCGCGAGATCAGATTTTTCCAGACGTAGCTTCGCGCCCGATCGGGCGATCTGAAATCCCCATTTCGGGCGAGCCATCGGGCGAAGCCGCCCGATCGGGCTCGTCAAAACCTTGAGTCCGCCGCCCGGTCGGGCGAAGCTCGCCCGATCGGGCGCGAGAGATCTCGTAGAAAAACTCTTGTCCGTCGCCCGGTCGGGCGAAGCCGCCCGATCGGGCGCGAGAGTTCCCGTTTTTTCCTTGACCACCTTCGCCCGATCGGGCGAGAGCCGCCCGATCGGGCGCGAGTCATCCGATTGCATTACTATTTCCAACAATCCCCCACTAATGCGAGCGGATCTTCAACATGAAATCTGAACAGTAAATGAAAGTCTTAGTACTTAAATGCTAGTATCCAAAGGTTTGAACTAACACATTAGTGCACAAGGTTTTCAACACTTCCCTAGTGAGTATCCTAAGATTTGAACTCCTAGGAGCGAGGAAGGGACCTTGAATACACATACCTTGACTTTAGAGCTTAAGCAACTCCGCCAATCTTGGCCAACACTTGGGCTCTCATGAGTACTTCAGGAAAACAATACTCCAGTCTTCCCTTGAGAGAGGCCACCTCTCGTACTCACGTAGGTGTTCGTCCTATGTGTTATTCACACACGTTCCCAGCAAATTCAAAGGTCTTTCCCTGCAGGCTTAAACGTGTTTAAGCACCTTGCAAACCTAAGAAATCCATGCAGTGGAACTAGAACATTAAGAACATAAGTTCAACCCTTCAACTTTCGGTGTCATTATCTATCCTGTTTTAAGAGCCACCGGGACAAAGGTCTTAACTATATAAGCACCTCCATCTATCCCTGCTTAGAAAACAACTGGACTAATGACATTAAGAGATAAAATCATCCTAACGGAATCAACTTACAACTCTTATAGAGTAATTGATTCAAATACATGATACACATACAACAAATCCACATGATTCATTTCAATGAAACAAAATAACCAAAACAGGTTCTTGAATTTATTATAACCAATGTATCATATCACATAGCTAGAATAGCTACCATTTCAAGTCATTACAACAAAGGTCCTAAACCCATACCAGTTGATGACTCCACCACTAGTCTACGACTTAAACCCTTAGTAAAAGGGTCTGCCAGGTTTTTCTCTGTTCGAGCATAGTCCAACGAAATAACCCCATTCACAATAAACTGCCTCACAGACTCGTGTCTGACTCTTATGTGCCTTTTCTTGCCGTTGTAAACACTATTTTTAGCAACACATATAGCGGCTTGTGAATCACAATGCATAGAAACAGGTGGTGACGGCTTCCCCCACAGAGGAATATCAACAAGCAAATTTCTCATCCAATCTGTCTCTTGTGTAGCCAGATCCAATGCGATGAACTCAGCTTCCATAGTTGATCTATCTATACACGTCTTCTTACCAGACTTCCATGAAACTGCACCCCCACTAAGGGTAAACACATAGCCACTTGTAGAGCTTGTTTCATCACTATCCGTTACCCAATTTGCATCATAATACCCTTCAAGAACCAAGGGATGACCAACAAAATTCAATCCCCAAGACATGGTTCAACATAGATATCTGAGTACACGCCTCAAAGCAACCCAATGTTTCTCACTAGGACAATGAGTATAGCGACTAAGTCTACTAACTGCAAAGGAAATATCAGGGCGAGTGCAATTTATTAAAAACATCAGACTACCAAGCACCTTAGCATATTCAGTTTGAGACACACCGTCCCCCACATTTTTTCACCAAAGCTCCAGAAGGATCAAAAGGAGTTCTCAAAGGAGGCAAATCAAAACAATTAAAGTTCTTCAGAATTTTCTCCACATAATGAGACTGAGACAGAAAATATCCCTTCTTGGTTTTAGTAACTTTAACACCAAGGATCACATCTACCTCTCCCAAATCCTTCATCTCGAACTTTGAATTTAAATATTTCTTAGTTTCATTTATGACACACATGTTTGTGCTAAACAGGAGCATATCGTCAACATACAGGCATAATATCACACATTGCGTATCATACATCTTAGAGTACACACATGCATCACTACCATTGACAACAAAACCAAAACTAAGAATAGTTTTATGAAATTTTTCATACCATTGCTTTGGAGCTTATTTCAAGCCATATAAGGATTTCTTTAGTCTGCACACCTTATTCTCCATCCCAGGAACTACAAAACCCGGAGGTTGCTCCATGTAGATCTCCTCCTCCAAATCGCCATTCAGAAAAGATGTCTTAACATCCATCTGATGCACAATCAAATTGTAAGATGAGGCTAAGGCAAACAAAACACGAATAGTGGCAATTTTAGTCACCGGAGAATAAGTGTAAAAATAATCAAGGCCAAATTTTTGAGTGAATCCTCTTATCACCAATCTAGCTTTGAACCTCTCCACGGTGCCGTCGGTTCTCATCTTTCTCTTGAAAATCCACTTGCACCCAATATCTCTACTCCCTTTGGGCAGATCCACAAGCTCCCAGGTACCATTTGACATGATTGAGTCAAGCTCACTGTTTACAGCTTCCTTCCAGAAGGTTGCATCAACTGAACTCATAGCTTCTTTAAACGATTTCGGATCTTCATCCACAACCTGAAGACACAGCATGATCTCATCTAGATCATCTTCGAACTCACCTAGATTTCCGCATTCTGCTATAAAGGCTGTTAGGAAATCAGGTCCAAAGCTTGTCTCCACTCTTTGCCTTTTACTTCTCCTAGGTTGAATCTCACTTTCAACCCTAGGGGAAGCAACTTCTGGCCCTGCAGATGAAGGAACTGAAGAAACATCGTCAGTAACTAAATTTTCCTTCAAAGGAAATACCTGTTCGAAGAACTCTGCATCACGAGATTCAAATATAGAGCGATCTTCCAGACTCATAAACCTGTATGCGGCACTATTCTCAGCGTAGCCAATGAATACTGTATCATAGGTCCTAGAACCTTTAGTTGAGCGCTTGAACGATGGATAGCCCACCTTAGCTAGACACCCCCATACTTTCATGTGATTCAAGTTTGGAGCATAACCCTTCCATATTTCATATGGAGTCTTGTCTAACTTCTTGTGAGTTACTCTGTTTTGTACATAATTAGCTGATAGTACCGCTTCACCCCACAAATTATCTGGCAGCCCGGAACTTAGGAGCATTGCATTCATCATTTCCTTCAAGGTCCTATTTTTCCTCTCTGCCACACCATTTTGTTGCGGAGTATACGGGGCCGAAACTTCATGAATTATTCCCTCACTTTCACATAAGTCCTTGAGGAAATCGGAGCCATACTCTCCACCCCTGTCTGAGCGAACTCTTTTTATTTTCCGCTCCAACTGATTTTCTACCTCTGCCTTATACACAAGGAACTTGGACTCGGCTTCATCCTTCGTCCTCAGAAGATATACCCTGCTATATCTAGAGCAATCATCAACGAAGGTGATATAGTAGCGTTTCCCGCCTGTACTTTCCAAGTTCTTAAAGTCTGCTAAATCTGAATGAATTAGCTCGAGTGGTGTGGTCTCTCTCTTCGTGACAGATTTATAGGGTTTCTTCACGAATTTAGACTCCGCACACACTTCACACTTTTCAAATTCATCTAATGACATATTTGGGAGCAAATTTAAACTTTTCATTTGTTTCAATTTTGTTGCACCAACATGACCCAATCTACTATGCCATAATTCAAAGGACTCAACAATATAAGCAGAAGTAGAAATCTTATTCATTGAAGGGACAATTACAATTTCAAGAACAAATAGGCCCCCACTAAGGTAACCATTTCCAACATACTCCCCATTACGGGTTAACACAAGTTTATTAGCATCAAAAACTAACTTAACTCCTACTTTGTTCAACAAAGAACCAGAAATTAAATTTCTACGAAGAGAAGGAACATACAACACATTGTGAAGAGCCAAGGTTTTCCCTGAAGTCAGCTTCAGAACCACTTTGCCCTTTCCAAGTACCTCAGAGCTGCTTGAATTTCCCATGTAGACTTGTTCACCTTCCTTTGCATCTTCCATCCTGGCAAACAGGTCCTTGTTAGCACAGAAGTGTTTAGATGCACCAGTGTCCACAATCCATTCACTGTTGTTCTCAATCAGATTGACTTCAGAGACAACTGCAGCAATGACATCTTCATCCTCATTCTTAACCAGATGAGCATGATCCTTGTTTCCTCCACTAGATTTCATATTTTTCTTCTTCTTGTTTTTGCATTGTGAAGCAAAGTGCCCCACTCCACCACATGACCAACACTTGCCAGTGACTTTCTTCCCAATCTTGCCCTTAGCTTGGAGATTTCCCTTCTTGGCACGATTATCACTTGCTTTCTTGTCAGAGTCAGCACCAGATTCAACAAGGTTAGCCTTGATTGCTAACACATTTTTAGGCTTAGAGGAAACATCCTTAAGCCTATTGGCTTCCTCAATCTTCATGTGGCTCACAAGTTCTTCTAGGGTTAGATCCCTCTTTTTATGCTTGAGGTGATTTCTATAATCAGGCCAGGAATCAGGCAATTTTTCAATCAAGACATTAGCCTGAAGGATTTCACACATCTTCATACCCTGAGCAAGGATTTCAGCAACATAATTTTCATACACATGGACTTGGTCCATGATAGGCTTAATATCAACCAATTTAAAATTCAACCAATTTCCAGTCACACACTTCTTTTTCCCAGCATCATCAACACCATATTTCTTCTCTAAGGACTCCCACATCTCCTTAGCAGATTTCATATTAACATACAAATCAAATATGTTGTTTTTCATGCTGTTCAAAAGATGACCTCTAACAAATTTATTATCACGATCAAATTTCTTGATTTCAGATTCATTAGCAACAACAGTAGTGGTCATCTGATTAGAGCTAGGTTCTTTATTCCCAGGAACAGGAGTACTAGGAATTTCAATCATGGTATTGGTTTGCTCAATAGGTTTTGGAGCATCCCTAAACAAAACATAATCAATTTCTACTTGTTCAAAAGCAATTAACATCCTTTGTGACCATCTCTTATAATTAATTCCATCAAGAGACTCAAACTTAGACAAATCTAGGTATAGACGAGTTTGAGAATTGCTAGTCATGATATCAACAGAATAAATCAAAATATTTCGCTTCTAAATTGTTGGTAAAATAACTGTTGAAATCAATAACAAACAAAAGATTAGAACTTTCCTAGATTGAAGATCCCAAACTCACAGTCGCGCCGTGGAACAATAATCCACTGCCTTAGAAGCGAAATACGCCACCATCGGTACAAGTTTCCTAGTGACGCACGCCCCCCAAGTTTAACGCAACTCTCTCCGTAATCCGTGCACCCGAACTCGAAGAGTGGAATTGCTCAAGAACTGTTCAGATCTCAAAAGGTAGGTTTGTGTTTTTTGCTAGAAAGTGAAAAATATCATGAAAAAGGTATGACTCGTATTTATATGAGTCCTGGAAATAGGAAACACGTAATCAAACCGACCTAGGAAAAAAGGCGGGCTCGATCGGGCGAGCTGCCGCCCGATCGGGCACGAGATCAGATTTTTCTAGACGTAGCTTCGCGCCCGGTCGGGCGATCTGAAATCCCCATTTCGGGTGAGCCATCGGGCGAAGCCGCCCGATCGGGCTCGTCAAAACCTTGAGTCCGCCGCCCGGTCGGGCGAAGCCCGCCCGATCGAGCGCGAGAGATCTCGTAGAAAAACTCTTGTCCGTCGCCCGGTCGGGCGAAGCCGCCCGATCGGGCGCGAGAGTTTCCCTTTTTTTCCTTGACCACCTTCGCCCGATCGGGCTAGAGCCGCCCGATCGGACGCGAGTCATCCGATTGCATTACTATTTCCAACAATAATACCTTAATAAGTTATTATAGGTCATGATACATGTCTCATTTAATAATACTTGTATCTATCTGACATACTTCATACAATATAATTAATCAATTATGAGCTTGAATCAACTACCACTTATAAAATAGCCCAAAGATTAGGTACATATATAGGTAGTCTAGAGTGAAACTAACTTCCGAAAAACAAACCCATGCACTAATTTTACAAGCTACACACTAGGACGTGCAAAAATTAGAGAAATAATTAAGCATCAAACTGTTGAGAAACTAAAATTAAAATTAAAGATCCCTTTATTCTCGATCAAATTTACTTTCCATTGAAATCAAACTTTCCCACGATAAATCACTTGAAAAATACTTTTTTAAAAAATACACAAAGAAAACATCTAGTCACCAAAGTGCTCACCATCATCCTTACTAAGCTCATCATGATCCTCGAATACGTTGCTGCCCTAGAAAAACAAGGCTTTCGATGGCCTATATAATCAAGCATCACGAACTCTACTCCTTAAGTTTGACAGATTCTTTTTGCTTTCAAATACTCCTTAAGTTTAATTACGGAAATTATACATTCCTTTAGAATCCAAATATCTGGATGGTTGGGCATCCAATGCATAAGAAAGACCGGGAGTTTTCTCCTAATAATAAAAAGACATAATTAGAAAATGAAGATTATGAACAATTAAATTCAAATGTAACAAAAGACTAAAATATTACTTACACTTTTTCGACAGTCAAACTTTAAGAAATGGTCAAGCTCTAATGGAAGCTCCGAATTTGCATCCCAAGTGGAAATAAAAATTTCAACTTTACTTTTAATTGCCTTAAGTCGCCCAAGATTTCTTAATTACTTTAGCTTTTTTGCCTTAGGGTCAAAAGTGGGAACAATTCGCCCTCTTTTGCTCTTTATCACGTACATGAGGTTGTAGATCACAACAACAACAGTAATCATTATCATATAAAAATAACTAATATATAAAGCTAAATTTTAATTTAAGGGTCACGAGTCAGCGACACTTGCGTTCTAAATTTTCGCCAAGTGTCGAGCCACGTTGGATAGGTTTAAATAGAACTAGTTTTGTGCCCTGTGCGATGTCCGGGTTGTTTATTGAAAATAAATTTTAATCTATATGTCTAATTTTAAGATATATCATTGATACAAAATTAGTTAGGAATTGCTGTGCTTTTGTGACGATTTGCTATTTTTATCGAAATTTTTTAAACAAAATTATAATTCAATTTGTACCTGTGAAATATTAGAATTTTATTGAAAATAAAACTCTAAATTAACAATTTTATCCTAAAATTCTATCAAAATGGAATTATAAACTAACTTATTTATCTTATGAAGTTTATTTAAATTTATCCAACGTGGCGCGACACTTGGCGAAAAGTTAGAATGCCAAGTGTCGTTGTCTCATCGCCTGCCTAAAAGTTTAGCTTTATATATTAGTTATATGATTGGTAAAATAAAAAAGTTAGTTGATAATTCTGTTTGGATAGAATTTTTGGGATAAAATTGTTCCTTTAGAGTTTTATTTTCGATAAAATACCAATATTTCATATGTACAAATTGAATTATAATTTTATTCAAAATAATTATTAGATTATAATTCTCAAAAATTATTCTAAAAATTTATATTTTATATCATTATATTTTTTTTGAGCGAAGGAAGTAGTTTAAAGCGTAAAACATCCATTTATAATATATACCATTCGATTAAAATAATATATACTAATCGGTTAAAATAATATACTTCACAATCCAATAGAATTTTATTACTAACCTATCAATTAGAGTCGGGTCATGAGTCATATCGGATTAAGTCACTATAGATTACGAGTCAAGAAATGTTCAACCCTTGCCCAAAGTTTTGGGTTTGGGTCAACCCAACGAGCTTTGAACATTTATTTCATCTAATTTAATTTTTTGCTAATTTTTTTTAATGTGTTAAATTAAATCTAACATTTCCACCAACATTATTATAAGTCAATATATGCCTACTAGATAGTAAATTGTCACAAAAGTATATCAATTTCTAACTAATTTTGTATCAATAATATGTTTTAAAATTTGATACATAGATTATCTTAAATTCCAATAAATTCATAGCACGGGCACAAAACTAGTAAGAATATAAACTCGTACAAAATGTCTCTACAAACAATACAATAATAACAAGAATATCAAAAATAAAATTTTAAAAAAATCCATCAACTTTAAAAAAATTAAAAAAAATTCATTCCGTATATTCAAATAAAAATTGGGAGGTTGTTCTGTGGTAGCCTTAATGATTTATTTTCGTAACTAACTATACTTTCAAAATAGTTGAAGGTTATTTTCTAAATTTTTAGTGTCATCAACTTTGATAAACGATCTTAATTATCTGAATCGTGTATAAACTCACCATATACACTATCTTGGTGATGTTCAACAACAATAAATGTCAGATTGACAGAGGTTGTTACAGATTGTTCAACATTTTCAGTTTCATCATCGACACCTTTGGCTATTTTCTCTTAAAAATAAAAGGGAAATTCTCTTTGGTAACACTGTAGTTTTTAATTTTCTAAATGGTAGATTGAAAAAATTCTTATTATCCTTGATAAACTTTTATTACTTGTAATTTCTCAATGGTAAACTTAATGAAATAATTTAGAAAAATCTTAATTATGGTTAACATTTTCTTGAAATAAAAAAATTAAAATTCCTAAAATGTCCTCACTTAATACACTCGAATTTCCAAAATGCCCTCACTCAAACATTACCTCATCATCTTCATCCTCCTCTCTTTCATCCTCCAACCAAATCACCACCGGTCAGCCACCTCTCCCCGCCTCCACCCTCCCACGCCGATGCCTGCGCCCAGCCTTACCTCGTCGGAGCGCTGGCCTCCCTCACTCGTTTTTCGTTTCTCCTTCCCCTTGAACCATCACCCCCACCCCTAAACAATCCCTTAAATCCTCAATCTCCTTCCCTATATGATGAATTTCGACTCAAATTAGAGATCCTATCTAATTTCTGCAATTTTCATCCTAATTTCTGCAATTATTCCTCCTTCAAATATTGTTATTTCCATTGTGTTTTACTTAGGGTTGAATTTGGGGTAAATTACTCTACAAAAATCATAAAATCGAACCTGAAAAATTAAAAAAAATTCTTGCAATCGAATTTGGAGAAATTAGGGTGAAAATTGCAGAAATTAGAGATCCTATGAAGAAAAAAGGATTGTCAATGGTCGCCGCCATAGAAACGTCGGGAAATGAAGAGTTGTTGTTAATTTTTTTTTCTGATGAGATTACGGCAGCGAACGACGCATGGTGAGGGAGGGGGAAGGGTTGGGACGGTCGGAGGGGGAGGGGCTGCGATGGTCGGCGAGGAGGATAAGTTTTTGGTGAGGTGGTTTTCAGGGAGGATGGGTTTTTTCGAGTGGGTTTAGGGTAATTTGGGTGGCCGGTGAAGTTGGTTATGTTGTTGGTGGAGGTGTCGACAATGGGGCGGTGGTTCTGGAGGTGACGGTGATGGCGGCTAGGTGCCGGCTATGGTTGCAAGGCGGTGGTTCTGGTTGTTGGTAGTAATTTTTTCGGTTGTAATCTTTTGGGGAACGCTAGAATTCAGGATTAAGGTTAGATTAGTCATTAAGTCTTTAGTTAATTAAGGTTAAGCTTATTAGTTCATTTAGTTAACTAGGGTTAAGTTTATAATTTCATAAAGTTCACCATTGAGAAATTATAAGGAATTAAAGTTTACCAAGTATAATAAGAATTTTTTCAATCTACCACTGAGAAAATTAAAATTCACAGTGTTACCAAAGAGAATTTCCCAAAATAAAATCAAGCCCATCAAATACGTATCTTGATAAAAGTAATCTAAATAATATATTAGAGAAAATAATAAATGTCACACACAAATATTTCTAAGTAATATATCAATACATATAATTATTTATGCAATTATATGAGCTAACTATATGCAATATAATATTTACGTAGCTTCAAATAATTTGTTATTTTATAAATAATTTCACGTAATTTGTTACCAAATATATTATATGTAGTTAAGTGTATATATATATATATATATATATATATATATATATATATATATATATATATATATATTAAAGTTACCAAATTAATCGTATGAATATTAAAAACATATATATACTATATAATAAAATAATATTGAATATTGTATAATTATATCTTTTACTTTTTTAAAAAAAAAATTATTATATTATTATTTAATGTTTGAAAGAATTATTGTTTTTTTTTTAGAAAATTGAAAGAATTATTGTTGATATATAATTGAAGTATTTGATTTTTTTTTTATATAAACTCTTATTAATATATCATTTTATTATTTGAAAGTGAGATATAGTTTAAGAACAAAAATGTGTAATTATTTTAGGAATTGAGTTTAGTTTTAGACATTTTAGGCATCAACTGAGATGAATTTTAAATCCCTAACGTTTTTCTTAACTAGAAATAATTTATGATCCATTCATTGACATTAATGTATATAAATGTAGGAAAAAAAACACCCAAACTAAAAACAAATCAAACTAATATTACTCTTTTAAAACTGTACCATGCTTTTTCAAAGTTATACCCTTTTTCAATGGTTTTGCTAAGCTGTGGCCTTCACCTCACGATATTTTATCAACAATACCCTTTGACAGTCATATCCATTAATGAAAGTTAAATTATTTTATCAACAATGGTGTCGTGGCGTTATTAATTTGACACGTGTCCCATTCTAATTGGTTTAACTCTTTAAAAAAAATTAAAAATTAGAAAATAAAATAATAAAAAAAAGTTATTGTTAACGTCAAAGGTTATTGTTAATAAAAATTAGTGAGGTTGAGGGCATCGCTTAGACGTTTGAAAAAGCATGGGCACAACTTAGTAACTGAAGAATTTTGGGGGCATAACTTAGAAAAACACAAAATTCAAACTCTTTACTTAAAAAAAAAAATAAAAAATTTAAGCAACATCCTAGGGCAACGCTTGGGCAACACACTAGTTATTCTTTAAAGCAATGTAATAAAAACACACTTTAAGCTAAACGACACCCTTATTTTACCAGGTCAACACACTAGTTTTTCTTTAAACCAATGTTTTGTCTATTCATATTTAAACGGGGTATAGAGTCCACTAGGGCTCTAATAAGTAATAACACGGCATTGATATTCATCTAAATACCAAAATACTTATTCAATAGTATCGATTACCAATTACCAACAAATGCAAAAAAATAAAATAAAATAAAATAAAAATAATAATAAAAATAAATAAAATAAAATAAATTTATACTAAAGTCGTGTTATTAGAGTCCTAACTGACTTTATACTAGTAGTTTAGAGCTAGTGATAATAACTTCCGAAAGCAAACCCATACACTAATTTTACAAGCTACAAATTAGGACGTGTTATTTTTTTGAAAGCAATTTAGAGGAATAATTAAGCATCAAACCGTTGAGAAACTGATATAAAAATTAGAGGTCCCTAAATTCTCGATCAAATTGACTAAGGGCCTGTTTCGATTGACTGAGCTCAGCTGAACTGAACCGAACTGAACCGAACCGAACTGAACTGAACTGAACCGAGCTGAACTGAACTGAACTGAACTGAACTGAACTGAACTGAACTGAACTGAACTTATTAATTAGTGATTTTTAACTACGGATTAGTGATCTTTGATTATTTATTGATATTTATTACTATACATATGTGTATATACAAATGTACATATTAAAATATTTACGAAAAATATACTATATAATTATAATTATAAAATGTATGGAGAATATATTAAAAACTTGAAACCGCTAAACATTTTAAACACATATACTATTTAATTAAAAAATAAAATAGTATTAGGACAAAAGAACACAAAACACTTACATGTATCTAACCCATTTAAACAAATTTTAAATAAAATATTATATATATATATATATATATATATATATATATATATATATATATATATATATATATATATAAAACCAACAAGAAAAGCTGAAATTAGCTAAAATTAGTTTAAGTTGTGTAGTGTTTCGGGGTTTTCTGATGTCCTGCGGGAGAGTTACAACACCGAGACTGGAACCGGCCGCCTGTACCTGCAAAATAACGGAGACTCCTGAGAGCTCCGCCTCCAACGGTCAAGTTAGTACCTGATTAAGGAGTAATTAATACGGAAATTAAAGTGGTTTAGTCTCTCTAGGTGAGAGTGTTTAATGTATAATCCGTGTGTTATTAGAGTTCTCCCCCTCTTAATGAGGATTAAGAGGAGTATTTATAGTCTTGAGAAGCGTGCCACTCTCTAGGTTTAGGGTAAACCTAGGGCTGACCGGGCCTCTAAACAGGATTGGGCCTTGGTGGCCGGTTTTCCCATTTGGCATGGGTGGACACGCGACGTGTCTCAATTGGTCCGCAGAGGACGAATCTGTAATTGACACGTGGCAGGCTCCTATTGGCCTACGTGAAAGACACGTGGCGGAACCTGGTTGGTCCACTTGTCAGACGGTGATTGGTGGATAAAAATCCCCTAATCATTTGCCCCTCACAGGTGGCACGTGACTGGTCACGTGTCGCCTGTGACAGGTGTCGCATGGTGACAGGCGACGGCCTGCTGCAGGTGTCACCTTGCAAATGGCCGAGAGATTTTCCCGCCCAAATTTTGAATTTGGAAGCGACCCTTCGCCTTCTCACTTTGCCTATATAAGGAAGTGCTGACTTCGGTCATTTTTCACATTTGAGAACTTTGCGAGAGAACATTCGGACCCCTGAACTTGCTCTGACACTTTTGTTGCCTACCGCCTGCTCTGACAAGCCGTTTGCAAGGGATTTCAGAATTTCATCAGTCGTCACTCGTTCAGGTAACCGTCGGTTCTCTTATTCTTAATTTTTTTCTTATTATTATTTTTTGAAATGGCACCATGGAAGCACACGACACGACCTAAGTTAGTGATCAGCCGGTCACCGGGGACGGCTGAATCTAGGACTAGGAGTGCCGCCTGCCCTTTTCTGGACCCATCTTTGCCCTTTTATACGAAGTCCGACTGTATCTGTGTCTATGCAGAACGTGATGGCCAGAACAAAGAAGACTGCTAGGATCTCAAACTCGGACGGCTCCTCCCAAAGGGTGCCCATTAGTGAAACATCTGATCAGGCGCCAGATGTAGAAAGGAAACAAAGCGGCTGCCAAGCCGACAGTTCTGAGGGAGGGGGCAAGGTGGTCCCTTCCCATTTTACCGTTGATATGTCCAACTTTTCTCCTGCTCCTTCTGAGGGAGAGGAGGCGGGCCCCTCTGGGAGAGGGGAGGAGTCGTCCTCTTCGGACTCGTCAGAGGACGAGTCCGAGTCCAGCTCTTCTGGCCACGCTTCTCCAGGCTCAGAAGAAAGAAACAGCCGCCTACAAGAGGCGAGGCTTTCTCATGCAGTTGAGAAGGGGAGCAATTGGGCGGAGCCGTCCGCCTCTTACAGAGAGGAAAACACCCCCTACTACTGCACGGTACCCCGGGGCCGGATCGCGGCCATGAAAGACAAAGTGGAGAGCTTTATAGCTAACCACAGAATGGGCCCCGGATTTTTACTGTTCGTGCCGGATCCAGAAGACACTGTCGTCTGGCCGGCTGGTACCAGCTATGATAGCGGCTGCTTTGGCTGCTATGAGGCGGCCATCAAAGCTGGACTGCGCTTCCCATTACATCCGGCTGTTCAGCGGATTTTAGATGGGTATGATTTGGGGTTATGGCAGTTAGCCCCCAACTCTTGGGTAAACGTACTCGGCTATGTGGCCGGGTGCGAAATGTACGGGGTGGAGCCAAGCTTCGAGGCTTTCGCCCACATGAACTATCTCAGCCGGACCCCTAAGTCGGGCGGTACCGGCTGGTATCAATTAACAAGCCACAGGGGCTACCTCATGACGAGAGGTAAGGCGAGCAAATGGAAGGATTGGCGGAACACCTTCCTTATCATCGAGGGTTCAGACACGGAGCTGAACAAACGCTTTAACAAGTGGAATAGGGATCCGCCTCTTCTCGCAGGCGGCCGCAGCATGCCGCCTGTTCCCCCAAAGGCTAAAAAAGAGATCCTAGACAAAGGACTCTTCAAAGTAGAGACTAGGGTGAACTCTACTCTGTTCCCCGCAGCATGCATATACTAACTTTTTTTTTTTTTTTTTTTTTTTTCCAGTCGGGCACTCCAAGAGCTTCTTCCTCGCAACAGCCGGACCCCAAGGCCCGGAGGACGACTGTTGCAAGCTCTCCTGGGTCTTCCAGGAAAACAGTGGCGGCTGAAAAGCAGCCGGCCACTTCTTCTAAAACTCCGGCGGGGCCGCCTAGAAGTATGGACAATTACTTGTAAAAACTTTCACTTGCTTTCTTCTTGACTAGGTCTAACTTGCTTTTTACGCTTGATGCAGCCGGCCCTCAGGAACCTGACTTGGTAGAGGTAGCCAAGTCCATGATCAAAGCAGTTCCTCCATCTGAAAGGGAGTCGGTCAGGGGTGTCGGCACCCTTGACCTTGATGGGATTGCAGGGGTCCTTGCTGAGGTATACTTAGCATTTTTTGTATTTGAGTTCCAGGACGCCTGTTATCTTGTTTGGAAACTGACGTCTGTTCCCTTTTTACTTAGGCCCTGCTCCGAGTGAACGGCCTTCACAAGCCGCTTGATCGGAAAAACAAAGAGGTAAAGGCTGCAAAAGCTATGGCCGCCTCTAACTGTGATAAGGCAATGTTTCAAATTGCCCAAAATGAAGTTCTGACAATTGATATTCTTTATTATCAGGCGCAGGCTGCCGCCGCTATCCGGGCTCAGTTAGAGGCGGCCCAGAAGAGGAACAGCGAGCTGGAGGCGACCGTCTCCAACCTCAAGGCCGAGCTTAAACCTCTCCGCCAAAAGATACTCTCCTACGATGCCATGGAAAAATCCTTGGCTAACGTAAAAGAACGCCTGGTGACCCAGGAGAAGAGTCTAACCAAAGAGCTCTCGGAGAAGGCTGATCAAGAGAAGAGAGAGCTCTCGGAGAAGGCTGAGCAAGAGAAGAGAGAGCTCGTCCGAGAGATGATTGAAGACTCTTCCCAGATCCAGCGCATGACCTGGAGCCGCCTCTTCCCCAGTGCCGACTTTGCCTCGTGGGAAAAAACGTACCGCCAGTGTTCTGAAATACATAATCAAGAGATCCTGGCGGCTGCTGAGGACGAGGCGTTGGAGGAGGCCTTGGTTGAGGATGAGCCGGTTGTGGCGCTTGTGCCACTTGGGGGCAAGGCATCGAAAAAGGATGCAGCTGAAGCCGAGTCCAGCAAGAAGAGTGCTGACCAGGCGGCAACTGCTAATACTGAACTGCCCCCTTCTTAAGCTTTATGTATTCTTTCCACGGCCTGCGTGCCGTTTGATTGTATTTACCCGGCCAGGGGGCCGGGGTTCTGAATATTTTTTTCATTAATGAAATCATTCTTTGCTTGAAATTTGTCTAAGTGTTGAATATTTGATATTGCATTGTACACTATATCGACTGTTTTGCATGGCCGATTGTAGACAGGTACGGATGGTCCGCCTATGCCCCTGGACGGCTGGTTGTCTGTTTCCAAGCTGGGCGATCAGTCGGCCATTTATTTAATCGGTCTGACCAAGTAAATAGTATTACCTAGTCGCCAAGGAATTAAGTAGGATAACAAGCGGCGGGTACCGGTTGTTTCCCTTTATTGCCAATGTTGGCTTTTAACTCGTAATTTGTTAACCTAGCAAGAGTAGTGGTTGAGAGCCCCTGTTTGTTAAAAACAGGCGGACGACTCATACCTTTTAAGCTCCATACTAAGTTTGAGTGACTATTAAGTTAACATAAGAGTTACTTAGTCTTCGTCACAATCTAGATTGAGTAGTAGAGGTACCAGGCGGCGGAGGCCGGCTGATCCTCTTGATTTGCCAATGTTTGTTGGCTATTAACTCAATAGGTTACCTAGTAGGAATAGGGGTTTGAGTGCCCTTGTTTGTTAAAAACAGGCGGACGACTCAAACCTTTTAGGTTCCATACCAAGTTTGAAGGAGTGACTATGAGTTAACGTTGGAGTTACTCAGTCGCCGCCACTTTTGTTTGAGAAGTAGAGGTACCAGGCGGCGTAGGCCGGCTAGACCCCTTGATTCGCCAATGTTTGTTGGCTATTAACTCAATAGGTACCCCCTGCATTTATCCCAAGTAATACAGGCGGTCATCTGACTCAGATGTCAACTGCTACCACTGGTTTGGTTAGTGATAGAGTTATCCTTGTCTCAAAAACGGCTACGTGGTTGCCCTTGGGGACAGTCGTATAGGTGCCGTGTAATTAGTTTATAGAACAATGTTCCACCCAAAAGGGAGCTGCTCTCTGCGACGAATTTCATCCGGAGGGATGCCGTCGGTCGCCTGCTATGATGTTGGGACAGGTCGTATTAGTTTTGTAAATTGATCAGGTGGCTTGGCGCCTGGTCTGATCATTCGGCCTGTTGCCTTGGTAAGTTCTTGGTGAACGTAGGTGCTAAGTAAAAGAAAGGTAGCCGCCTGTAGGCACAGGGTCGGCCAGGCCCTACTCTTTTTAGCTAAGTATTGTGAGTAAAATACTCAATGGAGAGTAGCCGACTGTAAAGGAACAGACGGCATGCCCCTCTGAAGATAGAGTGAAAAAACTCAATGGAGAGTAGCCGACTGTAAAGGTACAGACGGCATGCCCCTCGTAATACAAAATTGAATAGTAAGTGCAAACTTTATTAAGTAGCTCTTTACTTTACATCATTCAGAAGAAATATTTTTTGAGGTTATCTACATTCCAAGTTCGAGGCAACGGTTGTCCGTCTGGTGTTTCCAGACGGTAGGTACCGTCCCTGACTTCCTCATAGATTCGGTAGGGTCCTTCCCAGTTGGGAGTTAGTTTTCCAGACTCATTAGCCCTACCAACTGCTTCCATTTTTCTAAGTACAAAGTCCCCTACTTTGAGTGGACGCCTGTGTACTTTTTTGTTGTATGATCTAGTCATTCTCAGGCGATAGATCTCATGGCGCAAAACAGCATTGCCCCTCTTTTCAGGAAGTGAGTCTAATGCCAGGCGCATGGCTTCCCAGTTTGCCTCTTCGTCATATAGCATTACTCGAAGAGTCGGCTCGTAGTGTTCTATTGGAAGGACAGCTTCCGCACCATAAGTTAGGAGGAATGGAGTTTCTCCAGTCGCCCCTTTTTCAGTCGTCCTAATGGCCCAGAGAACATGTGGTAGTTCATCCGCCCATAGGCCGCCTGCTCGTTCAATCTTTTTCTTGAGACCGTCTGAGATGATTTTATTAAAGGCTTCTACCTGGCCGTTTGCTTGTGGACGGCCGACAGATGCAAAGTAGTTTGCAATTCCTTGGTCACCCAACCAGCTTTTGAGAACAGGCGTCTCAAATTGGGGACCATTATCAAAAACCATAGACATGGGAACCCCAAACCGAGTGATGACGTTTTTCCAAATGAATGAAATTACATCTTTCGTCTTAATTCCCTTTACAGCCTCCGCCTCTACCCATTTAGTGAAGTAGTCAACGGCAACAAGTATATACCTTCTGCCGCCTGTAGCAGGCGTATATGGACCCAGAATGTCCATGCCCCACTTAGCAAACGGTAGTGGGCTATGAATGGTAGTGAGGTCAGTAGCCGGACGGTGAATTAATTTGCCAAACCTTTGGCACTTGTCACATTTTTTCACCATCTCCATTGCATCCGCTTCTAAGGTAGGCCAGAAGTAGCCCTGGCGCCTTGCCCGTTGAGCAAGCGTCCTTCCACCTATATGTGAAGCACAGTAACCAGAGTGGAGATCGTCTAGTATCTCTCGTCCCTTTTCAGGAGTAACACACTTTAAGAAGGGTTGTAGGTACCCCCTTTTGTGAAGTTCTCCCTTTATAATTTCAAAATTGGTGGCTCGTCTTTTCAGTGCTGCCGCCTGTTGAGGATCATCCGGCAGTGTACCGTTTGTCAGATATGCCCTGATTGAATCCATCCAGGTTGAGCTTCTGTCTAGGATTCCAATAGGGTTTTCCTCGATGCTTCTCTTCTCCATTACTTCCCAAAAAACAGTTCGGGGAGTATCGGAGGAGGCGGATGATGCTAATTTTGACAGTGCATCTGCCTGGTTGTTTTCTGATCTCGGCACTTGGATCAGATGGAAATCCTCAAGGGAGCCGACTGCTTGTCGGACCGCCTGTAAATACTTGATCATGGCCGGATGGGTTGCTTCGTATTCGCCATTGTACTGACTCACTATCAATTGTGAATCAGAACAGGCGTCTATTTTTCTTGCCCCTGCCGCCTTGCACATGCGGATCCCGGCTAGTAAAGCTTCATATTCTGCCTCATTGTTTGAAGCCTGAAAACTGAAGCGTAGAGCATACTCGAACCTGTCGCCCTCTGGAGATTGACATACGACGCCTGCTCCACAACCATTTGAAGTAGAGCTTCCGTCCACATATACCTTCCAGACTTGGTCTGGAACTTGAGAGTCAGGAGGACGAGTCATCTCTACAATAAAGTCAGCAAAGGCTTGCCCCTTCACTGCTTTTCTAGGCTCGAAAGTAACTTCGAGGCTCTGAATTTCTATGGCCCATTTGATCATTCGTCCTGACGACTCCATGACGGTAAGGGGCCGCTTGATTGGTTGGTCGGTATACACGACGACTGCATGTGCCAAAAAGTAGGGCTTCAATTTTTTAACAGCCATGAAGAGTGCAAGACCAAATTTCTCCACTAGGGGATACCTCAACTCGGCATTTTTCAGTACGTGACTGACAAAGTAGACCGGGAGCTGACAGCCGTCCCTTTCAGCAAGGAGCACAGCGCTTAACGCATGATCAGAGACGGCCAAATACATGTAAAGTACTTCTTTGGGCAAAGGGCTGACCAGCCTCGGCAAGGAATGCAAGTGAACTTTCAATTTCTGGAAGGCGGCCTCAGCATCCGGCCCCCATTCAAACCTTGCCTTTTTCTTAATTGCCTGGAAAAAGTATAGGCATTTGTCGCCTGATCGGCTTAGGAATCTCCCCAAGGCCGCCAGACAACCTGTTAACTTCTGAACCTCTCGGACGGTACGGGGCGACTGCATGTCGATGACCGCCTGCACCTTCTCAGGGTTCGCCTCTATTCCTCTCTGATTGATAAGGAATCCGAGAAATTTCCCAGACTCAACTCCAAATACACATTTCTTGGGATTGAGCATGACATGGTGCCGCCTGAGTGTGGCGAAAGTTTCTCGGAGGTCCGTCAGATGATCTTTCTGAAGTTTAGTCTTGACAATCATATCATCAATATATGCCTCGACGTTTCTCCCAATTTGATCAAAGAACACTGTGTTTATCATTCGTTGGAAGGTAGCCGGGGCATTCTTAAGACCAAACGGCATGACAGTGTAACAGTATAACCCCTGATCAGTGACGAAGGCCGTCTTCTCCTGATCTTTCTTCCACAAAGGAATTTGATGGAAACCAGAGTAGGCGTCCATAAAGCTCATCAAAGCATGGCCGACTGTTGAGTCGACCAGGCTATCAATTTTAGGCAGAGGGTAACTGTCTTTGGGGCACGCCTTATTCAAGTCTGTGTAGTCTACACACATTCGCCAGGTACCATTCGGCTTTTTAACAAGCACCACATTTGCAACCCAGTCTGGGAAGTAACATTGCCGAATGAACCCTGCGTCAAGTAATTTTTTAACTTCGGCGGCTGCCGCCTGACTTCTTTCTTCGCCATGGTTCCGCTTCTTTTGCCGTACCGGCTTCTTTTTCGGATCCACAGCGAGTTTATGTACTGCCAGATCAGGACTAATGCCTGGCATTTCATGGACTTCAAATGCAAAGATGTCCTTGTATTCTTTCAATAGGTTGTGAAAGTCGTCACCAAGGTTTCTCAGAGCAGTCGTCCCAACTTTGACTGTTCGGTCAGGACGTGAGTCGTCTAAGATCAGGTCCGCATGCTCACCAGCCGGCTGAGGGCGGAACTCATCCGGCCGCTCCTCTGCCAATGATTGCTATTTTCTTGCTTTTCTTGCGGACTCTGTCTGGGACGCCTTTCTCTTTTTGTCGCCTGTTTCTTGAACAGGCGCACTCTCCTTGTCATTGTCAAGGTCTGTTTTTTCTCCACTTGACCCAGTGGCCATAACAGTGGGCTTGACATCCGAGAGATAGCACTCTCGGGCCATCCTCTGATCTCCCCTTAGGGAGCCGACTGTTCCATTATCCCTCTCAAACTTAAGCAGCATAAGAGACGGGATTATAACAGCCTTGGAATTATTCAGGGTTGGTCGACCCAGAATCATGTTGTAGGCCGAGAGTTCCTCTACTACTAGGAACCGGACTACCATGTGTCGTCCTTCCCCTTTTTCGCCCAGGCGAATGGGTAAATCTACTCGTCCCAGTGGGTGGACGACTCCTCCTCCAAACCCTATTAAAGGGTGGGAGGCCGGATGTATGCAGTCCGTCTGATATTTCAGTTTTGACAGACATTTGCTGCTGATGAGATCCGAGGAGCTCCCGGTATCTATGAGGATTCGGCCGACTCTCTGGTTGGCCACTTTACATTCGATAACGAGAGGGTCGTCATGCGGCCCCCTTACCCCTCCTAGATCCTCTTCAGTGATGACAATCTCAGGAAATGTATATTTGGACGGCCGTTCTTGGTGAACGGAATTTACATCTAACCACCTTATATTATCTTTGTTGCCCCTAATAGTGGGGCCGCCTCCTGAGAAGCCGCCTGCAATGGTGTAGACGACTGCATCATCAGTATCGGAACTGTCGGCCTGTTGATTCTTTTTGGCCGACTGCTTTTTGGAGGAAGTGTTCCCCGTAGATTTCTTGACATAAGTGTCAAGATCACCTTGCTCAGCCAAGCAGTCTAGGTACCGCATGAGACTGATGCAGTCATTGGTGTGATGACCAACGTCATCATGATAAGCACAGATTTTGTCTTGGTTCCGGTTGTTTGCAGAACCCTTCATGGGGACCGGCTTCTCAATTGAGAACCGTCCCTTTATTTCTTTTAGGATAAACTGGTTATCCTTGTTAAACACATACTTTGGGGAGTATGGTTTGAATTCTTTTTTCTTTTTCTGGGCCGGCTGTTTAGAGGAATCAGCCGCCCAGACCTCTTTTCTTTTCTCATCTTTGTTAGACGACTGTTTCTGTCGTCCTTCTCTTTTGTCGAATCTTTTCCCGTCCGACTGTTTTATCGTACACAGATCAGTCGCCTGTATATATGCTTCTGCTTCAATCAAGGCCTCTTGAAGAGTCGCCACCCTTTTTCGAACTAAATCAAATTTGAAGGTAGACCCGTCTTTGAGACCTCTAAAAAAGTCAGTATAAGCTACCTCATCCGGTAACCCTTGAATCTGTATTCTCATCAGGTTGAACCGCCTGATGTAAGAACGAAGCCCCTCCTTCTCGCCCTGCTGAATTGTTCCCAAATCAAGGGTCGTTTTCTTCGCAGGGATATTCATGGCGAAGTTGGAGGCAAATAAGTAAGCAAGCGTCCTGAAGCTGTTTACACAACCAGTCGGCAGGTTGCCGAACCATTGCTGTGCGATTCCCTTGAGAGTCGCTGGGAAACACTTGCACCAAGTGGAATCATCCAACCCTTGAAGGTACATCAGGTTGGTGAATGCCATCAGATGGTCTTCTGGGTTAGTAGTGCCGTCATAGGCGCCTACTAGTACATTTTTTACTTTGGCCGGCTGAGCGGCTTCAGTAATTTCCTTGGAGAAGGCCGACGGCTGTTCACCAAGTCTAAGCAACCGTAGCTGCCAGTCCATAGGTTGGACGCTTTTTGCTGCAGGTCCACCAAATGGAGGTGGCTGCATAAAATACTGTTGTTGCGGTACAAACGGTAGGTTTGGTACCGCCTGGTCGCTATGAAAGCCTGACTGACGGGAGGTGCCGCCTGACTGACTCTCATGATACGACTGGGTATGCCTCATCGAGGTATTTTGTAAACTTTCTTGAAAATTTGAAGTAGAGGTCGACTCTGACAGTCGGTCACTCTTCTTCTGTTCTAACAGCAGACGAGCGTCTGTGTATGTTTTCTTCGACCCGTCCGCCTGAATGTGACGAACAGGTTTCCTATTTCCCGTAGGATGACAGAATTTTGTGAAATCAAGAGCAGGTGGCTCCCGCTTCTTGGATTTAGGATGAGGGGTCGCCTCTCGCCCTTGAACTGGCTTCCTCTTCAGTGAAGTGGAAGGTTTTTTGGCCGACTGCTCTTTGACGGAAGCAGGCGGCTTTTTGTTGATCAACTCTTGAATCTCTCCCTTGAAGTCCCTCATGAAGGTCATGAGTTCGTTCCTTGTGATGGGAGCAGACCCATCAGTCGGCTGTTGCCGAGCAGGCGGTGCGCCTGCTGGCTCGCTTCCTGTTTGAAGATGCTCCCGTTCCCTCCTTTCGGTATGACGGGTACGTCGGGCCCTCAGGGTCCCGTCTGGAGCTGTATGAGTTTCCACTTCAAATTCACTTTCGGTGTCATGGTCCGACTGAACTTGAGGGTCGTTTAGGGGACGCCTCTCTTCAGGAGTCGGTACAGACTTGGATGCCATCTCAGAAGTACTCTCCCCACAGACGGCGCCAAATGTTTCGGGGTTTTCTGATGTCCTGCGGGAGAGTTACAACACCGAGACTGGAACCGGCCGCCTGTACCTGCAAAATAACGGAGACTCCTGAGAGCTCCGCCTCCAACGGTCAAGTTAGTACCTGATTAAGGAGTAATTAATACGGAAATTAAAGTGGTTTAGTCTCTCTAGGTGAGAGTGTTTAATGTATAATCCGTGTGTTATTAGAGTTCTCCCCCTCTTAATGAGGATTAAGAGGAGTATTTATAGTCCTGAGAAGCGTGCCACTCTCTAGGTTTAGGGTAAACCTAGGGCTGACCGGGCCTCTAAACAGGATTGGGCCTTGGTGGCCGGTTTTCCCATTTGGCATGGGTGGACACGCGGCGTGTCTCAATTGGTCCGCAGAGGACGAATCTGTAATTGACACGTGGCAGGCTCCTATTGGCCTACGTGAAAGACACGTGGCGGAACCTGGTTGGTCCACTTGTCAGACGGTGATTGGTGGATAAAAATCCCCTAATCATGTAGTACTCTAATTTTCTTAATGAGATTAACATTAGAAATATGTTTCAAAAAAATAGAACTATTTGAACAATGAATTGTATCATTATTATTATTGTTATTATTATTATTATTATTATTATTAATCATTGATAATTATTATTATTATTTATTGATTATTATTATTAGTATTATTAGTATTATTATTATTATTATTATTGTTATTATTATTATTATTATTATTATTATTATTTATTGATGATTATTATTATTATTTATTGATTATTATTATTAGTATTAGTATTATTATTTCAATTATTATTGTTATTATTATTATTATTGTTAATATTATTATTTATTATTATTATTATTATTATTATTATTATTATTATTATTGTTGTTGTTGTTGTTGTTGTCGTTGTAATAAGAGCTCAAAAGAATGAAATTTGGCTTTATATCATTAGCAATATCATTATACATAAATTAAGAGCTGAGCTGAACTGAACTGAACTGAACTGAATTGAATTTCAACGGAACATAACATGCCCTAAATTCCATTAATTTTAAACTTTCCTACAAAAAAACAAATCTAATCATCACTTGAAAAACCGTTTAAACGGGAGGTGCTCTCACCTCTCATCTCCTCTCCTCCTGTCTTCTAGGGTTTCTCCAAAATCTTGGCCGTTTAGTTTTGCAATTTGAATTTCAATAAATCTACACAAGTAGTGTCTCCTTTAATTTTATTTAGTTTTTCAATTTAAATTTCAATAAATCTACACAAGTAGTGTAGATATTCGTCCGTCTCCTTATGGTGGAGTGTCTCCGGAGTCGTTAGTTTTCGTCAGTTTAGGGTTCGTTTGGCATTGCTGTATTTTCTGTTCTTTGGTTTTTTGTTTTCTAAAAGTATATGATATGAGTCCCATAATGAATCAAAAATTATATAAACTTATTAAAATTATGATAATTTTGAAAACTGACAACAGAAAAGTGGAAACACCTTTATCTTGTTTCCTATTTTTGGTTTTAAAAAAACAGGAAATTCAAAACCAAGACTGATGCCAAACAAGCCCTTAGTTGTTTGTTTTTGTTTAGGGTTTGTTTGTGTGTTAGGGTTCATCAAAAAAGTAATCACCTTTTGCTCTATTGTCAGTTCTTTGGTAAAGATTTGTTCGAGATCGCAACGGTTGTCAAACTTTCAAATGCGTCCAGGCGAATCAGATGAGAATCATCCTTAAGGCTACAACAAATCGATAGACTGTCTCTCCGAAAAGGCTGTATATTCCAGCGATGTGCGAGACATGTACCACATCAATTTTATGCATGTATTTGTTAATTTAGATTTCATTTGTAAATGACGGATGACTTTTTATTAATGAATTGATTTGTTTCAAAAAAAAAAAAATAACACTGCTATGTACAATTGTAGATAACATCTAGTCACCAAAGAGCTCACCATCTACCTTACTAAGGATCATCATCACGATCCACCAAGACGTTGTTGCCCTAGAAAAACAAAGTTCTCGACGTAATGCCCTACGTAATCGAGCTTCGCGAACTCTTTTTTATAAGAACGGACTGATTTGTTTTTTGGACTATATAATATCGAAGTTCCATCACTCTTTGATACCACAATATTGCCGTTAGCTAGACTAGTTAATACCTTCCCATATGCATCTCCACAATTGATGCCAAATATTTTCTTCCAAGAATCACTCTCGCCGTACTCTTTCATCACCCACAATTTACAAAACCTATCGTTTGTAAATATTCCTTGCTCCATAATTATTGACACCGGACGTAAGGTTGATCCGTGCACTGTCTTCCAAGTATGTGAATGGAGTGCATAGATTTCTGCCCAAACATGCTTGCTGTCGTTAGGGAGAACCCCGATTCTAACAACTTTGAAATCTAAAGACCGCCCATCATACCCAAACCCTAATGCACGAGATCGTATGTTGGCAGTAAGATGAGTGATAGGGATGCTTAATGATTTACCTAAGAACGGGTTCCAAAAAATTAGGGTTAAACCTTGGTGATGAAAAATATTAGCAAAACAAACTAATCCGTGGCAAGAACCAATAACGTAATGGCTTCCACCAACGGGGACATTGGCGAACTCCTTCTTATATGTGATAACATTACCTTCATTGAAGGGATCTTTTATAAAGCAAGAAAGTCTGTTCATCGTAAAAAGTACAACGAGAATAGATATGATACCCCATATCGAGAGCAGTATTGGTTAAATTGACGAAAGTTGGATCGGTAACAACGGAATAAATGGATTTCGAGGTACACATAAACCGTATAAGAGACTTAACCGGCAATCTTTTGAGGATGTTATACTGAACATCCTTTGAAAAATCTTGAAATTGTTTAATGACGTTGTTTGGATTAATGGTGCGATTAAAGTTTAAAATCTTAAACTGAATCTCCGCTGGAATATCGTAAAATTGCTTTGCGTTCATTGTTAAAGTTTTTGGTGAAGGGGAAGGCGGAAGAATCAAATATTTAAGGTTTTAGAAGGGAAGAGGTAATGAATACTTAACGTTATATTGTTATAATTATATAATAAATAGAAGAATAATATTTTTTGAAAGAAAGAATAGAAGAATAATATAGGGTTTAAAGAAGTGGTCAAACCGTCATAGGATTGTATACTAGGAATATGACAACGAAATAGGAAACTTTATTCTCAGAAAATAGGGGTTATATATGCTATTCAAAAGATATAATTTCACCCAAAAATAAGAGAAGTTGCCTAAAAATATATATATATATATATATTAGGCCCTGTTCACTTCGTTGCATATTTTTTCTCCCAGTAGTTGTTTAAATGAGATGATTTTTAGATTAGCTAATTTTATGTAGAAAAAGAAAAGTAGTTGCGTATCATATCATCATATCATATAATAATAATAATAATATATAATATATAAAGCTAAACTTTTAGGCAGGTGACGAGACAACGACACTTGGCGTTCCAACTTTTTGCCAAGTGTCGCGCCACATTGGATAGATTTAAATAGACCTCATAAGATAAAAAAAAAGTTAATTTAGAATTCTATTTGGATATAATTTTAGGATAAAATTAGTTTTATTTTCGATAAAATACCAATATTTCAAATGTACAAATTCAATTATAATTTTATTAAAAAAATTATTAGATTATAATTCTTAAAAATTAATAAATTATTTTTTCTATCATAATATTTTTTAGGCAAAGGAAATAGTTCAAAGCGTAAAACATACATTTATAATATATACTAATCGGTTAGAATAATATACTTCACAATCTAGCAAATCGTATAATGATTAAAAATTTATTTTATAATTCAATAAACAACCCGGACATCACACGAGGCACAAAACTAGTTTATAGAAGTAAAAGTATTAAAGTAGTGCTCGTCCATCTCCCACAATTTACAAAGTCGAGCGTCATGATACATGGCAAGCTTCTCCTCTCCATTTATAACAAGTTTGGCAAGGACTATATTTTTATATGCACTATGTTTCGGAAAAAATTTCCTTGGCTCATATGTCAACATAACATATTCATTACGTAGAGGATGTATAACACCGTTTACGAAAATTCCATGCTCCATAATTTTTGATATGTAATGTGGGAGGGATTCTTGAACAATCTTCCAAAGTTCCAATTACTGGAATTGAGTGCGTATATTTCTGCCCAAATACCCATGTTGCGATCATGGGGAAGAATCTTGGTTCTAACAACCTTATAATCTAAACGCAACACATCATACCCAAACCCTACACTAGATCGTTCATTGACATTAAAGTTATTGAAAGGGATACTTAATGATTTACCAAGAAAGGGGTTCCAAATAACTAGGGTTAAATCTTCTCGACAAAGGACATCCGTGACAATAACCTATAGGATAATAACTTCCATCGACAAGGACATCAGTTAACTTCTTGTATGTGGTTGGGTTCTCCTCCAGTCGAGTCCTTAAGGAGAAAAAAAGTCTGTTTGTTGTAAAAAGTGCAACGAGAGTAGATATGATAGCCGGTGCCAATAGTATGGTTTAATTCAAAAAATGTTGGGTTCGTGATGATGGAATGGCATGTATGGATTTGGAGGTACACATAAGTTGTATGAGAGATTTCAACGGCAATCTTTTGAGGATGTTATATTGAACATCCTTTGGTAAATCTTGAAATTGTTTGTCGGGGACCATTATTTTATGATGAGAAAAAGATGGACTACGAATTGAAGGTTTAAGGTTGGTTTAGAAGAGAGGAAGTGAGGAACATTTTACAGGTGTTTATGAAAGAACAGTTTAGGCATCATACCCTCATTACAAAATTGCTGGAAAATATTGATGAAGTTGCAAAACTGCATAAAACTCAACACCACTGGGTAAATTTACACAAGGGCAGATTCAAAGACTAATTTTGCCCAAATTACACACTTTAAATTATACAACAATTTTACAACTAGAACTACAATACACCAGAAAAAAAATGAGAAAATATTGCACAATACAACACCTTGAAAAAAAAAAAAAACTTGCATGTCCTCGCCATGTTTATTTCAATATATTAGGGCATGAGCTTATATTCTCTGTAACGCTTACCCAAAGCCTCAAGGATTTCCACTAGTAGTAAGATAAGATCATCCTCTCTTATCATGCTTCATGCTACCACTATATTTACAACTAATGGGAGAACTGATAACTTACAAGATGGCCTTCGTATAACATAAGTGCAGTTGGGTTAAACATCGATGGCCTGTTGGGCAGATTTTACAGCAACTCCATCCGACTTTGGTTTATCCTTGATTGGCTGTCGTGTACCAGGATTCTTTTTACCAGAAATTTTAGCTACTGCCTTGGCTGTTTGTGCTCCTTGATTTCCTGGTCAAGTATTTTAGTATCACACATGCGTCAATGTTTAACTAAAGAAACCAATGTGTAAACTCCATCTATAAATGATATTATGTGCATATACGTTTGATTACCAATCATATGTAACCCGCTTAAATCAAGTGGTTGAGAAAGGATCATATGTTATATTTAGTACTCGATTTTTTCCCTTTTTGACAGCACTATAGAGCCCTAGTTCCCAATTAGGAAAAGATCAGAATGACTAGGTACACATCGGTATATGAAGGAGATTAAGAGATGCATGGTTTAAGTAAGCATCAACGTACCATTATTAGGCAAAGATAAACGTTTTTTGGGCTTTGCATCCTGTACTATCATTCTTTCTTTTGGGTTACTGCGGGACCGTGAGCCAGCAGCAGGTCTTGAGTTGGCTTCTTCAATGGGGACTTCACGAACTTGTTTGGACTTAAGCTTAGCTGACACTGAATTGGACACGTCTTGGGTGTTTGCAGACTTGCTAGTCGAAGATTCATCAGAGTTCGATGTGGCGGATTTTTTTCCAGGGAGATTTGCTGACAGGGGCTTCTTCCCAGAAGATTTTGGCTGTATTTTAGTCTCACTGGTACCTTCAGCATCTTCATTACCTAGTATCTTCACACCATCCTTCAGATTGATGTCAAGGAATCTGTTTTCCCATGGACGGACTGCCATCCATCGCTCCAACCAATTCCAACCCCAGCTGTTCTTGTCTGGTTCAAAGCCAGAAGCAGCAGCAGCTAGCTGTCTTGATCCTGCTTGCCACTATATCAGATCCAAACCCAAAGGTTAATCACCTAAATAAGATACTGAAAATGAAGCACCAAGCCACATGATTAGTAACTTTTACACAAAAACAAATAACAAATTTTATTGTTTTTCTATGCTGAGGGTAAATTTTCTGTCAGCTATAATAACACCAGCAGAACAGTGTTTCTGCACCTAACTCCATCCCACACCACATCCTATACCCCTTCTCAGATTTTTAAATCAACTTCTATATCTATCTAAAATAACTGAATTGACCTTTTTCCTTGAATTTTTGTTATCTTTTGAATCACAATATAATTAACTGGAAAAGGTTGGTATTAAAGGGTAATTTATTACTATGAAATAAGCAGCACATTAGATTTTCAAATTATGAGATAGGGTAATTAATTACTGTGAAATAAACAGCACATTAGATTTTCAAATTATGAGATACAAGTTCATGTGTTCAATGTTCACACCCTCTGCCTAATAATCTTGGTATCATTAAAATAAACATTGGTGACATGGCTGCAGGACCAAATTGGAACTATCATACTTCATGTTGTCTACTCTCGTTCATAACAAGATGAGCATTTTCACAAGCTAATTAAAGACGGCGGCATTTTCATATTATTCTACAACCAAGCCAATAAGGAAAAATCATTAAGAAAATCAGTTACATTATCAATGGAGTTATACCTGATGAGCTAGGGCATATGCCATTGCTCTCTCACGCTTAGCAGCAGCCTCCTGCCTCTTAAGCAACTTAGACTGTATTTGTTCTACAGAACCAACACTGTCACACCATCCTTCCTGAATACATAAACATTCAGTAAGATATATATAGTCATGCTTCAGCCCGATCTGACGGCGAACATCCTATTATTTCAAAACACTTCATGCTTTACCAAAGACCAAGCACTGATTTTAAAACACCATAGTATGCATTGGCAAATAGAATCTACTAGCAATATTCCAAACAGGGAATGAATATCTAAAATTTTGTAATGAATTTGTGAGCCATTGCGTTCTTCAATTCTTATGCAGCAATAATTGTAGGGTGGTGATAAAACTAGCCGTGTATGAGGATAGGCAAGTGAGACGAGACATTCTAAACATGAGAAATCGCAATGCACTATATGACTTGCCAACTAAGCAGGACTCAATAAACAGAGATTTCCCACTTTGCCTTTTATTTTAATGTTGGAAATAGTTAGTTACCCACATATATCATGCTTGAAAATCTTGTACTATTAAAGCATGAAATAAATCCAAGGTAATGATGGTACCCCGGAGAAGAATTAAGTTTTCAGATCACAGTACAATCAAAGCAACCAAAGAGAAAATAGTCATTGACGATAGAGCAAGTAATCACCTCTATTTCTCGAACACGTGCTTCCTGTAGAAGTTGTTGATGAGCTTTCTGCTGTTCGGTTTGACTTTCTAAAGCCAAACGCACACGCCTTGCTCGTACCCGAGCTTGAACTCTCACTAAAGCTTGCATACAGCGTAGAGTTATAGCAGCTTGCTTTCTCACAGCATGCCCTCTAACAAGTGCTTGCAGCCTTACCAATCCTTTTAATGCTCTCAGAGCTCTCTTAGCCTGATATAGAACACAAGAATCACAGTTAACCATGGATACTTTGTTGAGGCATTAAAACACTGCTACACCAGGAAGCTGAAATAGGTAGGCACTAAAGATTCTCTTTTACAACGACAATTACCCGTGTTCAAGAAATAATTGTACGACCACAGAACACATCTAGATGCATACATCTTCAGGAACATCTTTCTAAAGCAAAACTTACTTCGACACACTAGATCCTACTACTTGTCATATTTAAGTTTCTAAACAAGGGTCTTTGAGCCTTGAACAATCAATTCCAACAAAGAGGGGAAAAGTTATTCTCATTCTTATTTCCCTTAAGCCTTCAGTTCCTATACGCATACAGCCAGGCTTATTAATGCAATTTCAGATACCAAAATGCTCACCTATATGTGTATCAAACAATTTTAACTAAATTGCCAGCAACCTAGGGCTATTACAAGATCAGCAGTAGAGCATATCCGCCAATATGGAAGCGTGCATCAAACAGTCATAGTTTTCAAAAGTTTGATCTCGAGATGATGCAAGGATCATAAGAGAACTAATATTCAGATATATGCAAGGCGTTTCAGATGGTGCCAAAATGAGCAGGTATCCAGATGCAGCATACCAAGACAATGCCCACCACACTGTATCATTTTAAGGGATCCTCACTCTCTTTGTATTAGAAAGAGATCAATTTGAATTCTGGTAAATCAGAATGAAAACATATGAATCATCAAGCATGCATAACAATATTGTACCAGAAATCCACGAAAAGCAGTTTGTATGTATGTGGCCGCCCATTCCTCTCTGGTTCTCTGCTGTTCTTCAACTTCACAAGGAATTTGGACAGAAGTAGAGGGGGAGGTAGCAGTATCAGAAACCGGCCTGAGATTTGCATTCCCAGATAGGTCATTATTTTGTCCTTGTTCTTCTTGATGTGTTTGATTATCTATCTCAATAGAATGATTTCTACGATGTCGATATTTACCAACAGCTCTTGCTCTCTGCAATATCAGTGTAGCATTAGACAATAATGGTAATAAGAGAAGTGAAACTCCAAAGCTTGTGAAAATAAAATGATGAAATTTGCTTCCATAAACAGCATCTGAATCAGACCTTCATGTGGGCATGTGACTAACAGCAAGTATATAAATCATAACTTACACACCATTTTTACAATATTACCAAATTTAGAGTAAGTGAACTGAAAGTGAGTATCAATTACAAAAAATGCAACCAAAAAACCATGATGTTCCTTGCTTTTAGAGTCAAATTAATTTCGATGTCATAAATAGACATGCCACAATTGCACAGCAAATTAGGACTAGCTATATGATCTGCAATCTAATAGATACAGTGGATTACAGAAATCAAAATAAAAGATGAAGAGAAATAATTAGCAGCTAAGCAACTACAAAATCAGCTATCAGATCTTTGTTGTCAAAGGTAGAGGATGCCTTTCTTTTACAGTTTTACACACTCTCGTTCCTATATTCTGCACATCTGAGTTTTTATGGTACAAACACATTATTAAAGCCTGAATAACACAAATGAAAGGATTTCTGAGCTCTTCCAAACTATCTAAACTTTAGACTCCTCCAACCTTTTTCATATATATCTTACTTATTTTGAAACAAGCAAGGAGAAGAGATAATTGGCACAATGACACTTAACACTTAACAGGACAAAGATCTTATCTACTCTATCTTTTTTCCTGACTTCCCAAGGCTAGGAAAGATAGTTAATACTCGTATTTTCAGTTTTCAACAATTATGTTTGAAGGCATTTAGATATATGCAGGGTAAAGGCATTTAGATTTAAATACATGCAGGTTTTTCCCAACCATATAGAGAGGCTAAGGCCAGAAATGAGAACAAGAGCTGAAGAAAATAAACCCACATTTTCATCTTTCTCTGAGGATGGAGACTTTTCTGATTTCTTCAATCCAACCAGCGCCTTGATCCATTTCCCAGGTACACCCATGTCACAAGCTGACAACTTAGCCTTGCTTCACCTGCAAAAGAAAACTACAAACGTTAATAAGTTTCTCAGCACATAATACATATGCACAGTTGTGCTTGGAAAGAATTGTATTTCACGTTCTCACAATCCCATCCATCCCCCCCCCCTAAGGCACATTGAGGTTGGACATCTTCTAATTCTTTCCCCACCTCCAACTCCCACGGGCCCTGCGCCCTTGCCCAGCAACAATAATCAATTGTATCATATGCTAGACAGCTTCCGAAGTCCATCAAAGATATTCTATACATGCATCAAGTGATCAATTAAAAAAGCCCACAATATACATTAGAATTCAGCCCTAAAAATGGAAACAAAGATCAGTATCCAATTGGTGGTTAAATTCACCTACAAATAATCTAGAAAGACTGATCATGGACCTCCAGATATTTATGTTGGTGTATGCTTGAGCAACCACTACAATGCCTAGCACTATACCAGTATGTCGAATGATTCACATCTTTCCTAATTCAAATGCTAATCAAAATAGGCAATTCTTACTTACAAGTGATAATTGTAGCAACAGTTGGTATTCCAAATACTCTAACAGAAAATAAATTAGAAGATACACCCCCATTCAGAACAACAATCAGTGATACATTGCTATTAATCAATTAACATGAGAGGCGACACGAAAGGAGACCGCTTTAGTGTAACAACATCACATAGTAATGGCAAGAAGCAGCCCCATCCTAGTGCCGCAAAAATGCAACTCTTGTAGACGTCAATTGAATAGAAACCAGTGAACAATCATGCAAAATTCAAATTAAGCTTCTAATCAACATCAAAAACCCTAAAATGAACACAGATAACCATCACAAATTCATTACAGAATGTTCAAATTAAGCAAATTTGAAATACCCACTTATTAAAACCCCCTAAATCTACTTCTCCTTAAGTTGGACATCTCCACAAATCCCCATTTTCAATCCTAATCAAGTAATTTCCAAATTTACCCAAAATTTACAAAACTAATCAAGCAGGGAGTAATCAGTAAGTAAACCCAATTCAACAAGATAACTCAAAACCCCAATACATCAATCAATTTTATGATTTAACACATAGATCGACAGATCCCGCGAGTAGAATAAAACCCCAAAAAGCTAAGTAATTCACCAATGAAATCAAAATTCAGAAAAATAAAATTAGTAATTAAAACTCACCAGAAATTGAAGTTGGAGCTGAAGAAGTAAAAAAAAGGAGTGGACTTCACAAAGAATGTGAAGAGGGTATAATTGAAACAAAACAACAGAGTACGGAAATTCTATTTGAAACCCATCACTCTAATCATTCAATCTTCCTTGTTATTCTATCTATAACCTGGGATTTTAAAGGAGGTATCTTCTGACAATTCCATTAAAATACCCAGAAAGCCAAAAAAAACAGGAGAGAGAATGATACTCTACTCTAAAGTGTGAAGGCTAAAATGCGCCTGGAAATGCGACGTCGTTTGGTGGTGGGGGGTGGTGGGTTCGGTTAAAGAAGATGACAAGTCGTTTTCTAAAGCAAGCAACCAATGAGTCAATCACGGGTTTCTATGTAACACGAAACCCACTCAGCCACTCTATAGTTTATACTCTCGCGGTAATAAAATCCGAAGAAACTTGTCGGATTCGTTTCAATATACCAGTATAAGGCGTATAGAATATAGAGTAATATAATCGAGGATGAGTATTATTTTTTTTTTTAAAAAAGGAGGAAGAGTAACTTTTAGGTGTATCAAAATATAAGCTATGGAATACTATGTTAAATAATTTAAGAAGTGATTTACTCCATAAGAACCAACAAAATTGAAATAAAACAATCTTTAAGAAATCAAAAAGAGTCTATTTTACAAGTCTCCCACATAGATTAAAATACTACGGAGTAAATAATACCGGTAGAGCCGTAGAGTTTTAGAGGTAGAGCAGTCAAGAAGAAGTTTCACCCATCACCACCGTGTCAAGGAATGATAGTACAGGTGGAAATTACTTACCTTGCTAAACAAAAACAAAGAATTTACCAAATAAGCACATACTACAATTTAGCTAACATCACACATTTATACTTGTTTGCTCGTACCAAGTACTCTTTCATGAAATGGAGTACATAACAATCACATGTTACGGATGGAGTCATGGAGGTGATAACACTAGAAAAAAAATCTAGCTAACATTTATCATTTACGTTTGCTCATACCGTGTACTCTATATTCAGTTGTATGGGATGATATCTATGTGACTATGACGATATCATAACATATGAACTCGGGTCAGATCAACCTCAAGATACCGATTGGACAAAAAGGCTTACATATATATATCGATGTATGTTGTGCTCGCTTACTACTGACTACGTGGCTGAAAGCTACCAACACATGACAACAAGCCAGATGCATGGCATGCAGCCACATGGCAGTTAGTTTCCCTATAAATAGCCATTTGTTTCTCCATTTGTTATTCCTGGATTCACCTCGGAGTTACCTAACTTGCATTAATTGTGTAGGTACCTAGCCGGATGATAGAGTTTTCGTGGAGTTATCGTAGACATCAAGACATCGGGAACATTTGTATATTATTTCAAGAATAATTTAGGATATTGGGAATCTAAGCAATTGTATTATATTATTGAAAAGTTGCAATGTGGTTACTATGTATTATGCACAATTGAGTAAATTTTATTATGAGGATCATGGATTGGAGGGATGGTTAGTCCCTTCATTTTCCCTTGGAGCAGGGATTAATCCTCACCTATTCCAAAAAAACTGGAGTATAGAATTATGACTAGGCAACAATCATTTTTGTAAGGCAATTTCATCACATTTGCATTTGAGTGATTTGACAAATTTGAGGTGGAATCAACTCGGAAAGAAAGAAAAAAAATCGAGATTAAAAATAAACGAAGGTGAGTTGGCAAAGGGAAAGAAAAACCAAGGAAGCAAGGTATTTATTTATTTTTTAAACATTTCCAAATTTAAGGGGAGACCTAGACTTCTACAGAACCATCTAGAATTACAAATAAAGTAATGAAAATAAATTTAGAAATTCTAGACCCTTCCTTTATTTTTTCTTTCCAAAATTACCAATACATCGCAACATCAACGGCTTTAAAACTTTACTTTACTCTTAACCCTTCAATCTTCACCGTCCATAAAAAATTTAAATAAAAAAAAAAACCCAAAAATCTTGAGCCAGAAAACCCCTTATATAAGTAAATTTCCAAAATAACAAAGAATTCTCAAGAAAAATTGCGTACTTGTTTGTGCTTCAACTCTGAAAGTTCAACTTTTAGGAGAGAGAAAAGATGTTTGGAAGAGCTCCAAAGAAGAGTGATAACACCAGGTATTATGAGATCTTGGGTGTACCAAAAGATGCATCTCCTGAAGATTTGAAGAGGGCTTACAAAAAAGCCGCCATAAAAAACCATCCTGATAAGGGTGGTGATCCCGAGAAGGTTTGTGCAATTTTTTAAAGTTTTGGATGTTTAATTGGTGAAATTTTGTGATTTTGAATTGTGGGTTTTGGTTTAATTTTAGTGGGTGCTACTTGATTTTATGAAATTTTGGAAATTTGATCTTTGTTTTCGAATTGTGAAACTTGAATTATGAACTATGATTATATAGAGATGCATTATGTTAGGATTGATTAGATTAGATGTTGTGATTGTTTTGATTATGATTAGTATGAAAGGAATTTAATGGTTGATATGCAGTTGTGTATGAGATTGAAATAATTGTGTATTGTTGTTATGGATGAAGTAATTAGACTTTATATAGGATTTAATTGATGAACAATTGAACCTAGCTGGTGATTTGGAGTGTGTTAATGTTGCCTTTAAGCAATGAACTTTGATCTTTATGGAGAGAAATGGTGTAATGGAGGTCGATCAATTACGTCGAAAGCCGATTTTGAGCTGGAATAACTGTTTGACAACAGGGTTTTAGATGGAAGCTAATAGGAATGAAGTTTGATTTTATGTTATGAAGTACTCTTGCTTCATGATATTCAAGTAGTCAACTGCTAACTAGAAATTAGAATTTTTGGGAATTAGTTATAAATTTCTCAATCCCTCGTAATTAAGGATATAACTTTTGATTCTGGATTGGTAGGAGTATTTTGGAATGTTTTAGACGTTGCAGGCTTAGGAATATGTTATTAAAAGCCCGGGTTTATGATCCGGCTGTAGTATGATCTTTAATTGGATTAGATGTTATGATTTTTTTGAATTGTGGTCGAATTTATTTTATTGTTGTTGTTGTTGTTGGGGATGATTTGGATGAAGGAATTAATTGTAGCTGTTCACTTTTATATGAGATTAACATAATTGTATCTAGTGGTGTATTGTTGTTATGGATGAAGTAATTGGAATACATGTAGGATTTAATTGATGAACATAGCTGGTGATTTGGAGTTGGTTATAGAATGTCGTGTCTAAGCAATGAATTTTGGTCTTTGTGGAGAGGAAAGGGGTAATGGAAGTTCATGAATAGCGTTATAGCGTTGAAAACAGATTTTGATATGGAATAATTGTTTGACAAACCAGGGTTTTAGAGGGAAGCTATAGGAAATTTGTTTTCAAGTATATCATGGAGTACTCTTGCTTTATACTAGAAATTAAAATTTTCGGGAATTAATTGTAACATCCTCAATCCCTCGTGATTAAGGATATAACTTTTGATTCTAGATTGGTAGGAGTATTTTGGAATGTTTTAGACATTGCAGGCTTAGGAATATGTTATTGAAAGCTGGGGTTTATGACCTGGCTGTAGTGATGGGTTCTTTACAGTGTTGAATTGCCAAATTTATTTAGGGAAACTAAAGTCATGGTTTTTGTACAATGTAGTTTAAAGAGCTAGCTCATGCATATGAGGTCCTCAGTGATCCTGAAAAGCGTGAGATTTATGACCAATATGGTGAGGATGCCCTTAAGGAAGGAATGGGTGGAGGTGGCGGCATGCACGATCCATTCGACATCTTCCAGTCCTTCTTTGGAGGAAGTCCATTTGGTAAGGAGTCTATAGCAATCACTTAAATGGTATGATTTTAAGTCATGCCTCAGGCCTGTTTTCCTTTTTTTGGGTTGCTAATCCTATACAGTATAATGTAGCAATTATTGATCATTTCATTCATATTGATGGTTAGGTGGTGGTGGTAGTAGCAGAGGAAGAAGGCAAAGGCGGGGAGAGGATGTAGTTCATCCTCTGAAGGTATCACTTGAAGATCTCTTTACTGGTACTACAAAAAAGCTCTCCCTCTCTCGCAATGTAGTATGTTCGAAGTGTACTGGGTAAGTATATGTATGATATGTTTTCAGAGCTTCGTCTCCAATTTGTGGATCCATTCCTAACTTGATTGTTATTTATACATGTAACAGCAAAGGATCAAAATCTGGAGCTTCCATGAAGTGTTCCGGATGTCAAGGTACCGGTATGAAGGTGTCTATCAGACATTTGGGTCCCTCAATGATCCAGCAGATGCAGCACCCTTGTAATGAATGCAAAGGAACTGGAGAGACAATTAATGATAAAGATCGGTGCCCTCAGTGCAAAGGTGAGAAGGTTGTGCAGGAGAAGAAGGTCTTAGAGGTTGTTGTGGAGAAGGGCATGCAACATGGACAGAAAATTACTTTCCCTGGAGAGGCTGATGAAGCTGTATGTAACAACTTCTCTTTGCTGTTGGTTTGATATTGTTTATATAAATTGTTGGCTGATAGCTTACGCCTTTCCTCTATTTATCTGCAGCCTGATACTGTCACCGGAGATATCGTCTTTGTCCTGCAGCAGAAAGAGCATCCTAAGTTCAAGAGAAAGGGTGAAGATCTCTTTTATGAGCATACTCTGAGCCTGACTGAAGCTCTTTGTGGCTTTAGATTTGTGCTGACCCACCTTGATGGAAGGCAACTTCTTATCAAATCAAATCCGGGAGAAGTTATTAAGCCTGGTTAGTATTTTGTTGGATACGTTCAAGTTTATTAGATCCGAGCATTTTTAATTTAGTAGAATGACATCGTTTCAATTTTGATCATCCCAAATCACTACTCTGTTCTAAATGTGCATTTTGTTTTGTTGGTATCTCTGAGCAGATCAATTCAAGGCAATTGATGATGAGGGTATGCCAATCTACCAGAGGCCATTCATGAAGGGCAAGATGTACATCCATTTCACAGTGGAGTTCCCTGATTCTTTGAACCCTGATCAGGTTAAAGCATTGGAAGCGATCCTTCCTCCTAAGCCATCAATGGCACTCACAGACATGGAGTTGGATGAATGTGAAGAGACAACATTGCACAATGTCAACATTGAAGAAGAAATGAAAAGGAAGCAAGCCCAGGCACATCAGGAGGCATATGATGAAGATGATGAACCTGCTGGGGCTCAGAGGGTTCAGTGTGCTCAACAGTGATTTTATTGATATAATGGCTACCGTTGTATGACTTTAAAATGTCTTTGAGTTTAGTGTTTGCGCTTGGAAAACTTATGTCCTTGCCTTATTGCTATCTATAGTTCTCCTATTTGTGGAAATTTTGGGTTTATCACTGGGTGTATTGTAGTTACTTCATAGTAGTTATAGAATATGTACCAGTAACAATCAGTTAGTAAACTATAAAGAAATTAAAGCTAATCTTTCAGTTTTAAAGTTTTCGACTATCTGATGATATAGCCTAAGCTGCTTCTAGAAAATGCTTGTGGCCTGGAGTTAAAAAAACTCTTCACTTAAACATAAGCAACATAAATATGTAACATATCTAACAGTACATGAGGCACTAACCTGTCACTTAAATTCACAATCAATGAGCTACAAACAATACAATCAATGAGCTACAAACAATGTGATATCTATCATACATCCATTCGACCATACCTTATACGGAGTATCTTGTTACACAAACACATCCGTCAACAACAATCACTACCTCAACACTTGCAGAATCGGAAACAGCATTTTCAGCATATACATATATTAACACAACTACAAAAGTTTCAGACTTACAGTACTCTAGTTACTAGCATTACCAAACCTCTTTTGAAGGTACCAAAATATATGTGAAATAGTGAAGGCTTGTGTATTCTCAACTTTTATACACAATCTTGCAACGCTTAAAAGGTCCCTTAGATCTTTGTAATTATAACTGTTTCCAAGGTCTGGATCAATTATGTTATGCATGGATAAGTTTGAGCGCAATTCACGAATCCACTGTATCACATCAGCACTCTCCTTAGGTGAAGATTCACCAGTAATTAGCTCAAGTAGTAATGCACCATATTGAGGAATTACATCTGCCCTTTCTGCAGTAGAACCGAACAAGTCAAAGACTCGGGTTAAAGTTGGTAAATTATTATCAAGTTACATTCTACATTGTTTTCAGATGCAGCAGATGCTCACCTTCTGAGCAAAGACAACCAATATTCGAGAGCTGTGTCAAAGAAACAACTGATATTTCAGAAAGCCTAATGTAATGAGTATTGGGAGCAGAACCGATAATTTTAAGTGTTCTCACCTTCGGAACCAACTTCTCATCCAAGATAATATTGCTTGAACTGATAGAGATGTGTTTTACTGGTGGCTCGCAGAAGAATTGCAGATACTCCTGCAAAATGCAGTGATACATGAGAATACCCCCTTGGTTACAATAAAACAATCACAATAGTCACAAATTCACAATCATTATCAATTTAACATGATCTTAGTGCCTCGACTAATTAAGGTTCTCGTCTATGCAAGGTAGGGGAATTGGATATGACTCATATGAGCAACTATGCAAAAAGAGCTGAAGAAGTTTAATTTGTGTACTGAAAATATAACGCTGAGATCTACCCACCAGCGCAGCAGCAACACCGATGGCTATCTGTACTCTAGTCTTCCAGCTCAGAGGAGTCTTCAGGGGATCTGTTACGATAAAGTATCAGAAATCTTCCACAGATAAATGCTTTCAAAATGCATAGGTTCAACAGATATTACCATTCAGGTGATCCTTCAAACTTCCCTTTGCAGTGCACTCGAAAACTAGAAAACTGAAATGACAGATTTTGAAAAATAACACAGAAATTACATCAGTCTCCTAGTCTCCTACCACCATACTTCACTACATGCGCGAATATTCAACACTTTTCTATTTTTATTACAGATTAGTAATGATAATCAACAATCGTTCTGCAGTGTATTGTATCGACGAATTGAAATTATAAAATGCTTCAAATATGCTACATTATACTATAAAACATGCTTACAAAAACATACTGAAATATGCAACATTATATTATTCATGGTTACAAAAACATACTTCAGGGTGTAGAGTACTACTACTAATCTTGTATTATAAAATGACGAAAATGAACATGAGTTGGGATCAGACCTTTTACGACCAACAGAATATGCTCTAAGTGCTACAACATGTCGATGATGTAACCGGCCTAGAAGATGCAATTCCTTGTCGAAAACCTCATTTCTTTGATCAACACTTCTTACTTCTTTCACAACAGAAACTGAGCCATCTCGAAATTTAGCTTCGTATGTTATGCTTTGAGAGTCACATGTAATAATTCTTCGGAACCCATCTGTTGCACGATCTAGCTCCTTGTATGATACGCGCTTTAATAAACTTACTTGACCTGTGACAAGAATAGTTCATCAGAAAAATAGATTGATCGAACACATATATTGATATATATACAAGCTAAGCTTAAAACTTTATGTAAATCAACTTCGATGTGTAGCAACTAAAGTGTGTAATTAACTAATTCTAGTGTATTACTAAGCCGCAGCTCATGTAGTTTACACCGTAATGTGACAACTAAATCCGTGTTTTATAAATGTGAACGAGTAAGAATTAAAAATTTGCACAAAATGTTTAAAACATACGAGGAGGATTGTTGTGAATGAAAGAAAGAAATTTGCAAAAATTGCTGCTGCTTCTTGTTCTAGAACTGCAAGAAGCTCGAATTTTCGGCATTTTAATTGGCAGGGGAGCTCAGGTGTAGCAATGTACAGTTGTTCTTGTTTCATTTCTAGCAATCTTTTGTGTCTTTCACTTTATCTTTTTTCAAAGTCAGGCTTAAGGAAATTATAGCTTTAACTTTTTGCATTTAAATGCAATGATTTTGATTCAACGTGACAAAAGAGAATACCCCTTGTCTGTAGCCCTGTAGGTTAGAGAAAAAGGCGGATGTTTTGAGCTTTCGATCCTTTGGATTGGTATAGATCCCCTTCGATATTTGACATTTGTTACCCATGAGTTGATAAGATTAAATCACGTCTACATTATTTATTTGTACGTATTTTCTTTTAACACTTTAAAAAAATTAAAAATATCTTATATTGGCTTTTCGTGCTTGAACCTAACAATGCACAGACCTTTTCACCTAAAAAGGCAATTCAAAGCCAATCTTAATTTTATCATCGTGTATGTATGTCAATGTTTAGCTAGAGCAATTGAGCATGCTAAGAATGTGTACGCTAACTAGGTACCTTGCTATGTGGTGCGTTAATAAAAGGTAATTAGGTATAGCAATCTTTAAAAAGTTGGTTGATAATCATGGTTTAACCTGCAGAAGCATGTTATGCATTATAATGCTCCCAGCTGGAGAATTGATTGCGTGAGTTATTGAGTGCATATATGGCTGCCAAGACACCACCTCTTTTCCATCTTTAATCCATTTGTTTTATGTTGAGTACGGAGCATTACATGTCTACGTAACTGTCAATTTAATAGTAGTACTCTGTAATTTTTTCATCTTAAAATTAAACAGTATTTTGAGTGGTTCACATATGATTGAATTTTTTGGAAGAATTTTGGTTGAAATGCCAATAATTTTATTTTTTTGGCAACTTTTTGCTAAATTTATCATGCTATGGAGTACAATTTACTACAAGACACAAATTTCGAACCAAATTTTGCAAACTAATGTGATACTCCCTTTTCAAAATTATTCTTACCTTTCATATAATCAAGGGTTTTTAAGGATATGATTCTGATAAGTTTAATTGGCGATCATAAATGATGATAAATTGATTATCGTTACATTGAGCTATTATGTATATACTTTGTATACGTAACGAAATTCTCATCTCTGTAAAATAGAAAATAAAAATAAAATAAATAAAATTGTTTGGGATGCAGTGCATTAACATTGATTAATACAAGTATTTTCTTACAAGACTATATTTAAATTCATTATGGATCGATCATTATCAGAATTAATAATTGTACAGCCAAATAAATTTAATAGGCATTAATATATGCAGGGAGTATTTAAGAAAAAAAAAAAAAAGTTGGATCCCTTTTTACAAATGTAAATATTTATATTAATCCCTAGAATTGGGTCTAGGTGCATGACACAAACAAGAGTAAAACACAGTGATTACACATGATGACAAATCATTATTTCACAAGCTACTTTATCAAGAAAATACTAGTTACTACAATCATAATAACTTCTCAATAATAATTTCCTTGTATTTTTCAATTTCATGTCTTCACTTACAATCTAAGCCTTACTTCAATTCCCATTTATTTATAATTAAAAAAAAAGCATACTTATTATATATCATGACATACATACCCTAACATCAAAGATATATAGAGAGAAAGCAAAAAAACAGGAAAAGAAAAATTAAGAATGAGCTCAGTTTGTATCTCAAGTTGCATAGATGATGCAAGGGTGTCTACAACAAGAGTAAGAGCCACTTATGTAAACCTCTACAAGTGGCCGGAATCGGATGCCGAGTTTGTAAGATCGGTGAGCTCTCGAGGTCCCGGCCACCCGAGGCCAAAGGTGGTAGAGAGCATATCATGTAGGCAGATATATCTAAGGAGTTACACCTTCACAAGAAAAGAGAGCGTGAACGAAAAGACGAAAAAGTGTATAGGGAGAGTGAAAGAAAGGGTAGTGAATGGTGGTAAGAAGAGAGCATCATCACAACAACAACAAGAAAAGAAGGAGAAATCTGTAAGAAATGTTAAGGAAGTGTCATGTTCTGCTATTAAATCTATTTTTAGAAAGTTGTTGTTTTGTTCTGCTAGTGTAGATGTTGTGGATGCCAATGATTCACTTGTAAGATGAACTTATTTGTTAGCTTCTTTTAATTTAATTTATCTAGTATGTATTTTATGTAGCTCTAATAATATACTTGTATTAAATGTTTTATTTATATCTTTTGTGGTTTTTTTTTTTTTTTTTTTTTTTTTTTTTTTGTAGATGTATATAACTATATGTATAATTATTTTGGATCGTTTATGATTGTGATGCAATCTAGCTCTGGGATATGATTTTTGTATTGAAGGTTTTGCATTACGAATATACTGTATTAGAACAATATATGTACGATTATTCTTGATTGTCTATGAATATGATGAAAATCAAGCTCAGAAATGTTTGTATTCATGGTTATACATTGCGATTTGCGAACGAAATGGAACAACATTATACACAAGTATTGAGCATCGTTCATTTGTTCTTTAATGTGTCTAGCAATTAGTGACTTTATTGTTCAAAACTTAACTTTTCATCAACTAACATGATATATGTATGCTAAGGTAAATTTCATGAGCGTTTTTAAAATTACTAGTTAATTATATATATATATATATATATATATATATATATATATATATATATATATATATATATATATATATATATAGGGGAGGGATCATGTGAGAACCCACCCCTTAGGTGAGAACCCTCTTAAAATAAGAACCAATCTTACACTATCAATAAGGAAAAAAAAAGTAAAAAACATGTACTAATGACTGAAATGCGTGTTCCCAAGAAAATGCATGGAAAAGTGATAATTAATCTCAGCCATCCATAATCTCAAAATTGATGGTGTAACATTGGTTCTTATTTTAAGAGGGTTCTCACCTAAGGGGTGGGTTCTCACATGATCCCTCCCCTATAGAAATGGGATCATGTGAGAACCCATGGCTTAGGTGAGAACCATTTTAAAATGAGAACTCATCTAACACCATTCATTTTTATTAGATGAATGGTTCAGATTTATTGTTTCATTAGTGGGAATTCACGTGGGCCACCTTCATTAATTGTAATGATTGTTTGTATTTTTTTTTTTTTAATTTTTGTGCATTGGGACACAAAATCTGCCAAAAGCTGTCATTATTACATGCTTTTTATTATTTATTGTATTGAAACACGTTACGTTAAAATGTAGTTGAAGTGTACGTCGTTAATGATGTTTCGTAAAATATATCAAGTGTTTCAATTTATAATATTAATGTTTCATATATATTATTGCTTGTTTCATACAGTTGGGCTCTATATGAACTAGGTGTACTGTGATTTCTTATACCTTATCTGATGTTTCAAGAAATATACCTTATGTTTCATTTTATAGTGCTTATGTTCCATAAAATATATGTGTTGTTTCATATACTAATGATATTGTTTTATACACAAAAATCATTGATGTTTCATATAATATTTTATTCGAATATTATTTATATTGTTCCAGAAATTTGAACTATTGTCTCATAAATATTATACATTGTTCCATACCATATGTGTGAAATGTATCAATGACTGAAATGCATGTTCCCAAGAAAATTAAAAAGCATATACCAATGACTGAAATGCGTGTTCCCAAGAAAATGCATGGGAAATTGATAATTAATCTCAGCCATCCATTAAGTGTAGTTGGTGTACGTTAATGATGTTTCGTAAAATATATCAAGTGTTTCAATTTATAATATTAATGTTTCATATATATTATTGCTTGTTTCATATAGTTGGGCTCTATATGAACTAGGTTTACTGTGATTTCTTATACCTTATTGATGTTTCAAAAAACATACCTTATGTTTCATTTTATACTACTAATGTTCCATAAAATATATGTATTATTTCATATACTAATGATATTGTTTTATGGGACAATAGTTCATATTTCTGGAACAATATAAATAATATCCGAATGAAATATTATATTATGTATAAAACAATATCATTAGTATATGAAACAATACATATATTTTATGGAACATAAGTAGTATAAAATGAAACATAAGGTATGTTTTTTTTAAACATCAATAAGGTATAAGAAATCACAGTAAACCTAGTTCATATATAGCCCAACTATATGAAACAAGCAATAATATATATGAAACATTAATATTATAAATTGAAACACTTAATATATTTTATGAAACATCATTAACGTACACTTCAACTACATTTTAACTTAACGTTGACAACACAATTCAATGTAACATTACATTTTTTAATTGAAACAGCGACAAGTCTTTTTGAAACAATAATATCTTTTGAAACATCTCAAAATTATTCCTTTAATACAATAAAATAAGTAATTAATACTGTTCCAATTGGATGATATGCCCGTTATTGTCAATACAATTTATATTGTTCCAGAAATATGAATTATTGTCCCATAAATATTATATATTGTTCCATATATAAGAACTAGTGTTCCAATTACATGATATGCCCCTAGTTTTCGAATTTTAAATATGTCGTTCCAGAATTTTCAACTATTGTACCACATACAGATTTGCTCTTTTTTTGCACTACTTCGAAAATTCTACCAAAAAAATATCAAACGAACTCCAAAAATTCAGAAATTTTGTATGCTTATTCTACACAAAAAAAAATAAGCAGATTCAAAAAAAGAATCGCTTCAAAAGGGTTTTTTATGAGAGAGAAATCTTCATTTGAAATCCGTCTTTCCAGATTTGCTCTTTTTTTGCACTACTTCGAAAATTCTACCCAAAAAAATATCAAACGAACTCCAAAAATTATGAAATTTTGTATGCTTATTCTACACAAAAAAATAATCAAATTAAAAAAAAATCGCTTCAAAAGCTTTCTTTATGAGAGAGAAATTTTCATTTGAAATCTGCCTTCATTTCTCTCTCTTCAATGGCTAAATTAAAATGAAACCAGATTTTTTCATTTTCTTTCTTGGTTTTATAGTACATAAATCGGTGTTTCAATGCAGAAAATAAGGAAAAAAAAGTAAAAAACATGTACTAATGACTGAAATGCGTGTTCCCAAGAAAATGCATGGGAAAGTGATAATTAATCTCAGCCATCCATAATCTCAAAATTGATGGTGTAAGATTGGTTCTTATTTTAAGAGGGTTCTCACCTAAGGGGTGGGTTCTCACATGATCCCTCCCCTATATATATATATATATATATATATATATATATATATATATATATATATATATATATAATCACTATATTAAATATTTAAAACATGATAATGGCAATAATTTTATTTTAGTATAATGTGGTATTTTGTATGTATGTAATTACCCATAGAGTAAGTATATAGAAATAGAACTAAAGTACTACATTAGTTTCGATTATCAAACAGGATTTTTGAGGGTTTTGCTATGGTAAAAAAAAATGAGGGTAGAGGAATGAAGATGTGTATTGATGGCTTATATATGTATGAGCTTGACTTCCATAGTAATATTAGTAATGTTTTCGATACTGGCATGCCTAGCTATACAGAGGGAACAAATTGGAAATTAAAAAAATCTAAAAATTGTGGCATAGAATAATTCTAGCTAGGAGTATAAAAATCATTATTACTCAACTACTAACACACATCCCATTTTTATTGTATTTTTATAATAAGAAAATACAAACTAGATCCGTCTTCATGATAATACCAGCCTAACTCATCCTTTTATAATAAATAAAGGAGAACAAATTATTATACGAACGGAGTATTAGCTAAACCAATAAAACATTAAATGGTAATTATAGTCGTAATTAACTATTTACTTCTTAACATGATTGCTTAGCTTGTTCTTGAAACTTGACATGATCTTTCTCCACATCATAATTTATGTTGATTATAGTTAAATGGATATTTCATTGCCGCTTGCTAAAATTGATGATGCCAAGATTATCATTTTCAATTGTGTTTAATTTCAAGGAGGAGAGATCATTTGATGCCTTCTTGTAATGTCAATTCTTCATCAACCAACGTGCCCGAGTTGGATCCAAGAATTATGTAGCTTACAAATTTAGGGATACAAGGTTTATCCCTATGAATACAAATGGCCAATTGTCTTGCCTTCTTGTACTAATGTTACAAGGGTTATATTTTACAAAATGCTATAGGGATTAATTTGTTATTTACTTACTCCGTATTTTACAAGCGGCCACATGGAGTGGTCAACACACATAATTAATAATTTACTTAATATAGAGTAATCATTTGATGAATATTTTCTCGAGGAAGCCTAGGTTAATTTATGTGATAAACAAAAAATCATTTATCCCATATCATTTTGGTGAATAAATCAACAATTTCATCCTATCATCCATCCTATGAACATATTTTTAAGATAAAAATTCTTCATTTATTTACAAAAAATGCCAATAAACAAAATCCTTTTTTTTTCTCCATGATATAAACTTGGAGTTTCCCTTATCAAATTCTTTTCTTGAGGCATACAATTAAACTACACGTCATAATTGAGAGAGAAATTGAAACAAAATAGTAGAGTAACCTTGATAAGCAAATAAATTAATCCAAGCAGGTATAATCCATCGATTTTCCACCATTAATATTCAGAGACGGAACTCCCAAGATTGCTGCTAAAGCTTTTTCTCATGGCGATTTGCAAACTCCAAATCATCATCTTTCTCTGCCTTTGTTTGTCTGCTCCTTCTATTTTAGCCAAGTCCGTTAAAAAATGCGGTGATCTACTTCCTCCTTTGATCTACCATACTTAATTTTCCTTTATTTTTGGGTTCATACTTCATCTTAATAAACCCTATAAACTTGGGTGTTTTTTTTTCTTTTGAAATTTTGGAATTTGATCTCTAATTATGGGTTTATGCTATAATCTTTATAAAAACTTTTCTGGGTATTTGTTAATTTGATTTATAAGAATGAATTAAGCTTTAATTTGATGCAGATAAGAAAGCTAACTATGCTGTGGAAGTCAAAGGAGTTGAATTTAACCCTGATCCAGTTGTGCCTGGCAAGGAAGCCGTCTTCAGTATTTCTGCCTCTTCTGGTAATCCTCTCCCTTCTTTTTTTTTTTTTTTTTTTTTTTAATTTTTTTATTTTGTGAAATTAATTTGTATGCAAGAATCATACTTTAGTTTGATACAGAAACAGATTAAACATTGTGCTGTTATATTGTATGTTTTAGTTAGAACTTAGAAGTTTTTTGAGATGATATAGAGAAATTGAGTTTACTATTGCATATAGCACTTGATGAAAGGGAGTGGAGGGAGAGGATTAGAGGACCATGGTTGACAATTATAGGAGATAAAATCTCGGTTCACGGAGCCGACCCTATCATTGGGATTAAGGCTTTGATATTGTTTTTGTTAGTGTGGAAGCCTGAAGGAAGTATAATGGAATGATAGTGATTAGTTCAGAAGGAGTGGATGTTTGGTTGATTGTTAGAGAATTATCAATCTAGTTGGTTAAATTGATGTTTTTGGAGTGATTGCATTGCTCAAGTAACTTTTAGGACATTAAAGTCACCAATGCCATGTTGTGAGCCTGTTATGGTGACATGATAGTTGTGCACTCCATATTATTGGTTTACTTGTAGTCAACCCAGAAGCCGGAACTTGGCTGCCATGACAGTTTAGTTGATAATTTATGAAAATCCTATCTTTTAAAGGGATGATGGATGGTACATTTACCAATTGCCCACAAGTTTTTAGTTTAACTCTGCATTTTCATGGGATCTCTAGTGAAGTCAACCTTTGGCTCGGAAATCCAACAATGAGATCTTCTTTTCTCTGATGCAGTTAGTACTTAGTACTGGCTGGCTTGTGTTGTTGTGTAAATAGGCCAATCTCCTTGATATTGACAACAAGTTATACTTATATCTCTACTAGATTAAATCAGATCAAGTTTTTTCAAGCAACTCAACAATTTGGTGTAATGTCGTCAATTCGTCATTGTGACTTTGATAAGGAAAGCATGATATCTATAAGGGGGGAAACACTAATTCTAAGGGATTAGAATTTATCCATTGTCTCGCGTTGAAATTGGAAATGGGTCCAACCCTGATTCAGATGTAGTATTTTTTTGTTGTTAGAGCAATTTCAACTCAGAGGCCATTCTGTAAAGGGGAACAACACAGGGAAGAGCATTGGAGATCCTGATTGCCTTTGTCCATGTTTGTTTTACCGAATTTTCATTCCCTTTCTTGGGTATTATTAAAAGGAAAAAAGAAAGAAAACTAGTGCCGGTGAAGGATCTCCTTAGGCTTCTACCTCCTTTCCTTCCACTACCCAACTGATGCCCACCACCACTGTTATTGCACTGCCATGAATGCCATCGCAGCCTCCTTTAATTTGCTGAGTGCTAAACGCAACATAGGCCACTCACCTGACTTCTATAAGTCCACAACAACTCCCATCTCCGGCTATTCTGATCATTTTATTAGTAATGGCCTAAGAGTGATGGGTATATATCATTTTACATAAAACCACCCATGGCCATGTCTTAATCAAGTGAAAATGTTCAGAGATGCTAAAGTATCGACCACCACCCAGGCACCCAGAGAGAGATCATAATCATGCAGGAACCTACGTGCAGCATAAAACTGATAAAAGATTGAATTTGTGTCATTGATGAAAAGTTATGATCAATAGCAATTCCAATGTGACCACTAAGTATTTGTCATCTTAAAAAGCCAGACAGTGGTCATAGAAAGAGAAAGTGTAGTCAAAACTAAAAAGGGGTTGAAGACGGTGGACAGGGATGGCTGTGAGCCTGTGGAAGCTGAGGGTAGTACTTGTGATGAATTACGAGTTGAAGTTAATAGGCAGTGGTTATGGAAACTAGGAGGCACTTGTTAGGGTGGGCTCGAAGGTGGAGGAGCCATCATTCCTTTCTGGGGTAGTCCTTTATTTTTATTTTATGTTTTAAGGGGTGGGGAGAAGAGGGGGGAGATGCAATTATGATTGTAATGCAACAAGTCTTGTGTGGTTTACAGTCATAATGTGATCATTTACTGCTTTAACCTGAAGTTTATGACTCATGCAGCGGGAGTTATCTCTGAAGGGGAGGTGATGATCGACGTTTCATACTTTGGGTTACATGTGCACAGTGAGACTATTGATCTGTGCCAAGAAACATCCTGTCCTATACCAGCAGGCGACTTTGTACTCTCTCACAAACAAACTTTGCCAATATTCACTCCCCCAGTAAGTCATAGTTCTTGTAAATGTTAATTAATCGTCTAATCTTTTGTTTGACCTGTCTAACTCAACAACTCCTATATTGTAAGTTCACAATACATGGCTGATGTATTCTCATAGCTTGGCTTTGGCATTTGTCTAACAATCTTTTGGAACTGTTAGGGCTCATATACTCTCAAGTTGAGGATTAGGGACAGCAGCGATCAATTGCTTACTTGCGGTAGCTTTGGTTTCAAAATCGGCTTTGGAGGATCTGCTTTTTGATAGCTGATCGCTTTCTGCAAAATTACACTTAGTGAATTCCTAGCTTTTCTGATGAATTTCTGATGGTACGATGTATGAGTTTTGACTCTCATATATGGTTTGTTTTAATAAATAATGGTACTAGCAACAAACTTCTGTGAAAATCATGACTATTGTGTGCTAGCTGTTTATTATTGTCGATAAAGTTCATTTTATGAAAGTATCAAGCTGCTGTCAATCTAAAGCTTGTCCAACTTAGACATGGTATCTACGGATTATCTTGATAATTTATCAAGAAAAACACATTATTCAATGGTTGGAAAATTTCCACTCATAAACCTTTCATTCAAGTTTAAAAATATATGTTCTTGTCATTGTTTCGTGATTTGTTTTCGCCTGCTGAGCAAATGGTAAGTGTAAGGGTAATAATATCCCTTGACCATGATCCTTACTACTCTTTCTCCAAGGGTAGTTTGAGCTAACATTAGTCCTAAAATGTTGTACTACGTACAATATGTTGACTTCTAATGTTGAAATTTTTTTTCCAATTAATGTACTACGAAACCAGTTTCAAGCTGCTTTTGGGAGACAAATGGTGATATTAAAAACATATACTTGTATTAGTTGTATATATAGTCATATAGATCTTTCTGTTGGGTTTCAAATTGCTTTTGGGAGACATAAAGGGTGATTTGTTGTTAAAGACACATACTTGTATACATAGACCCTTCTGTTGAATGAGAATTCGTGAAAACCAAGTTTGTGCAAATCTATTTGTTACCAAAGATAGAAGCTCCGCCTTAAACCAATGTTAGGAGTCGTAGGACCCTAACTTCATCAAAGTACTAATATACTTATATGCCCCATTTGTGTAGGGTGATAAGGAAAAAACATAGAACCACTAAAAAAAAGTGATATGTGAAGTAGCGTTTTAACAACTTTACTATTGGCCACAAGTCCATAACAATCAATTCAGTATAGATACTCGTGTCAATTTGATAAAGACCAAAGATTGAAGTCACGCAAACTAATTGTAGTACTTGGTATTACAAATCTATAACCATTTTCTATCGAAAATCATTAAAACCTTACATCTTCGTCGTAATAGACATCACGTTACATTACATCATAAAAAATATCGTTTTGTTATGCTAATAATCGTACTGATGTTTGATTGGATAAAACACTTAAATTTATTATCCCTCAAAATCAAAAACAAGAACCAAAACATACATACCTACAATTATGGGATAAAACATGAATACAATTTTGACACACTTCCTTTTTTGAACGTTTTTCCAAAGTGAGCCAATTTTGGCAAATATTAACCAAAATGGTTGCGTGGCAAAAGTATTTACCAAACTAAGCTTCCAGGCTAAAATGCTGTCTCGGTCAGCGTTTTATGCCTGGGTTTTTTTAAAAAAAAAAATCAACCTAAAAACGCTGTCTTGGACAGCGTCTTTGTTGTTGACCTTTTTTTTAAAATTTTTGTAATTGCCTTTTATTTATAAAAATATTTTTAAAAAACAAAAACAGTTATACCAAAGACGTTGTCCCAGACAGCGCTTTATGTACAAACTTCCTTGTACCTAAAACGCTGTCTCAGACAGCGTCTTATTTTTAACCTAAAACGATGTCTGGGACAGCGTTTCTCTGCTGGTGTGCAAAACAGCAGCAGAATCAGCCTTTTGCCACTGATCTGCCACTTTCTTCTGCCCCCACCTACCACCCCCTGCCATGATTCTTGCCACCACAATCCACCAACAACCCCCACCATCGACCACCATCTACCACCACTTTTGACCTCCAACAACACTTCAACCAGCTCCACCACCAACCCCAACCATTCAACAACCGTCGATAACCACCCACCACAACCAACAACACTAAAACCACCATGAACAACCACATTAACCACCACGGGCCATCCTTTCTTCCCCATTTTCGACTATGGATTCCAAATGTCTGTTGTTTAATGTACATTAGCCCTGAAGGATCTATTTTGACTGACATAAATCCGATTTGGATAAATAAGCAAACAAAACTTCAAAACACAAACAGATTCATTCAACCAGCATGTCTTATATTGATAATGCAATCGTTATATACAACATTCCAGGAAAAAGGACAAAACAATGATACAATGCGTTCACTACTCATCAATTTGGTGTAACCCTTCCCTAGCCTCACTGTCGTCCCTTCGTCTTGGACGACGCCGAGTGTAATGGTGAATGGTGGTGAATGGGTTCCGGCGCGGGGGGGGGAGTGAGTTGGCTGGACGATGCGTCCTCCTGGGTTCTGAAGGGTGCAGAACTGTGGAAGATGTACTCCTCTGCCTCTGTGTGCGACGTAGGATCACCTCCACTGCTACTCTGGCCGGGGTCGAACCGCGAATGGATGGAGTGACCATCATCACCGTCCCGCTGTTGGATGAGATGACCGTGACCATGTCTGCGTAAGGAAGTCGCGGACATATCTCGCATCTGCTGGACCTGGGCTCTGGTGGGTCCGTCTGTAAGGGCGAGGGACAGTGCATCATACATCGCCACCATATCCGCCGCCTGTAGTAATCATCGATCAGTCAAGCACATGATATTTAAAAAAGTTAAAAAATGAGGATGATAAGTATAGTAAAAGAAACTCACATATCCGCTAATGACGTCATGTGCCGGGTGGTAATGGGTGGACGGTGGTGTGTAGCTGGGGTTGATGAAACGGCGTGTGATAAGCCTGTACCACACCATGTACGGATCGTCATGATCCATAACGCCCTGCATGGGATAACCCTGAACGACATGACCCAACCGCTGCTCCCATAGCTGAAGATACTGCCAATGCTCCAGTGCCCAGTTTGTCTCCGTCTTGCCCTGACGGTCAATGTCGTGAAGGCGCACGACAGTGTCACAGTTCTGGGGAATAGGCTGCTGCAGTCCGAACTGTCGCATGACGCGGTCAGGTAGGTGACTCTCCACAACCTCGAAACAGATCAGGGGGACTCGGGCATGCCACTCTCCCTGATGCTCCAGTAGATGTGCAGGCATGACATCTACAACTCCAGTACATACGGATCCCATGTGATCTGCAATAACACATCCTAAATAAGTTAGTCCACAATCAGTATACACAGTATCTAAATGATTACAAATGTCTTCAGAGTTTGTACCTGATCCTCAGTGAGTCGATCAAGAGCGTCTCGGTAGTATGGGAGACCCGTCGCCGCATGTGCCTGTGTGAGTCTGGGGACCATCCACCTGGGGCAACAAATTTGGTAAGTATGTTTACAAAATGAAATCGTATATGGGAAAAAAATGACAATTGTTACAAACCTGCAACCGTAAGCCTCATCAGCTGCAGGGCGAGGCGGAGCGATGTACGGCTCATACTGGTCATCCTGGTCCTGCTGCCCCGGACGATGTACAGCAGGCCTACCTGGTCTTCCTACGTGGATGTGCTCCCAAGCCCATAGCTTCAATAGCAAAACACAAAACTATGTTAAATATGACATTACTCATTACATCATTCGCTTGTGATAATATACGTAGTATACCTGAAGCACAAACAGAGGTCCTCCAATCTCGAGCGCACCACTCCGTGAGGCTCTGCAAAGTTGGCGATACAACACCGCCAAAGAGGCACTACCCCAGCTGTATCCACGGATATGCTCCCAGTCGTGGTCTAACAGCTGTAGGTAAATAAGCTGCAAGTGGCTCCCGCTCTTGTTGCCGAACAACACGCCGGATATGAGGAAGAACAAGTACGCTCGAGCGTATCTCTGTACTGTGGCGTCATCGGCCTCCGCAGGCAAGCCCTGGAAAGTATCTCGTAACCAGACCGTCCTCAAGGCGGAGCCCCTAACATCGTTGGGACCCGGCTGCACCCCGAGAACCCGCACAACCAATCCAACGGGATCGACTAGAAATGATCCCGTCACCGCAGTCCCCTGTACTGGAAGGCGCGTAAGTATTGCCACGTCCCGCAATGTCACAGTCGCCTCCCCAACTGGTAGGTGGAAGGAGTGCGTCTCCTGCCTCTATCTCTCCACTAACGCCGTGACAAGGTGTCGGTCGATCTCCCTGAATCCCAAGCGATGTACACCGCCAAAGCCAGCGTACGTCACGTACTCAAGGCAGCGATCATGGACAACCCAGGGGGTCCTGTAGTGCCAGCACTGTAGTGGCTTCGCTACGTCACCCTGAAAACACAGGAGCATTTATAAGTAACAAAAGATAGTACATCAAAGAATCCAAAAATGTTAAAGATGAATCATACCGTCAGGTTCCATATGTCGACGCTCCGATGGGTGTCCTGTAGTGTCAGGACAGAAGGGTCAACAGGTCCAGGTGTCCTATCCTGTACGTCCATGATATCTGTTCATTGAAAACGTTACACACCAAACACTAACACAATATATTGAATACTAATTTCGATTGAAAGGCATAAACAGGAAATCTCGAACATCTAACGTACAAAATAAAATTCATCTAATTGAACATAATAACACATAATGTAGAAAATTATAACTATTTCATCAAAATAACACCACTACATACTACTATATCAAATAACACATATACACTTAGGTCCTATGTTGGTCTAGATGGACAAGTAGTGCGGTTGTGACCTTGCTGGTGACAACGACTACATTTGGTTGGGGGCCGGTTGCTGTCATCCATCTCATTGCGTATGCGCTTCGACTTTGGACGACCTTTTCCACGTATCATTGTGTCGTCCGGAATGAGTTTAGGGCCTACGTACTGTGCCCACTGTGTGCCCAGGTTGTCTCGCAGGGGATCGACCAGAACTGTGGTGCATAGGTGTTCATGTAGGCGGGCGACTGCAACAGAGGGTCCACCCAAGGCCGTTCTGATAGTGAGTATGTAGCACAGACTGCTAGCACATGAGAACATGGGAGGTGGAATATCTTCGGTTTGTTGCACTTACACGTTCTCAACTGCCAGTTCACCGTATGCTTGTTGGGTACATATAGGCACTGTTTCTACATATATCTCATTGGGAAAACCCTTCATTCCTACCATGCTCCTCAAACCTTTCAAATGTCTGTTCGTAGAGACAGGTAACACTTGCACCCCATGACCAGTATCACACCTCATTTTAAGGTTCAGTTCAACAGTCATAGGGTTTGAACCAATACAACTGTGAACCTCATTCATCAGATCAGTCACAGTCATGTTCGGTTCAAGTGTTATAAGGTCCATATTCCCTCCACTGTACTCCACATTTGATCCATTACACAAAATTTCACCTCCCCATCGACATAACAACGCTACATTTTGTCCAGCCATATTCTACATAACAACCAAAACACATTTTACGTAAAGCCGTTAAATCATCCCTAATTCACAACAATCAAACAAAAATTTTTTACATACTATACAAATTAACTACTAAGAACCCCTAAATCACCATTATTACACAACAATGTAGGTAATTACAATTGTTCAAAACCTAATAATTATCAACCATTGTCAACAATTTTCAACAAAACCAACAACAACAATTCAACATTATCCAAACTATTATCAACACTAACAATATCAACACTACCATTATCAACACTAACAATTCAACAATTACCAACACTAATAATTCAACAATACCAACACTAACAATTCAACATTTTTAACACTAACAACTCAACCTCATCAACATTTTAACCCAATTCCAAAAAAAATTAGAAATCACCAACATAAACCCTAGAATTTAAAACACAAAGAAAGTTGAATGAATACCTATTTCAGGGTGAGGGGAGTGTATAGTGGGCTACACGGAGGGCGACGGTGGAGGTGGCGGCGCCGCCGGCGGTCTATACGGAGGAGCACAAGTATGAGAGAGAGGGGGATTAAGTTAGAGTTTGGGAAAGAAGGGGTTTGAGAATGAAGGAGGAGGAAATGAAAGGATGAAATACGCTGTTGCAGGAAAAAAAAAACGACAGAAACGCTGTCTCAGACAGCGTTTCATTAATAACCTTAAACGCTGTCTGAGACAGCGTTTATAGTTCCAGAGTTAAACGCTGTTTGGAACAGCGTCTTTGGTATAACTGTTTTTGTTTTTTAAAAACATTTTTATAAATAAAAGACAATTACAAAAATTTTTTAAAAAAAGGTCAACAACAAAGACGCTGTCCCAGACAGCGTTTTTAGGTTGATTTTTTTTTTTAAAAAAACCCAGGCATAAAACGCTGACCGAGACAGCGTTTTAGCCTGGAAGCTTAGTTTGATAAATACTTTTGCCACGCAACCATTTTGGTTAATATTTGCCAAAATTGGCTCACTTTGGAAAAACGTCCTCCTTTTCTTGTCGCTGTCCTCCTTTCCTTTCATCCTTCTTACAATAACACCCACTCTCTCTCTCTCTCTCTCTCTCTTCTCTCTTCTCTCTTTCTCTCTCCTATAAAAACAAATCCCTTACATCTGACTTTTGATTCCTGCAATTGTTTCTTCAATCTCCCCTAATTTCTGGATTCATCTTCTGCAAATTCCTCTTTTCACTGCAAATTACTTCGATATGGAACCTCTTTCGCCGGAAGATTCCGCCGGCGCTACTCAATCCGTCGCCGACGACGAACAACGAGTTTATCTAGTGCCTTTCAGGTGATTTTTCTGCTGCATTTTGACTTCAATTTCTTCGATTACTTCAATTTCTAGGGTTTTCTCATGATTTTGAATCAAATTGGGGGAAATGAATTTTGTTTGTGATTGAAGGTGGTGGAAAGAAGCTCGAAATGCATCGACATCGACATCAGCGAGTGATTCATGCGAAGATACAGGGATTTTATACAGTGCATCGCCTTCATCGTCTTATGCTGGTCCGATGAAGCTGATCAGCAACATTTTTGGTTCGGATCTTTTGTTCAATCTTAGGAGAGAGGAAGTAAATAGTAACGATAATTCCAGTAATGGTGAAGTTGGAGTTTCTGGTCGTGATTATGCTTTAGTTTCTGGAGAAATGTGGTTGCAGGCGCTTAAATGGTGAGAATATCTGCTATATTATTGTATCTGATTTATATTGCAACTTTATGGTCTTGAATTGATTTATATGCATTTGACTGCAACCGGAACTTAATTACAAAGTATTCTGTTATAATTACAATTAGATATCATATCTGATTAGTATTGTAAGTTTATGATGTTGATTTTATGTAATTGGATTGCAATTCAAGTTAAGATGTGGTTTGATGTGATGTTATGGTTTGATGCTTATTTGTGGCATAGGCGATATCCTATTTATATTAAATAATCATCAATAATGCTATTTTGTTTCGTATTAATCAATGTTTATGCTGCTAATTCATATATAAATTGGTTGCAATTTGCCAATTTGAACCTTATTTGTGGTAGTATGAAATGTTGTATTAAATTATTAATCAATGCTAAGAATGAGAAAAAGTCAATTGTCTGCAGTAGCAAGTGGATCACAAATTTCTGTGATCCGTAAACAACCAGGGTTGAAATTGGCCTGTAAATTCAAGAGAATGATAGCTGACATAATGTTAGAAGATAATTGTCTTACACAATCAAAACCTTTATAAGCCACCACTTTTGATATTTCAAGACTAGATGCTTGATGAGGTTTTCATTTGAACTCAATCTAGATTCTTATTTTTTTAGATTAAAATAGTTTTGATTGAGTGATTGCTCAACGTATTGTGTATTAATCTTTTAAATCTTTTCTATGTAGGCATAGTGATTCTATAAATGCGATGAAGCGTGTTGGAAGTTTTTCAGCTGGTAGTGTTGATATATCAGATGTCTATCCTTTACAACTCAGGCTCTCTGTTTTGCGAGAAGCAAACTCTTTGGGTGTTAAAATTAGTAAAAAGGTGATTTCCATGAACTTTTTTTTTGTACATTTTTTCTTTTCTTGATGTATGTGGCAACGAAGTAATGATTTAGCTAGCTTTAAATCTATGTGTATCTAATTTTGATGCTTTATTGTTTTTATCATAATTTTTTTGATGCCATGTACTCCACTTGACTGTATGGCTCATAGCTGTATTGGACTGAACTTCTGACTTTTTTTTTTTTTTTTTTCTGATTTAAAAACTAATTAAGAGATAAAAGCTCGAGACTTTGATTAATAATGGCACAAATTTGGGTACAAAAGTGATAGATTGTTAGCTTAAGGCTATTACCCTCCCGATAACTTGAGGATACTACTCTCAACATTTTTACTAACAATTTACATGATGTCCTACTGCATATACTATTCTCTATTTAATTATTTATACTAAGGCCAAGGACTACTAACCTTAAAGTATTAGACTTCCCAAATTGCCCTTCCTAATGTTAGTCTATTACAATAGCTCACTTAAATTACCATGCTTTAGTGTCACTGCATTGCACTATCCCAGTGTTACCTAATTGCCAGGACAAAATGGGGTATGGGTATGCAAATCACTACTTTTTTTTAAATTAAGCCAATATGTACCTCATTCATGTATTAATTTGGCTTTCTCAGTTTGTGCTTCGTGTGTGTGTGTGTGTGTGGTTTTTTTTTTTTTTTTTTTTTTTTTTTTTTTGAAGGTGGGGAGGAGGGGGGGGGGGAGGAATTAGGTAACTATGTGATGCCTAGTATCCTTGCCTATGGGAAAACTTTTGTTAATTTTTTTACCTGAAGATCATGCCTCAAGACATAGGAAAAGAAATCATTTTGTATGTCTCCTGAATGGTCAATACATCTTCATTATATTCTGTATGGATTTAATTGCTAAATTTCCATTTGTTCACCTGAATTATTCCCCTTTTATCATAGTCAAAGCTTAGTATTCAGGTATTATATGTTTGTTTCTTAAGATTGTTTTGTTTATTACATTATGAGCTGTAGATTGTAGAAGGTAGGATCTAATTCCAAGCTAGGGAGAGTTGTAAAATAGTTCTCAGAGGATCAGGCATTGGTAATTCTGCTTCCTTAATACGAAGTGACAATCACAAGTAATCAGCTCATCTATTTGATAATTTGTCAATATTAAAAGTGTTCTTAATCACAATACCTTTGTTTTATGCTTTAATTAGGACAATGCTGCTGAACTCTTTAGACGAGCTTGCAAAATATTCAATACCGAGGCAGATTTGGTAAGGATGTTATTATATTAATTTATCTCTTCTCAGCATAAAATGAAGCTGTTTCTGATTTTTTTTCTTCCACTGGTGTAGTTGCACATATGGGACTTCTCTGGCAGGACAAGCCTTTTTTTTGTTAATGACAATAGCTCACCTGCAAAGGATATCCAGCGTCAATTGGATCAGGAGGTAAGCTGTTGATAAGTACTTTTGAACTGTTTAATTGCATTTGGCATTAGATGTATTCCTTGAGATTATACTTGCATATAATATTATTATTATTATTATTATTATTATTATTATTATTATTATTATTATTATTATTATTATTATTATTATTATTATTATTATTATTATTATTATTATTATTTTGAAGGATTCTAATCTTTCAGGATAGCTTTTAGACTTCCTACGCATGTGCTGAAACTGGTTTTTAAGCTGATACCATAAGAAAAGTGTTGGAACTTGTGTCTTACTCATAACTCAACAAGCTAACTGTACCAATCCTTCCCAGATATGTGTATTTCCACACAGAAACTTAATAACTGGAGAAATGTTCAATAACAACTGTAGGAAAGGGATATCTGAAAACAGAAAGAAAGGGACTGTTATATCAGGTGGAAGAGATCATATGCTGCATGTCAAGTCATTTATGATACATTCTGGATTTGATAGGTTGGCAAACTTTTGTATACTTGATGTGGTTTTATTGCTCATTCAAGCTAATGCAAATCAATACTCCTGTTCCTTAAGGGTCTTCACATATGCATATTGTGTGGTCTCCTATGCAAAATTTAACCTTTCATATCTTTAATTTCAGTAAAAATAAATGTTTACATCATGAAAATGCACATTGAAATGAATTTGGCAAGTTTACATCTTTAAAGAATGGAGGGAGTAAATTCAAATCACCTCCCTTATCTCATAAAGTCTGAATATGCTTTAGAAACTAAATGGGTTGACGGAAACACATTGAAGCATTTGCTCCAAATCCTCCTTGGCTCCTTTTTCTTTTAGTTCTAACAGTTTGACACTGTTATTCATTGTTGGGACTGGTTATAAAAGTATGCTTAATATTAGTGAGATAAAATTTGATTCTAATGTGTCTAGTTTGTTACTGAATTCCTGATATCATTTGTTACCATTTACCCAAGAAAATCATATACACACTTCACTTGTGTTGATTACCTTTTGTTATTTGTTAGCTATGTTATTCTTTTACTTATCAAATTCTCAACTACTCAACCAAATTCTAGAATTATCCTTGGGTAATTCTCTGGTGAATCATCAAATGATTTCTCCTAGCTGGCTTGAAAAGATGTCTGTGGGGGAACATGTATGATTGGACTATTGGTTCATAATTCTGGTTCATCTGGAACAAGTTGCTGCTGGGAACTTCCTCATTCCTTCCAATCTCTCTCTCTCTGTCTCTCTCTCTCTCTCTCTCTCTCTCTCTCTCTGGGGCAAGGGTGGGGGTTATTCTTAAGGTTGCTAATCTTATGTAAGCAACGTGGATTGTAAGAGGTGACTGGCCAAAAAAGGGGTTATAGGAAATATTTAAAGTTTTCTATATCCAGGTGTGTGTATGACATTTTGTCGTGGAATTATCAGACGCAAATGATTTTACACTGAGAGGAAAGAATAAAAGAGAGTAATGAGGAAATTCCTTGTCCTTGTTATCTGTATTGATGATAATCATGACATGACAATTTGCTTAATGGACCTCCTTCATTGTTTACCGTGTTCATGAATTTAAAGTTATCTGATATTCGTATTAGCTTTGTCCGCCTTTCTGTATGTCAAATAGATGCCACACGTTTGACACAATTATTTGGATTTTTTGACACCTTCACAGATACTTCTGGAATTGCAAATTTATGGGCTGTCAGATTCTCCAAGGTCTAGAGACGGCAAGAGAGAGGAGTTTTCCGAGCTGGCTACTGCGGCAAGTTCCTCTTCCAGTGCATCTACAACAATGAATGGTAGCACTGGAAACTGTTATCGTTTCCCTAGGACCAATTCTTATACTTTTAGTAGCAGTCCTGCCGAATCAGGCTCTTTGGGACTGACTGGATTGCAAAATCTTGGAAATACATGTTTCATGAACAGTGCTCTTCAGTGCTTAGCACACACTCCAAAGCTTGTTGACTATTTTCATGGAGATTACAATAAAGAAATTAATCATGATAATCCATTGGGCATGGATGTATGTCTCTCTTTCCATCATCAGACTTGATTATGTTTTGTGTTTTTTTTTTCTGTATTAGTATTATGAATATTAGTTTCTACCTTCTCGCTAGGGTGAAATTGCTTTGGCTTTTGGAGATTTGATAAGGAGGCTATGGGCTCCTGGAGCAACACCAGTGGCACCTAGAACATTCAAGTCGAAGCTCTCTCGCTTTGCTCCTCAATTCAGTGGCTTCAATCAGCATGACTCACAAGTTAGTATGCCTTTATTCTGGAACCTTACGCCTATCAATTTTTTTGTCACTCCACTACCTTCTTGTGCCCTCCTTACGTGTGTGTGCTAGTATACAAATCATATAAGTACTTATTTGAAGAGAATTTATTATTGATAGAGGAATTAATTGACTTCAAATAATATAGGAACTGCTTTCTTTTTTGCTGGATGGACTCCATGAAGATCTTAATCGTGTGAAGTTAAAGCCCTATGTTGAAGCTAAGGATGGAGATGGTCGATCAGACGAGGATGTAGCTGATGAGTACTGGCGTAATCATCTGGCTCGGAATGACTCTATCATTGTTGATATTTGTCAAGTAAGTTTGGTTGCTATGGGCTTCTCCAAATATGTTTATTGTGCCTTGCTGAGTAATATTAAATTCTAAAATCCGTTCATGGGAACTCTTTTATTGAGCCTTTCTGGTTTGGCAATGTTATATGTCTCCAAAATGAAGAGAAAATATTGTTATTTTGTGTTCTATTTAGATGATGTACGGATTCTTGAGAGAGTTTTTATGTTTAAAGTAGTGGGCCATACCTGAGATGATTTTTTAAGATGGCCTATTTACTCACTCTGAAATAGGTTTATTATTTACTTTTTCACGGGAGCCTTATAGAGAGTCTTGTTGTGTGTCATGCGTAGCATGTGCTTAGAGTGAAATTCTTGCTCATATTGGAAGAGAACGTCTTTTATTTTATTTTAGTTATTCATCTTGTGGGTTTTTTTTGGTTCCTTTATGTAGTTTTATGTTCTGTTGAAACTGTTAGCCTAGAGCAGCCTTTGAAGATTACACGGAATCACAAGATGTTCTGGCAATAGCTACATCAAGCCTTTTAGTCAATCCTTGACCATACTTTAACTCCAACAATCAGTCAAATGCTGTTTAATATTTCCTTAAGAGCACATTGGTCCTCAAATTCTCAGGTTGAGAAGTGAGTATATCCTTGTATGAAAATGTAGGGAGGACTGGAGGAGGATGAGAGTCAAGAGAGAGATGATGCAACGAGATTTTAGTTAGATTCAAGTAGCTGATGTGAATACCCAAATCTTTAGATTGATAGATAGATAGTGAAACAAGATGGCAGGATTGTTTTTTCTTTTTTAGGACTTTAATATTTGGCACTAGGATAAGGATAACAGAAGTTCTCATCAGTATGTTTGGGTAATCAAATGATTTTATATGATCTAGGTGATGATTCAGGGATGTGTTTTCATTTACGAATGCCCCCAGTGTGGTGAACGCTGAATAGTAAACTTTCAAAATTTATGCTTGAGTTATGTATGGCTGTGGTTATAAATAATAGCTTAGTAGTGCTTGAAGCTATAATGATTGTTTTGTATCTCTCTATTCATTTTGCTAGGAAGTGGGTTGTTGGGTTGGGAGCTATCTGCAAGACATAAGTTGGTTGAGATTTGAGATAAAAATGAAGATGTATCTGATATTCTTATCTTTGCAGCATCCTCTGGGTTGTTTTAAGAAAACAAGTTTCATTAGTTAAGAGCTTTAACTTGGAACTTGAACTTTCTTGCTGTAGTTGGAGTATCTGGCAAACTATGATTTTGTTGATTAATGTTGTCTTTGTACTTTTGGAGTTGGTGATAGCTTAATGAGTAAACCCTTAATGCAGGCATTGCAATGCTTTTAACATCTGAAAATTATTGCAGGGTCAATATAGATCAACATTAGTTTGTCCAGTTTGCGAAAAGGTTTCCGTGACATTTGATCCGTTTATGTATCTGTCACTGCCTCTACCTTCAACCACAATGCGGACTATGACCTTGACTGTCATGAATACTGATGGTAGCTTCATGCCTACGGTGGTCACTGTTTCTGTGCCCAAGTATGGGAGAGGTGAAGACCTTGTTAAGGCTTTGACCAGTGCATGCTCATTGCGGATTGATGAGACACTGTTGGTGGCTGAGGTAGAATCCAATGTTGTATTGTCTGCATGTTCATTACTACTCCGTAGTTGTATTGTTAAAATGTCCACTTGCTTCATTCTACCGCTTTATCTTTGCAGATATACAACCATCGTATTATTCGATTTTTGGAAGATTCAGCGGATTCGCTGTCCTTGATTAGAGACGAAGACCGTCTAGTAGCTTATCGGCTACCCAAAGCTACAGAGAGAGAAACTATAGTTGTGTTTACGCATCAAGAGATGGAAGAGTGAGTGCCATATTTCTTTTTTGAAAACGTTTGTTTTTCCAAGAGTGATGTTTTAATATTAGATATGTGTTAAAGAGGTGAATCTTTTTCCTTGTTAATGATTGATATGCTGTTAGCTGACCCCAAATCATTTTGGGACCAAGGCTTTGATGTTGTTGATTAAAAAAAAAAAAAAAAAAAAAACAAAAAACTGGCATTTAGGACCCAAAATATGACAAGGTATATGTGTACAATCTGCTTTGTGTGTGCTCGTCTCAATGCGTAAACACAATGTCACTGTTTTCCTTTCAGAAGGAATTTCTGATAAGAATTTCAATTGTAGGCACAATGTCCACGGGAAAGCTTTTGGAATTCCTCTTGTCGCTAGAATTTCCAACAATACAAACGGATCAGATATCTATAATTTGTTTAAGAAGTTGCTTAATCCATTTCTCATGCCCAGTGAAGATGACTTAGATGATCAGGATGCTTCCAAAAGCACAGCTGCTGAGAATTTAGTGGAGAATACCACAGATCCTATTACTACTACTGAATCAAGTGATGATGCTAAACTCATTAATGACGAGGTGGTTAGCTTACCAGCTGATAGTGAGTTCGAATTCTACCTGACAGATGAGAAAGAGATTCTCAAGAACGTTAAAATAGAAATGGTGGATCTTGTAACATCTGAGGACTTGCCAAAACGGTTAAATGTTGCTGTTTTTTGGCCTGAGAAGAAAACTGAAATCTACGATACGGTTCTTTTGAGCACCCTTCCTGAAATATTTAAGTCAGGCTATCTGGCTAAAAGGCCACAGGAAATTGTATCTCTTTACAGATGCCTGGAAGCATTTTTGAAAGAAGAGCCTCTTGGACCTGAAGACATGTGGTAAGTTTTTGTCATTTCTGAGCTGTTATGTTTGTCCTGAATTCCTTAGGAATGACTATGTCGCTTAAATTATACATTACTGTATTTAGTATCTGTGTTATTAGGTAATGATTAGGATTTTGACTAGCATATACTTGGTCAACTGGCGAAGTGTTCTGTTTGATATTGGAACTGAAGTGACTTGGATATGGTCTAAGCCGTTTAACTATATATTTATATGCTTTCTTGTTGGAAAAATCCCTTATTAAATCTGAAGGTTTTGGCTCTGGGACTTATTCTTCTGATCTGAATTGTCACTACACCTCATTAAATTTTAGTTTTAACTTATAAAAATTAGAGGGAATCTTCAAAAATTTTCTCAATATATAATAATAAAATAGTCATGTGAGATCTAGTTTTATTCATCAGGACGAGTACTTTATTAATATCTATTTTATATAATTTTTGCAAATGTGAGATTAAAGATATTTGCGATCAAAGATTTGCATCGGTATACGTAAGTGAGACTAACATTATGAAACCGAGAGAGTAGTATTTTATTTGCTTTTGTTTCATTTAATATGTAGATATGGTGGTGAATTAAAGATTACTCTCCTGGTATTTCATTCCTTAATCTTGCATGTACTTTAAAATATGTGATTAAATTTATTCATGTGCTTTGATTCTCTTTGGTTTGGCTTCTATTTTTCCTGCATGATTTTGACTTTAGTTTCGAATTTGCATGGGTTTTGAATATGCTGTTGCAACCTGTCACTTGTAATTCGGAATTTTCTTTAATTCAGCTACTAGTTTCTATGATGGTTTCTTATCCACAACCTCGTATGTATTTTATTTTTCTTTCTGTACTCTTATTATTTGTATCTTGTACTTTTTGCCAGGTATTGTCCTGGATGTAAGCAGCATCGTCAGGCCTCCAAAAAGTTGGATCTTTGGAGACTCCCTGAAATTCTGGTCATTCACTTGAAAAGGTTTTCATACAGCAAATACACAAAAAACAAGCTGGAAGCCTATGTTGACTTCCCGGTTGATGATCTCGATTTGTCCATGTATATTGCTAACAAGAATTCCCAACCATCTTTCCGTTATGTGCTCTATGCAATCAGCAATCACTATGGTAGCTTGGGAGGTGGTCATTACACTGCTTTCGTCCATGTAAGTTTGTCTCTCATAGCTAATTTGCTACTCATGCATTATGAAATAATTTGGAATTTGGGAAAACTTTCTTCTTAAACAGCTTTCCATACACTATACCTGTTTATCATCAATTGTAGAAGCTAATAACCCCTAATATACTACCATGGTGACACCTCTTTATTTTGGATCAGCCCATAATTATGAGCGGGTTTTTTTTTTTTTTCTTTTTGAAGTATAGCTTTGAACTTTCCCACTTTACTCTTAAGGTACTCTTGGCGAAGAATGTCAAAGAAAATAGTAGAAGATAATTATAGTGCTAACCCAATTCCTTGATTACAAGTTTACAACCCTCAATCAAATGTGGCCTATTAGTTAGGGCCTTAGGGGTGTTGGGAGTATAGTTATTGCTTTTTCTTTGTTTTCACTTTTTTTTTACGTACTCAGCCCTATGTTATTTTTGTGATCTTGTAGCATGGAGGTGGTCGGTGGTATGACTTCGATGACAGCAATGTATACCCCATCAGCGAGGAGAAGATAAAGACTTCAGCCGCTTATGTTCTTTTCTATAGAAGAGTTGCAGATATATAACAGCCAAACCATCAGCTATTGATAGTTAATACTCTAGAGTAGCTCATATTAGAAAGCCTTCCAGTTATTTATTTATTTATTCATTTATTTGAGAAGCAGAATCTAATTGAAAAGGTAGTATCTGCTGGTTCTCTGGCATCGTTTTTTCCGGGATGCTCGGGACTCCTTGACAGTTGATGATGAAACTCAAAAGACCGACTGTCGACCTTGATGATCATGCTTGGCTTGACAGAATAGCTGCATAGATAGTTTGGTACCAGGGTGAGCATCTGCTGCAATTTAAGCTCCTTTAGTTACTAACCCATTTGTTTTCAGGAATTGCAATTACCTGATGTCATATTTCTTCTTTCTTCTTACCTTTTGCCTTTTCTTTTTGGGGGGGTTTGTTTTGCTTGGTTTCTTTAGAGCTTCCTACCTCTAAAGCATTGTATTCCTTTTTTGAAAGAGGTGTAACATACCTTGGATCAGTTGAAAAGCAATTCATCAGATATTAATTCTAGTTTTTTTTAGTATTCTAATTCTAGTTTTTTGTTATTTTTAATCATCAGTTTTTTTTTTTTTTTAATTTATTTATATTTTTTAATTTTTTTTTTAAATTTTTCATGGAGCCATAAACGTGGTGACGTATGCGGATTTGATCATAATTATGGTCTATCAGCATTCCAATAATCTCAATGCGTTGTTAAATAAGCTTGTTAAAGACTTAAAGGTGCAAGTTTGCAACTGAAATGTCAAGCATGATATTATAATACGAGTAACAACTAATAAATTAAAAAAAAAAAAAAAAAAAATCACTCACACGACCTTATAAGTTCTGTGTTTCAGAGTTCAGACTTTCAGGTGTGGAATTAAAAGCATTCTTTTTTTGCTCTGTTTTTATCGGTAATAATATTTCGTATTATTATTTAGAACAAAACTAACCTATACAATAATAAAAGATCAAAACAGATTATTTAGAAGAAAACTTCATTTATAAAAGAAAAAAAATTAGAGCTGTCAATTCCAGTAAACGGGTCAGGTTTGGGTTGGGTCAACTCGGGTTGGGTCAATTCAGCTTAATTCCATAACCTATGCGGGTTGGGTCATGCTTGAGTCGGGTCATGTCGGGTCATACTTCTTATCGGGTTTAGATCGGGTTAAGGTCGGGTTAAATTCGGGTCAGGTGAATGGGGTTAGGGTAATTCTCGGGTTTGGTTCAAGTCAATAATTTGCGGGTTAGAATCTGGTCGGGTCATTCTCGGGTTTGAGTCGGGTTCAGTTCAAGTCAATAATTTGCGGGTTATAATCAGTTCGGGTCATTCTCGGGTTCGGTTCAAGTCAATAATTTGCGGGTTATAACCAGGTTGAGTCATTTCCAAGTCGGGTCATTCTCGGATTCAAATCGGGTTATGTTCAAGTCAATAATTTCAAGGTTACAATCAGGTCGGGTCATTTCCAAGTCAGGTCATATTCGGGTTCAACTAACTATAAATACATAATTATCATTTTTATCAAGCTAATTATTTCCTTTGACTATAATATATATGGCAATATGCTAGGGAAATATAGTCTATAATTTAGGAAGATAATTATCTCCTTTGACCATACAACAAATATATACTATATTTAACTCTTAAATTTGAGGATGATGCTCCTTTCTTTTGTTGGCCTATATTTTCTTGGTCTCCCTAGACAAAATGCTTTGATAAAAAATAATAAGCTGGGTTAAATTGCGTTTTGGGTGATTTCAAATTGAATCAAGAACAATTTGGGTTGAATTTAGGTCGGGTAAATAACAAGTCGTGTTGATTTCAAGTGGGGTTAGTAACAGTTTAGGTTGAATTTTTGGGTTGGATAAGTAATAGGTATGGTAAAATTCGGGTTGGGTCAATAACAAGTCGGGTTGAATTTGGGTCTGGTCAATAACAAGTCGGGTTGATTTCAGGTCAGGTTTATAACAAATGGTTTAAATTCGGGTCTAGTTAGGAATGGGTCAGGTTGAATTCAGGTCAAGTTAGAAACAAGTCGGGTTAAATTCGGGTTTTGACAGGTAAAAACGGGTTTAGGTCAATTTCGGTCCAAGTCGGGTTCGGTGCAAGTTAATTAAATTGGTCGTTGTAAACCGGTAAATATGTGCAAGTTGTAAACCGGTAAATTGGCCGTTTGAAAATAAATTAAATGGTTCCACACACCCAATTGGACTCCCGGAAGGTATTAAGGATCATAGTAAACATTTCGACAATTTTTATTTCCGGACAAAAGTCAAAAAATTCAAAAATTGAAGGCTATATCCACGCTTTTTGAGAAATTTTGAAGGTTTCGGGGCCTGGTGTCGAAAAGTCTTGAAATTATATGGAATACATTTCGGGATAATATAATACCGTTTGGAACTATATATGATCATTATTTGTTGTCATAAATGTTCGTGGTAGGCTTGAATTAATGAAATCGGTGCAAGTTGTAAACCAGTAAATTGGTTGTTTAAAGGCAAAATGGATGGTTCCACACTTCCACCCACCCAATTGGACTCCCGGAGGATATTAAAGACTATGGTAAACATTTCAGCAATTTTTATTTCCGGGCAAAAAAATGGCAAAAAATTCCAAAATTGAATGTTAATATACACGATTTTTGAGGAATTTTAGAGGTTTTGGGGCCCGGTGTCGAAAATGTTTGAGATTTTATAGGGGATACATATCGGAGTCATATAATGTCGTTTGGAACCATACATGATCATTATATGTTGTCATAAATGTTCGTTGTAGGCTTGAATTAATGAAATCGTTGCAAGTTGTAAATCGGCAAAGACCGTTTAAAGGCAAATTAGATGCTTCCAACCAACCAATTGGACTCCCAGAGAGTATTAGAGATCATGGTAATCATTTCGACAATTTTTATTTCCAGCGAAAAAAACTCAAAAAATTCCAAAATTGAAGGCATCCACGCTTTTTGAGAAATTTTGGAGGTTTCGACGCCAGGTGTCGAAAAGGCTTGAAATTTCAGGGGATACATCTCGGAGTCAAATAATTCCGTTTGGAACTATATATGATCATTATATGTCGTCATAAATGTTCGTGGTAGGCAAGAATTAATGAAATCGGTGCAAGTTGTAAATCGGTAAATTGGATGTTTAAAGGCAAATTGGATGGTTCCACCCACCCAATTGGACTCCCAGAGGGTATTAGAGACCATGGTAAACATTTCGGCAATTTTTATTTCCGGGCAAAAAAAGTCTAAAAATTACAAAATTGAAACCTAATATCCACGCTTTTTGAGAAATATTAGAGGTTTCGACGCCAGGTGTCGAAAATAATTGAGATTTTAGGGGATACATATCGGAGTCATATAATTCCGTTTGAAAGCATATATGGTCATTATATGTTGTCATAAATGTTTGTGGTGGACTTGAATTAATGAAATCGGTGCAAGTTGTAAATCGGTAAATTGGATGTTTAAAGGAAAATTAGATTGTTCCACCCACCCAATTGGACTCCCAGAGGATATTAGGGACCATAATAAACATTTCGGCAATTTTTATTTCCGGGCAAAAAAAATGGCAAAAAATTCCAAAATTGAAGGCTTATATCCACGCTTTTTGAGAAATTTGAGAGGTTTCAGGGCCCGCTGTCGAAAATGCTTGAGATTTTATGGGATACATCTCGGTGTCATATAATGCCGTTTGGAACCATATATGATCATTATATGTTGTCATAAATGTTTGTGGTAGGCTTGAATTAATGAAATCGGTGCAAGTTGTAAATCAGTAAATTTGACGTTTAAAGGGAAATTGGATGATTCCAACCACCCAACTGGACTCCAAGAGGGTATTAAGGTCCGAGGTAAACATTTCGGCAATTTTTTTTCCAGGCAAAAAAAAGTCAAAAAATTCCAAAATTAAAAGCTAATATCCACAATTTTTGATAAATTTGAGAGGTTTCGAGGCTCGGTGTTGAAAATGCTTGAGATCTTAGGGGATACATTTTGGAGTCATATAATGCCGTTTGGAACCATATATGATCATTATATGTTGTCATAAATGTTTGTGGTAGGCTTGCATTAATGAAATCGGTGCAAGTTGTAAATCGGTAAATTGGACGTTTAAAGGCAAATTGGATGGTTCCACCTACCCAATTAGACTCCCAGAGGGTATTACGGACCATGGTAAACATTTCGACAATTATTATTTCCGGGCAAAAAAAAGTTAAAAAATTCCAAAATTAAGGGCTTATATCCACGCTTTTGAGAAATTTAAAAGGTTTTGGAGCCAGTGGCGAAAATGCTTGAGATTTTAGGTGATACATCTCAGTGTCATATAATGCCGTTTGGAACCTTATATGATCATTATATGTTGTCATAAATGTTTGTGGTAGGCTTGAATTAATGAAATCGGTGCAAGTTGTAAATCGGTAAAATGGACGTTTCAAGGCAAATTGGATGGTTTCACCCACCCAATTGGACTCCCAGAGGATATTAAGAACCATGGTAAACATTTAGACAATTTTGTTTTTGGCAAAAAAAAGTCAAAAAAATCCAAAATTGAAGGTTAATATCCACGCTTTTTGAGAAATTTGAGAGGTTTCGGGGCTCGGTGTCGAAAATGCTTGAGATCTTAGGGGATACATTTCGGTGTCATATAATGTCGTTTGGAACCATATATGATCATTATATGTTGTCATAAATGTTCGTGGTAGGCTTGAATTAATGAAATTGGTGCAAGTTGTAGATCGGTAAATTGGACGTTTAAAGGAAAATTGGATGGTTCCACCCAACCAATTGGACTCTTAGAGGGTATTAAGGACCATGGTAAACATTTCGGCAATTTTTGTTTCTGGCGAAAATAAGTTAAAAAATCCAAAATTAAAGGCTAATATCTACGCTTTTTGAGAAATTTTTGAGGTTTCGAGGCCAGGTGTCGAAAAGGCTTGAGATTTTAGGGGATATATCTCGGAGTCAATGCAACTAAATAAAGGAAGATAGTACCTTAGAAGAATTTGTGCATTCACGAGATTCCAATACTTTTCGTGCTGAAGTAATTTCCTAAGTATGTTGGGCAAATTATTACTATCATAAGCGAATGGACGGACCAAATTATCACTCAAATTTGATTTTGAATGTATTACTGTTAGCATCAAACTATGGTCGTTGCTAAATCCCTAGCATTTATCATTTGCTCCCCCAGAATTCGTATTTAGATTTATAGTGAGCACTCAATAGCTACAATATAAAAGTATTTTTTTTATCAATGTCCTTTTGAACATGAGGTGATCTAAATTAGTACTAGTTAAAGGTTGCCTAATGCCTACAGGAACAGATCACACGAGTATGACATCCTACCTTGTTAGAGTTGAGTTGGTTCAAATCGCTCAGCTGTCTGTCAGCAAACAAGAACTCCTTTTCTGCTGATTCATGTCACGCTTTATAAGTGAAGTAAACACGATGACAAAAAAACCTTAACAAAAAAGTCATAAAAGGCACCTGAGCATTTGATGGTTCTGATTCATGCATAAACTTGCAATAAATTGCTTCAAGTAACTGCACATTGTTTAAGAAATTGTTGTCTAGCCTGCTAGTCATTAACAAGAAGAGAGCATAAAATGAGATTGATCAATTCTGCATTGTGTTGATCTGTTCGATCTTTCTCTCTCATTCACCTTCCTCACAGAAAGATTGTAATCTGTCAAGCAGCACACATATTAGCTGTCGCGTGTTGGCATACAGTATATTTAGTAATTTTCTTGAAACATACAAAGAGGATTGCGATTATCATTGTTGGAAATACAAAGATACCAGCAACTGGTAACCCTTGAGGATCTCTGTTCTTACTACTCTGTGGCTTAGAGAGACAAGAAATCCAATCACTTGATAGACAGGCAACAGGGACAGAATGGATAGCATACCAGCACGGTACACATTTAATATTATTCATTTTTCACAAACTTGAAAGTCCCCAATGGATAAATTTTTATAATTGGATTAAGATGCCAGAAAGGTCATGGGCCTACAGTAACCGCTTCTGTGTAATTCAAACGGTACCATCTGACCCTTTCCCCTCCTTGCTCTGCTCTAACAAAGCCTTGTTAGAAGAGTGGGAGTAAAGGTTTGATAAAATGGTATAACACTACTGAGAGTCTGACAAGAGCTGAATTAAATGAATATTGAATAGATTGATAGCATATAAGGTCCTTTTGCTACATACCAGCTGCATAGCTACCTGGTTTTCAGCAGTGATGCTTGCAATGCCATGTCTTTACGCTATTCCCTCCTAAATGCCCCAACAACAGAGCAACCTCAATTTCTTTCTTCTGAAGAGCATCATCGAACTTGTTAAGAGGATAGCTTGACACATAAATGAGCAAGTGTACACATGTTTAAGCAACAAAAACACAAACCTGGGGCAGTCTTTTATTAGAGGCCAAGGGACTCAAGAACCATCAAGCCCTTCCCATTTAAAAGCACCAAGTGATCCTAGAAAACCCAATGTCATGGCATCATTATCCTGATTTAAAGCTACGCAGATGCAACACTCCTTTTTGCACAATGATTGATCAGATGGGTAAAGACCCTTTTGAATCAGATCAGTTTTGTTTTCTGCAACTGCAGAAACAATATCGCTTTCCACAGCATCCCTGATGCATTTCCTGAATGCTTCAAGGGGCTCGCCATCTTCAGCAATAGAACCTATCTGTGAATCCAAATTCTTATAAGTCTGACCAAGTTTACCACTAATGATTTCCCCAAGTATGTCAGAATTCTCACTAAGCAACTTCATTAGAGCATTTGGAAGCTTCATGGCTGGCACTCTAACAGTGCAACTTCCATCAGAAGTTGTCTTTTCAACATATTCTGTATTTCCAGACAATACTTCCAAATTATCTAATATATTAGGTTCTTCACCCTCAATAATCTATTTGTAGGAGACAAGTGGTCGAGACAAATCTTTCCATCAAATCCTTAATGCATCCATCTCTCAAGATGCACCTCTCCAGCAGCAGCAAGCACATTTTCTCCCCTAGATGAGACAGAAACCTTCACAACCCCTCATAAGTGCATACATATCTACTGGATCAAAGGGCTCAAGGACAACTTTAAGAATTGGTAAACCTGAACATCAAACTCTAGAAAGGTCAACAGTTCTTCGTCAATGAAAGTTTCGCACTTTGTAAGACATGATGCCCTAGTCCTCTCATAGCTACCACATTTCCAGCCGTGACAGATGCAACAGGTGCAAGACCCTGGCCCATCATCTGATACAATGACTGCAATTCCGCTTCCGACAAATGCTTCTCCTTTCAGTGGATCATACAACGATGAAAGAACATAGATTTTACTGCCCAGCATCAAGGCTTCCACTATAAATTCTAGCAAATGCAAGAAAATATTCATCTGACTCTGGGTCGTTCCCATTTTTTTATCAGTAAAGTCATTCGAAATCCCCCATCTAGACCCTTATGAGGAATCACCTTTGTAGGGACAGCAAAGATCTTAGCAATAGCAGGTGCTTCAGAACTAGCAGCACAAGTTTCAACACACTTCCTCACATATTCAGCCTCTGAAAACACCTCAGATTTAGCTATCTCATCCTCAACTTAACTTCCCTCTTTGGAAGCAAACGAGAGACTCGTATGACTGAGCAGTAACTGGATCTGGGCATACATATTATGACCATGAACAATATGGTCTCTAAATGCGGAAGCCCACGACTCATAACTGAAGAGCAACTTTAAGATCCTTTTATTGCTTTTCACAGTATGGCACTACAAACTTAAACCTCTTGATCAAACAAACAAAGGTTGAGTTGAGCTTCCTTCACCAATCATTTCTTCCCCATTAACTGGAAGCCCTTAATAAACCATGCTCTTGCCGAAACCTGAAAATAACTTTTAGACTCTTGCAAAGAAATAAAGATTATCTTTCATCATGTAAGCTTAAGCATGCTTGTACAATCTAATCAAGGTTTTTAGTAGGTTGAGTATGTGTTTAGTTAGGTGGGTCATTACCTGAAGAAGTTGTTTTATAACATTTCAAGCACTTGGAACATTCAACTTTTCATGTCAAAAAAAAAAAAAAACATTCAACTTTAACCACCCTATGAACTGGGGCTTTGGTTAGGGGTCATTCCTTACAAATTTAGACGAAGAAAACTCTGATACGGGGTACGGGGTAACCCACATCAATTAGGTCTTCATCTACCATTCTAACGCATAATTCGTACAATAAAAACATAGTGAACAAACAAAAAAAAATTATAACACAAATATTGATAATCCAACTGCAACTAGAATAAGAAAATTATAGTACATAAATAAAACTTGTAATAAGTCATTGATATCATATAGAAGACACTAATAACAACAATAGAGGTGAAATTGTTGCTAAGAAGAAATGCTACAATTATCAAATTTCTGGACAAATTCTTGATAACCCCATACCACATAGACTAATAAACAATAGGTTGACGATGAATTCAACCCGTTGATTATCTGTTGCTCATTGAGATCTTCGGTATCACAATCTCGAGGCTTGAATGATACCTTACCCCTTATTGTTTCAACACACTCACCCTTAACCAAAATACTCAAATCAACTTTTAAAATAAGTGAAGCAATTGATGGCACAGCAATCACAGATTTTCTCAAAGGTAGTTCATCACCACCCTTTACCAACACAGACTTGCCCTTTTCATAAAGAATACTTTGAAAGTAGTTCTTCTCATAGTTGGTGGAGTAATTGTAGTTGCTATACCTACCATTAATACTCCCACAAACACGACATTCACCTCCTTTCTCAGGCGTCAATAATGTAAATTTTACTCTAGCTTGTGTTGCATCCTGAAATACTGTATAATATGCGGCCGCATAACCGTGTTTACCCGGAACTATAGAGCACAAACGTCTATTATACTCGGGCAGAATCCTTTCACTATATTCCAAAAATCCTCTGCTGATTTGATGACCTTTAGCATCCTCCAAATCAAAAAACATACCAAAGTTAGGAGCTGTGATACAATATTGAGATAGTTGCGGATATAAGATGCCAACTTCCAACTCGTGTACACTAAAGCAATTCTTGATTTCAGTGATTTCATATGCATCCATTTCTCCGGTGAGACTCAAAACATCACCTAAGTCATCAAAAGAACAAATGGAAACACAAAATAACTCCACAAGCTCTTCGGGGCAGGAATTTGTGAGCCTGGAAAATCAAGTTTAGATCAATTAAAAAATAATTTTTTTTTTAAAAAAAAAAAAAAAAAAGACCACCCTTTATCACTCAGCTTTATAGTCTACCAATTTTGTCTTACAAAAATGTTCTAAATCGAAATAACAATAATAAATTAACAATTTTAACATGTATATGTAAAGAGAAATATTCAGAATTCAAATAATGTGTACATATCAAAATTTCCACTTACCACTTTTTATCGCACAATGATTGTAGCTGTGGTTGAATATAAACACCAGTTTCCTTGGATGTCATCTCCATGAGCTGTAGCCAAAAGAATAATAAACATTAGATCTGATAAAAAAAAAGTAGCAAAATAGCAAAGGAACAACGAGAAAACATAAATAAACCCACCTCCTCAAGACTTTTTTGTTTCTCCTCAAAACTACTCCCTTCTTTCCAATCTAATTCTTCACTTTCATCATCACTAGGAGCATCATTCCACTCTCGAAGATAGTTTTCTGGTAGCTTATCGAAAGCATGCTTCCAAGTCACATTCACTAACATCTTACATTTTTGCCCAACAATTTCCTTTTCATACTCGTCCCCATAACGTGTATCCACTGGAATGAATTCCAATTCACTTACAATAGTCTCTTCACCATCGAATTTCAAATCAGCTAAGATTTGTAATGGCGAGTATGCTGGCACAGCTAACACACACAACTCAGTAGAAACCCCAAATTTTAAATTCAAAGACTCGTCAAGAAGCTCATGGAACACTTTCCTATTCCCAAGTATAATTGATGCTCCAAGTTTCAATTTCACTTCCTCGGAATCAATTTGATCACTTCCACTTACAACACTAAGAAAAGTAACACTTACACAAGCAAGTAATGCACAATATGATATTGTGCAGCTTATTTTAAGGGCACTTCTAAAGGGGCTTTCAGGAATAGGATCACTGAAATAGGTTGTGTCTAGCATTAAGTCGTTACAATCACCCTCAGAGAAATATAAGAACGCCCAATCTTCACAGAATACAACATCTCGGATCCTATCTTTGAGTAAAATATGTAGCCCAAGGTGTTTTGGAAGACATCGAGGGGTACCTAGTTGAGATTTTCGAAGAATGAGCGAGAAAGTATCTTCCAAAACCATGGTTTTGGCATCTTTGCGATCTAACTTGAAGAGGGTAAACACATTTCCATTGTCATCAACCAATCTAATATGACCATAGAATTCAATTACAACACCAAATTTGAGTCCCCGAACATCATTAACATATCCCTTTCTCACATCCATATCTAGAAACAAGTTCCTGGAGATTTTGATAGACGACAACTCGAACAAAGGAGATGCTGGAATATGAGGATTACGAGGCTCACAATAATCTGATTCCAGTATTTCCTTGGCGCGTTCAACATACCAAGGATCTGAATCATCTTCCGCGATACTTTTCATAAACTCGACATATTCTGGGTGTTCAACATCTACCCATTTCTTCTTACTCGTAGATATTGTATATGGGGTAAACTTAAGAATTTAGTCTGTATTTTCACCAAAAAAAAAAAAAAAAAAAAAAGCATTACTTTTTCAGAACCTAAACATTAACATTAACATAGCAGTAGCCCTAGGCTCATAGATTAAATATGAAAAGTAAGAAACCCTAAGTTCTTAAATCTTAACCCCTAATTTCATAGATTAAATATGAAATCATCAAATTTACTAGCCCATTGTCAATTATAATATCAATTTTCAGAAGAAAAAAAAAAATCAGCAATTCAATATTATCAATTCCTAAAAAAATCAGAAACCCTAACTCCCTAATTTGATAAACTAAGGTGTACCCGTGTAAAATGCACGGGATATATAAGAAAAAATATATTTAAAATATGAAAAGTTGATTTTGATATTGTAATTTATGAGCTATAATGGTCGGTTTTGGACTGGTCGGTTCTATTGAACCCTAATTAACTTTGTTGTACTAAGTATTAATAATCATATTAATAATGTGATGTCACCTGCTGTGCTATGCTGAAATATGATATTCTATGCTTTAATTGCTTAGAAGCTCAAAAAAAAGGGGTCTTACTCTTTTATGTTAGTGGTCACGTAATGCTATTTTGAAGTTTACTTTTTCAAAGTTATAGAGGTTACTCGTTCAATGTTATAGGGGTTACTCGTGTTACTGGGTTAGTGTCATATGAGTTGGTGTCTTGCTTTAGGAGTTACATACTTTGTTTAGTTGCAAGTAGTTATTCGTTAAGGCCAGTTCCACAAAAAACGTGTTGTACATTTTTTTTTTTTTTTTTTTTTTTTTTGCTTTTAATGATTAAAGAAACGGAAAATGTTTGGAGGATAATCCCTAAAAAAATGCATATAATTGAAGGGTTGGGGATTTATAATACTATAGTGAATGGTTGATAACGAAACTGTATACTCGTGGTAATGTATGACATATATTATACTATGTACTAAAAAAATACTCGTAAAACAAAGTGAAATTTTAGTACGTAGTGTTCAAAAAAAGTGAAATGTTGGGGATTTTGAGTGCTACAGTGAATTGTATGTGGAGATATATATTATTGTATTGTAAAATAGTAAAAGTGAAAGTGAATTATTTATTTATTTATTTTTATCTAAAATTTAGAGAATTAAAAGTTATTGCCAAAAAAAAAAAAAAAAAAAGATAAAGGTAGTTATTTTCCTCCGAAAAAAATAAAAATAGTGGAAGTTGGAGAGGAAGTTATACAAAAAAAAAATTAGAATGCACATAATTGCTCGAATTAGAGTGCTGTGAATGAAAGTTGAAAAAACAACTCTACAATTATATATTAGATTTAATAACAAATCACAATTTCAAAGAACAAAACACTCAAATTGACTAGATTAAATAACATAAACTAAGTACAAAATCAACCTAATAAGTCAACAATTTGTGTATAATCCGAATTTAAAAACTTAAAAATCAATTAACTTACCTAGAAGAGTCAAAGGGCACGCAACAAGGCTGTAGGAGTGGAGTACGGCTGTGCGGGCGGAGGTGGCTGGATGGTGCGGCGGCCGTCGGGGCGGGGCGATCGACGGCAGGCGAATGGCGAAATCCGAGAGTCCGTTTGAAATAATCGAAGAGAGAGAAGAGTGTTTGTTTTTTTTTCCTTTCAATTCCTTCGTTCAGCTTTTTTGTTTTTCTCTAGAAACAATACCGACTTTAGTAATTACAAACCATAGTTCAATAGATAATCGATTTTAAAAGGACCTAAATTGAGTATACTGAAAATCAATCATCGGTCATCCCTAAAGTAGATTGTAAAATTGATATTCGATATAATTATAAAAAGAAACCATAATATTACCTTAGTAGTAGCTTCAATGAAAGGTAGAAATATCAGAAGGAGCCTCAATGGAGAACCATAAAATTGGATGGTTCCACTCACCTAATTAGACTCCCAGGTGAACCTTTCGACAATTTTTATTTACAGGCAAAAAAAGTGAAAAAAATTAAAAAATTGAAGTCTAATATACACGCTTTTTGAGAAATATTGGAGGTTTCGGGGACACGTGTCGAAAAGGTTTGAGATTTTAGGAGATACATCTCTGAGTCATATAATGTTGTTTGGAACCATATATGATCATTATATGTTGTCATAAATGTTTGTTGTAGACTTGAATTAATGAAATCAGTGTAAGTTGTAAACCGGTAAATTAGTCGTTTAAAGGCAAATTGGATGGTTCCACCCACCTAATTGGACTCGGAGGGTATTGGGGACCATGATTAACATTTCGGCAATTTTTATTTCCGGTGAAAAAAAGTCATAAAATTCCAAAAATTAAATGCTAATATCAACGCTTTTTGAGAAATTTTGGAGGTTTCGAAGCCAGGTGTCGAAAATGCTTGAGATATTAAGGGATACATCTCAGAGTCATATAATGTCATTTGGAACCATATATGATCATTATATGTTGTCATAACTGTTCGTGATAGGCTTGAATTAATAAAATCGGTACAAGTTGTAAATCGGTAAATTGGACGTTTAAAGGCAAATTGGATGGATACACTCACCCAATTGGACTCCCAGAGGGTATTGAGGAACACTGTCAATATTTCGGTAATTTTTATTTTCAGGCAAAAAAAAGTAAAAAAATTCCAAAATTGAAGGCTAATATCCACACTTTTTGAGAAATTTGAGAAGTTTCGGGGCCGATGTCGAAAATGCTTGAGATATTAAGCGATACATCTCGGAATCATATAATGCCATTTGGAACCATATATGATCATTATATGTTGTCATAAATGTTCGTGATAGACTTGAATTAATGAAATCGGTGCAAGTTGTAAATCGGTAAATCGGACGTTTAAAGGCAAATTCGATGATTCCACCCACCCAATTGGACTCCCAGTGGGTATTAGGGACCATAATAAATATTTCGGCAATTTTTATTTTCGGGCAAAAAAAGTCAAAAAATTCCATAGTTGAAGGCTAATATCCACGCTTTTTGAGAAATTTGGGAGTTTTGGGGTATAGCTGTCAATTTGGGTAAATGGGTCGGGTTTGGGTCGGTAAGAGTGGGTCGGGTCAACTTGGGTCAGGCCAATTCAGATTAATTCCGTAACATATGCGGGTCAGGTTTGGGTTGAGTCATGTTTGAGACGGGCCACGTTCGGTTATACTTCTTATCGGGTTTGGGTCAGGTTTAGGTCGGGTTACATTCGGGTTGGGTGAACAATAGTTCGGGTTTAATTCAGGTTTTCATGGGTTAAAACGGGTTAGGGTAATTCTCGGGTTCGAGTCGTGTTTGGTTCAAGTCAATAATTTGCGAGTTAGAATCAGGTCAGGTCATTCTCAGGTTTGAGTCGGGTTTGGTTTAAGTCAATAATTTGCGGGTTATAACCAGGTTGGGTCATTTTCAAGTCTAGTCATTTTCGTGTTCAACTCGGGTTCGGTTCAAGGCAATAATTTGCGGTTTATAATCAGGTTGGATCATTTCCAAGTCGGGTCATTCTCGGAGTCAAGTCGGGTTATGTTCAAGTCAATAATTTGCAGGTTACAATCAGGTCGGGTTATTTCCAAATCAGGTCATATTCGGGTTCAACTAACTCTAAATAGATAATTATCATTTTAATCAAGCTAATTATTTCCTTTGGTTATAATATATATGGCAATATACTAGGGAACTATTGTTTATAATTTAGGAAGATAATTATCTCCTTTGACCATACAACAAATATATACTATATTTAACTCTTAAATTTGAGGATGATGCTCCTTTCTTTTGCTGGCCTGGACCGACTTGGTCTCCCTAGACAAAATGCTTTGATCAACAATAATAAGATGGTCTAAATTGCATTTAAGGTGATTTGAAATCGGGTCAGGAACAATTTGGGTTGAATTTAGGTCGGGTCAATAACAATTCGTGTTGATTTCGAGTCTGGTTTATAATAGATCGGGTTTCATTTTTGGGTCGGCCCGGTTAGTAATAGTTCTGATAAAATTCAGGTCGGATCAATAACAAGTTGGGTTGAATTTGGGTCAGGTCAATAACAAGTCGGGTTGATTTCGGGTCGGGTTTGTAACAAGTTGGGTTAAATTCGGGTCGGATTAGGAACGGGTCGGGTTGAATTTAGATCAGGTTAGTAACAAGTCGGGTTGAATTCGGGTTTTGACGGGTTAAAACGGGTTTGGGTCAATTTCGGTTAAAGTCGGATTCGGTTCAGAGCAATAATTTACGGGTTACATTCGGGTCGGGTCATTTCCAAGTCAGTCCATGTTTGGGTTCGAATCTCACGGACTCGGGTCAACTCGGGTTTAGGGTTGGTTTCAGTTCGGGTTTGGGTCACTATTTTTTTGAGTTCAGATGGATCGGTTAATAATCGAATTTGAGTCGGTATTTAACTTTTGACAGCTCTTAAAAAAATATATATACATACATAAATGGAAACATACAAGGTCTTAAGATTTTAAATAAATGAATTGAAAAAGATAGAATTTGGCTAATATTTGTTGGCCGTAAACTCCTTTGGTAAACAGTTTATAACACATGTTAAATTTCTGTATATCTAGTGTGGATTATAATTACATAATTTTTTCTCTCTTTAATCTGTATATCTGGTAGCTAAAATACGATATATAGAAGGGGACCCAATTTGAGGTCAAGCATGCAGAATCTGTAACGTCAAATCATATAGTACAGTGTTTGTGTGTTAATGAATTGTCCTAAAAATATCAATCATGTATCATTTTAAATACTCCCTTTGTTGAATAGTCCCTTATGGGCAAATTTTAGTTTCAAAATGTTCGTCCCATTTGCTTTTTCCAACAACCTTTAATGTTAATTTTTTACCAAAATTTCCTCCAATTTACAACAATATTTGTGCAAATTTAATTTTCCATGTAAATTTAATTTTCTCATGTATTTTTATTACTTTCTCTCTCTATTTGTTTGTATACTTAATTTTAATTTACTTTTTCAATGTAATTATTCTATTCTTATTTGTGTTTTTTAATTCCCTTGAAAAATGCTCATAAGGGACTATTAAAGGAGGACGGAGAGAGTATAAATAATACCATAAAATAAAGTTTTGCTTTTGTAAACTTTAATAATTTAGAAAGAGGGATCTGATGAGGTCTGCCACTACAAACAGCAGCCCCCTCTCAAACAGCATAGTGTAAGTATATGCAGATATCATTGACATCTCCTTCTTTCCCACTCAACACATAAACTAGCTGAAAAATGTAAAGGAAAAAAAAAAAGTCCAGTTCTTTTGGACTTCTAAACAGAGCAAAACAAATTTTTATTCAGCAGATTTCAACATAATAAAGCAAAACAGATTTTAGTATAGTAGTTTAAGAGAATAAGACCTAAAATGATGAGTAACAAAAAAAATTTAATTAGATAATACTCTTATATGCAACTATACCCTACAATGCCTACATTAACAAGAGCATCAAGAACAATGATACAGTATATAACTATATACTGGTAGTTATATACGGAGTACTAGATTTAATTCAATTTCAGGTGTTCAATAGAGGATATTACTCCATACCATTCAATATTATCGCATTTTAACCAACTAAATTATTGTTGATATGCTTTGTAATACGTGTAAACAATACCCCCCATCCCATATTACATACTCTTGTTTATATATGTTTTTCTACTTTGGAGACTCAAAATGTTGTTCCTTTTCTATTTTTGGATAATATGTAAAGACTATTATATCCTCATTTTTATCAACTATATTAATTATACTTTTGAAATTATCATGAATATTTCACTTACCTTGTATGAGTACTTTTTTTTTCTAACTTTTGTTTATAATTATACTTTTCACCTTTTTTGATGTACTACATTCACTTTCTCCTCTTCGAGTTTTGTTAATAATTGTACTTTTCACCTTTTTTTTATAATTTTTTTTATTATTTATTTATACTAGGTTAGATCCCGTGCCATACACCGTGATCGTTATAGATAATTAACAGATAAGTATTATAATCATAAATTAGTCGAGAAAAAATAAAATTATGTGATATGTTAAATTTTAATTGTAGTTTCTAAATACACAATTAAAAATAAAAGTAGGCAAGAATTCCAAGCAATATTTTTTTTGTTGTAAAACAAATCACAAAATTTTTTTTAGAATATATTTTTTGGTTTATAGTTGTCTAATTTTCTGTTTTAGAAAAATTATTTGTGAAATCTATTTATTTTAAATATACTACATTAATATGGAATATGTATAACAAATAATATTATTTTTGAAATTGATTTGTTTCCTTAATTAATAGATTTAATTTCTTTATATAAAAAAAAATAATAATTAAAGACACACTAGGAGATGACACGTGTCATTGATTGTGTGTCTTTTAGCATATAGTATTAATGATATTTCATCCACTTTCGTTCTCATTCCATTTTTATATACCATGTTAAAACACAAACATAAATTATATATTATGCATTTATGCCCTTTACTTTTGTGCATGCAGCGTTGTTTTAATTTAGTTAATCGAGCATATATGAAGTGGAAAATCGGATCCATTTCCTTTATTCACGATTTCACGTACAATAATTAATTTTTTTTTTTTTACGGGTTTCATCCTAAACATATACTACAAGTAATTATTTTTTCTTTTCTTTTTTTTTTTAAACCGGGAAATACAAGTAATTCTTTTGAATGTTCATTTTCTCTGATGATTGGGGCCATTCTACTATATATGATAAACTTTTGAATGATCATTTAAATTGTTTTGATTGAGACCAATGCATGACTTTACTTAATGTACCCAGCCTAATGAAATCACCATGATTATGTCTTTTCACATTTTTTCCGCAAAATATGGGTTTTGATAATTGAGTTGGAAGGGAAATGATTATGAATACCTAGAAATGTAAACATTAGTTGACACCTAATGAAATCATCTTAAGTGACTGTTAGAAAAGGGCGGAGAACACTATTTATACATACATGTCAATAGCACCCTTAGCTTGAACACTAAATTTTAGAAATAGTGAGTGTTAAATATTTATACATACATATTTGAATTGATGATTCATTCATGTAAATTATAATAAATGTATTAAATCTTAAAATTCAAAAGTATATATATCCTCGATCTCTTATTAATTTTTTTTAAAGGTTTTAATTTTGACTAACAAGAATCATAGCTAAAACTAGATGCATTCTCCTAATTTCACAAAGTATAGTTCAAATAATTAAAATAATAAAATAAAATATTACTAGTTGCTTTCACATTTAAAAGTCAACCCTAATTCACTTTGTGTTACACCTAGGAAAAGACAATAGAAATGACATGAAAAGGATAACAAAAAGGAAAAGAAAATATGAAAAAGAGATTAAGTATATTTTCTTCCCCTTGTTAAAGTAAATAATGTTGCCAATTTCTTTTTTAAGTCAATTTATATTTAGCAAAGCTTTTTATACAACAAATGTATTATAATATACACTAGCACGCCCATCAATTCAAGTTGGTCGCATTTTATTGTGAAAAGTCATCCCCATTAATATACAGAGTAGGAATTTATTACTTCTTTTATTACCCTAAAAAAATCACCACATCTTGCATAAAAATCACCTCAATTCTAGAATATGCTATCTTATGTGTAGCCTTTACCTCTTATAAGGGTGTGTAATCTTCAATCTTTTTGCGTTAAAAAAAATAATAACAATCTTCAATCTTTTTGAATGTTTTTTTTTGAAAAGTACTTGAATTTATTTTATCCGAACTCAATTAATCTTAATAATAATTTAAAACAAAAATGTACGAAGTATAATATTATAGCCGTGATTATGTACACATTAAAATTCCATCTTTGTTTCCTTAAAATATTTCATATTTAACCATGATGTAATAGACAAATTTTCATCTCAAGTCTTTTTTACAACTTCCCATCAAGTACCTAAAAACATTGACTTGCACATTATGATTAAATTAATGATAAACACAGTTACGCAGGGCCTGTTCAGTTCAGCTGACTTTAATTCAATTGTTTTCAGTAAATCAGAACAGACCCTCGATTAATATTATGGTAATAATATAAAAGATCGAATAAGGATCTGTTCCGATTGACTGAACTCAGCTGAACTGAACTGAACTGAACTAAACTAAACTGAACTGAACTAAACTGAACTTATTAATTAGTGATTTTTAACTACGGATTAGTGATATTTGATTATTTATTGATTATTTATTACTATACATATGTGTATGTACAAATGTACATATTATTATTGATATTATTATTATTATTATTATTAATTATTGATTATTATTATTATTATTTATTGATTATTATTATTATTATTATTATTATTATTATTATTTATTGATTATTATTATTAGTATTATTATTTATTGATTATTATTATTAGTATTATTATTTCAATTATTATTGTTATTATTATTATTATTATTTATTGATTATTATTATTATTATTATTTATTACTTATTGATTATTATTATTATTATTATTATTGTTAATATTATTATTATTATTGTTGTTGTTGTTGTCGTCGTCGTCGTCGTAGTAATAAGAGCTTAAAAGAATGAAATTTGGCTTTATATCATTAGCAATATCATTAGACGTAAATTAAGAGCTGAACTGAACTGAACTGAATTTCAACGAAAGAGAAGAAGCCCTAAATGCTACTTATAAAAAAAAAGTACAAACAGGGGCATGCAAACAAATTTAGGACGGTCCATAAGTCAGTACTCTGTATATTTATATTCTTGTAAATGTATAGTACACTGTGCATTTAACTACATAAATAAATACACGTAAAATCTACCATCATTGAAATGAAGTAGGAAGAAATTCCCAAAGGAAGAATTTATCATTTATTCGTGAAATTTTGTTTTGATATCTAAAATAAAATAAATAAAATCATGTCCATAAAATTCGGTGAAAATATTGGTGATGTTGTCTGTCGACGACTAAAGTTGGGCCCGGACCCACTGTTTGGTGATAGTGACCACTGAGTATAGCATCTGTAACTATCAATGTCCATATTATTTCATCATTCATTCATTCATATTTGCATTTCTCTCTCCCCCAACTAATTTACTGTTCTCCATTTACTAGTTTAGATTATGGTTAATAAGTTTATACATCGAGTTTGAATTAGTTCATACTTCATATACTAGAAGTTCATGCATGATGCATCTAATTAAGTTTGACCAACGACTTCATTAAATTTAGATTGGATTAATAGTCATAAATTAAAGTGTATATCAAGATTTTCGGCTGAAAAGAGGGTCATAATATATATTCCATAATACTTTCTTCGCTTCATATTAATTGCAAATAATATGAAACAGAGGTAGTAAAACATCTTTAACACAATGGCTAGGGCTTGTGCAGTATTGTGTATTTGGTATTGACATGGGTTTTCTATATGCTGTGGATGGTCATTAAGGAACCTTAATGATGGCGCGAACAACTAGCAAGCTAGTGAGCTATGGCCTGTATATGGTGCAGATTGATAGAGTATAAAACATATTCCTAGGCCTCAACCATTAGCTTAAGCTTTTGGTTGAGTTGATCCACTAACATGGTATTGGAGCCAGCGTGACACAAATGTCACGGGTTCGAATCTCATCCGCCCCTCCTTCGTAACCCCACTTCTTCAATTCCCTATTATATTATCTCCACAACATACAAGTATTAGTTACAACTCACAAGTGTACGTCATATATAGACAACAATATAGTCATTTTAAAAACTGTGTACATATAATTATATATAAAGAACAGATTAAAATTAGCTAAGCTCGATTAGTTTAGCTAATTAACATTGTTGTGTGGACTGATAAAAATTAAAGTAAATAAGAAAGGATTATTAATTCAGTAAAATCCATGAGACTTGTTTGTCCCTTCTCCAGAAACTGGTTGGTCCAACCTTGCTTGGCTTTGCCCGTCCAGATTTAGGCCAAAGTGAATATGAGGAAAATGTGCCCACTGCCAAGCCAACATTATGTTTACTATTAGCTTCTACAGTTTACTAACGTCAGCATCGGTGTAACTAATTATTATTTTACGTACATACGAGTGTATAATAATTGTGTAATAGACATGCAGTAAAATCGACGAATTTATCAAGTACTCTGTAATAATCATGTATACATTTAATGTATGTATGATAGACACAATCAAGTCGGATTAGATGGGATCATAGCAGATTAGGTGAAATAACATAAAATTAAAGTTACTTTTAGAACATAAAAAGACTTACATTCTTAGCTGCTGCACTGAAGGCCTCTCTATGGCTAATTTCAGGATTGCTGGCTTTTATCCTTTGGATTTCCTCCCTTCAATAGAGAACCAAATTATTAAGAAAGGGGAAACAAAAAAATAAAAAATTGGGGGTAACAAATTAGTATATTAGTATTTTTACAGTATTATTCAACATGTAACAAATTAATTAGTATTAAAAGTTTATTTTTTATGTTTTCAAAAGCAAATGCTTCATGCTTAACAACATATTTAATTAAAAATTTAAGAGTGAGCATGAGAAAACCAAACAATTATAAGTTCATACTAACAGATGAATAAGTATGTTATAAGTAGACAAATAGAGAGATTAACTAGAACTTGCAATGGGGATTTAGTAATCCTTACTTGATAAATTTATTATAAGCCGAAGGCACGCGTTGCCTCTTTTCCGGGGCTGCTCAACAATAAACATATAAGACAATTAGAGTTTACCTAAATGCCTTAGAAAGCAACAAGCCAACAAATAACATGGTTAAAGCTCTTGTGTGTTTGCGTGTTTGTGTGTGTTTTAATGCTTCGCGTTACCCTTTGATCAAGTCGAAGTAATGCTTTTATGTTTAATTTGAACAAATATGTAATTAAGTTGGATGTTCAAATCTTCATTAGGTTAATTTCATGAAATCAAAACACTTTCTTTTATAGGGCTAGCTTGTTTGTTGAACAAAAATCCTAAGAATTAGGGCTTGTTTGTTGCTGTTAAAGATCTATTGAAGTTCGGTTTTCAGGTTTATTATATTACTCCGTAACATACATATAGTCATATATAAATGTATCTATAATTTTAAGTTCATTATACGACTTTAAATCCTCAAAAACAAAAAGGGACCTAATTATGATCAACTATGAAGAGTAACAACTAACAAACCATAATATCTAAACATTTCATATACTACTTCCGTTAAATGTTATGTGCAACTTTGGAATATTTTATATCTCACAAATAATTCCCCAAAGTTACACATACCATTTAACGGAGGTAGTATAAATATATCAATTGAATTAAGATTAGCTGAAAAAATTAAGTACTTACGACGAATGGGTGGGGGACGAGTCTGTTGAACATCATGATCATCAGAAGCGATTGTAGTAATAGTTGAAGACGATGAGCCGCCTGTTATAGTACTACTACTATCTCTGCTCACATCTTGATAATTATAGTGCTGCCTCAGCAACTATATATAGATTTTAATTTCTTAACATACACTTTGTTCAAATAATTGCAAAGAAAGAAAAAATAAAATAATAAAATGAGATCAATTGTAAGTAAATTATACCTGGAAATTATCTTGATAAGGCATAGATGGAGGTGAAAGTCCAATGTTAACAGAGAGAAGATTGGCACAATGCCCACATCTGACTGTTACCATATTATACATGCTGCAGCATGGTACGCTTACCTGCCGCGTTTTAATAGCTAATCAATTAGATTTAATGAAATATGTCGTAAATACTAATTTATAGTCCCGTAGATTTAGCTATCATATTATTAGTTCAAATTACATTATCAACATGACCTACCGTCAATCTCATGATGATCTAGATTTGTTGAGAAACATATCATCAAGTAAAACCTAGCTACTAAGATTGGACCAAATGGAAAAAAAAAAAAAGCAATAAGGAGAATTGATTTATATTTACACTTCAACTAAATACTTTATTGATTTAAAAGTATTATTTTAAGGACTAGAAAATAAATAGTACCACCAAAACCAATCCTAATCCCATGTGGGAGAAGATCTTGAACATTTGACATTTCATATACAACCTCCGGATTGTATTATATGCAACTTTGGGGTATTATTTGTGAGATATAAAAAATTCCAAAGTTGCATATAATATAATCCGGAGGTAGTATACAAGTCCTACATATCGATCTTAAATGAGGATCGAGTCGATTTAATCCCACACACCACATCAATAGGCTAAAATACACTTTACCAATGAATTAAATTCATAACTTAGATTAGGTTTCGAAAAATAATTCGATTGATGATACTCTCATAAAATTAATAGTGTGAACAGAGTGGATAACAGATTTTTTTCGTATTGAATTGTCACCGTAATTGTTATCTATGTTTGTACTAAGAATAATAGATTTACGAGTAGTTAACGAATAACAACGCGATCAAAAGAATATACTTGGTAGAGTATAAAGTTACATGAAGTGTGGTACACAACATGAAAAAGGCAACCCTAAATGAGAAATCTCTTTCCATTTTTGCTGCAGTTTCTGGCTTGGGTTCACAAACCCTGACATCCCCTTTTTCTCCCCAACATAAAAGTCAAGAGAGAAAAAAAAAAAAAAAAAAAAAGTTAAAGTAAAAACGATCTCACTCATTTTAAGTTATAAATCGATCCAGATCATATGAAATAGGGAGTATCATTCATTTACGAAGTAATAATTTTTGTATACCAAGAAAGAAAAACTAATGTTGTATTATACTCTTAGTACAAAGTAATAAATCATTAAATAAAGTTTTTTGTTATTAACTTAAGCAAAGGAGGGATTTTTATTTTTATTTTCTAAAAATAAATAAAAAAAAAAAACTCAATTTTTTACATGCCAAGGAAAAAAGAGAGACTGTACCAATGCAACACTTTGGTACAGATGAAGAATCATAAGTGACTGAGATCAGTGAGATGTGGTCATCATTCAAAAAAAAAAAAAGTATAAGTTTGTAAGGTAATATCATAATAATGTTGAAGTACATATGAAATTTTATTGGATTAAACATACACTAAACAAATTAAATTATACTAATAATTAGCTAGACTAGCTACCTGTTTCATTGATGATGAACCCTAATTTATATATACTTTATTAATTAAGGTTTGCAACCCTACTTTTATACATACATAGGCTGCTTAATTAACAACTCATAATTTTTTTTTCAGAAAGTTAAAGGTAGCTTATACACCCTCCATTTCTTTTTGTTATCTACGGAAAAAATATATTTATTAGTACAAACTTTTAATTTGCTTAGCAAAACCTAAAACTTGATCAGAAATAGAAAAAAAAAATTAATAAAATCTGATCTAATAAACTCAAAGATACAGAATATGTGGGAGATTTTTTCTTTCTTAAATAAAGAAATAAATAAAAAAAAGAGGAGAGAGAGAAAAGAGTACCGCTAAAATGGTGTTGCAGAAGGTGCAGTGGACATAGCAGACTCGCTCTGCTGATGTACTGAACTCCATCGATTATCTCTGATTTTTTTACTTTTTTTTTTGAAAAGTTATTAAAATTTCAAGTATATAATAGACAAGAAAATTCACTATTTTGTGCTATTACTTGAAATTTATTTGATCAATCTAAGATAGAGAAAGAAAGGGAAAAAAGAGGAGGAGAGAGAAAGATAATGTAATGAAAAAAGAGAAGAAAAAAAAAGAAGTAAAATAAGCTGTAACAGACTATAGTCCATACATAAGACTCTGGTCGGTTGGGAAAGGATCTTACAAAGTGGGATGGAGTCGTACAATTTAATTAGCTTATGGATGTGATAAGGGATTTTAATTGATGTTTAGCCATATAGGAACCTAGTGCCTAGTCAAGGCCTTGTTTTTTTGGGGCCGGGGTCGGGTCCTCTCCTGTTCTCAAAACAATGGTTGGATGCACACGAGGGACAATAACTAAGGATTAGTCGTATTTTTCCCAGATTGATTATTAGGTGTTCTAATGTGAAGATAGGTATTTAAGCAAAAGAAATTACATGGTAAAGTATACCAACACATTAGGGTTACATCATTAAACTATCAAAATTTAAATTATTGTTACTTTGAACTATATATTTTAAAATTAGTTGTTCTAAAGCTGTATTAATTTGGGAAAGCATGACAACATTACGTGTCAATCGGTATAATTAATGTTTATTTTAATTTAATAATCTTTAGACTTTTAACTAGCTTATCTAACGCCTCCGGGGTGTTCGTTAGGTTTTGCCTTTTAAATTAATATCGAAGACTAATTAGTTAATAAAATCACATTTATTGACAAAAACATGTACATTTTTCCATTAAAATGAGTGTATTTCTATTTCACTTTTCTTAACTATTGTCCATGTTCTAATGGTTATTACTGCGTAAGTTCAAAAACTCCTCTCTTATTGTCCGTGTTCTAATGGTTCTTACATGAGAAATACAAAGTAAAAGTTGTTTCGGATGAAAACAATCGAATCTCGGAAGATCCTTTTATCTTGAGGGAACTTGGTCTCGGTCCGAACGACGCAGGAGCCGAGGGTTTCCTGCACAACAAATACACGTAAACTAGCCTCGGGGGGGACGCCGAGGAAGGCCCCTCCGATGCTTAAGTCAGTATATTAGAGAGAGAAAGCTGTGCAAGAGTTTAGTTGCTTGAGGCTTTATTGTCTTACCAAGAATTGACCAAATTGTTGGCTTTTATACCTTGGCTAATGAAGGAGGCGGATTGGGCCCGGAAGTCAGTTGGGCTGGGCCAAGCTGATTGGGCCGTTGACTGACCTTGACATGGCTTTGAGGATGTTGATTTTTGACTTTAGCACATTTGGAGAGTTGAACCTTAACCTTGGGCTTTTAATTGGATCATTCAGTGACCAGGCCCAATTGGACTAAATTGGACCCAAACAACTTGCCCCCCAGACCCGATTTGGAAGGATGACGGGTCGGGTTTGATTTAATCAGAAAAGGAGGGAAGTGAATGATTTGTTAATCCAAAAATGTGAATTTAAACCGTAATTAACCCATGATTAATGAGATAACAACAGTTAATGTGGATAATTGCGGAAGTTGGACGGGTAGTGGGCGATTTAACTGCAAGGTCGTGTGTTTAACGGTTACTTAGTGGGGTGCTTGAGAGAAATTGAAACGCAGACTCCTTGAATTTCCATTTCTGGAGATATAAATAGAGGCGCGTCTTCTCTCCCCACTCATTCATCAACACAAACCCAGAATTCTCAAGAACGCTCAAGAGCCCGCATCAAAACTTCGCAAATTCCCCGAGCATTAAGCTTAGAAGCTGAGACTTGTCACTACCAATTCGTAAATCGGCGACTTTTGCTTCAGATCAAGGTAAATTCCTTTGATTTTATTTCATTTTTCTTCGACTTTGCACTCTTTCCCCTTTTTCGACTTTTTCCTTCGAAATAGTCCATGGCAAGAGGAGTTAGAGGTAAAGCCCGTGCTCCAAGAAGAGCAAGGCCGATTCCCGATCCTAGGAATAGGATTGGGACCTGGAATGGTCGAAGGCCGGAGTCTGACCCTGCTGATGGGATTAGGGCGACTCCCCTTTCCTCGGCTCCTCCTCAAAGAACGGATGAGCCGAGTGCTTCTGGACGGGACGATGAAATTCCCGCTGTCCTTTGGGATATCCTCCCTGGGTTTTCAGAGTGGGAGAATGCCGAAGTCGCTTCGGCCATGATAAAGAACCGCCCCTACTCATGGTGGGTAGAGAACGCCGATCAATATCGATTTGCCGAGCAAATTGAGTTGCACTACGGCATTTTTGAAGCTGATGGATATTGGTGCCGAATGCCCTCAGCATCCGATAGAATCCATCGTCCACCCCCGGGGTATGTGGGGGTGTACACGAGACAGCTTCAGTATGGGCTGAGGTTCCCTTTGGACGTTTTCGTCCGAGACTTGCTGATCCATTACAACATTTCCCTGTGCCAGCTGACCCCCACCAGCATCCGAAGGGTAGTGACGTACTTATGGGTCTGCAAATTCTTCAGGTACGTGCCGAACCTGCATTGCTTCAAAAGGCTCCATCGGCTAGTGCCAAACATTCAAAGTGGGCACGGATGCCATGGCTCTGGGTGGTATCGGATTGAGTCTCGGCCCCCGTTCCTAACCATGTGGCCGAACGACTCTTCAGACAAGGACTGGAGAGGTCAATGGATTTGGGTTAGGGCACCCACGGAGCCGAGCCACCCTTACGTTTTCAGCGCTCCCCGGTATCTTGCCGAGCCGGATCCTGATATGGGAAGTTTAGGTCCTCCCGAAGATAGCGGGCCAGACCCGAACCTTAATCAGCAGAACATCTTCGGCAAGCTGCCGAACCGGGGAGGCAGCGGCCGAATGCAGCATATCCCGGAGACTTGGCTCCCCGATACGCACTACGTTTTCCAAGAGAATATGCTGGCAGCTGTCGGCCTCAGCCGAAAGTTTAGGGATGGTAATCTTCTTCGGCTGGGGCCGAGGCCTTTTAATTATCTCTTTTCTTCTTTCATTTTGCTTTCTTGTGATGTGCCGAACTAACTGAATTGACTTCTCCCCTTTTCTTTTTCAGAACGGGACGAGACCAACGTCGGCATTGATTACGCTCGCCTTGGCGTCAACCGAGAACGAGTCGTAACTGATCGGGCTCCCCCTATCACTGAACCAAGGCGCCGAGAGGTTCACCTAGACTCTTCCCACTTCCAAATTGAGGCTGTTGCTCTGTATCAGAGGCAGAAGCCTTGGTGGAAGAAGAGAGATCCCTTGTTTCAGCTGCTGGAAGAAGAAGCTGAAGCTGCCCGTACAGCCGAAGAGGTTGCACGGGTTATTGAAGCTTGTGAAGGTGGAGAAGGGTCCTCCAGAGTTGCTGAAGAAGCTGCGGCTAGGGCAGCTGAAGAAGACGAGGCTTTGCTGAAGACCTCGGTGAGCCTTTAGACTTAACTTTGTCTTTCTTCTTTTTTTTTTTTTTACTCACACTCTTCTTCCCCCCTGTCTGTTACAGTCTGAAGAGAGTAACAGACACAGAGAAGGCAAAGCTCCTGTTCGTCCCGAAGATCAAATACAAGAGTCTTCAGACTCAGATATGGACGAGCAGCCCCTTCTGAAAAGGCGCCGAAGGATGGCCATCATCGGCCCTCATGACTTTCAGCAGAGGCCGATGACCATCGGCGTCGCAATAAGGGAACCTGAGGAAGGCAATGGATCGCCGAGGGTTCCCCAGCCAACACCCCAATCTCCTCAAAAGACCCCTCCGCCACCTCCTGAGATGGAGGTGGATCAGAGGACTCCCGAACCTAAGGGAGGGGTCCAAGAAGAAATCAAGGAGAGTGCTGCTGAGCACGGAAATAAAGATGCCGTGATGTCAAGTGCTGAAGGCTTCACGGCAGATATCGCAAGAGAGGTTGAGGCTTTCGTCCTCACCCCTGAAGAAGAGGTCATAGTACTTGACTCCTCTGAGAAGGACGATGCTGAGACAACCAAAGCTAATCAAGCTCCATCGTCGTCCTTCCCTTCTTTCCAGACTCTGCATTCTGGAGAAATGGGTTTCTCGGCCCCCCGAATTCCAATCCCAGATCACATCTGGGACCTCATATGGGGTCAAAACCGAGAAGGAGCTGCAGCCTACTTCGGCAATTTTGCTGGCATGTCCGAAGTAGACAGGGCAAGGATCTGGTCGCTGAAGGCCACTGCTGGGATGGGCGAATCCAGTAGATCAGTTCCTGACCCAGCCAGGTCTAACCAACTGCTGATGATGCAGGTAATTTTCCTTCATTTCCTCCGAAATTCAGCTCTATTTTTTTCTTATTACTTATTTTTTTTGTCTTCCTGTTTTCAGTTCGTGCACAATCAGACTCTCACTGTAGAGCTGATTGATACCCTACAAGATAGGGTAGACGCTGCTGTGCACGAAAGGAAGGTGGCTGAAGAGGAAGTTAAGCTTGCTAAGCTGAAGCAAGCAGCAGCTGAAGAGAAGCAGCAGGAGGTTGAGGAGTACGGTAAAAAAGCTGCCGAAGCTCTGAAAACCTTCTGCGATGCTATGGAGATGGAGGTTTTTCCCCCACTGATGGAAGGGGAAAAATTCCTCCAGGAGCATATGGGAGTGGACGTCTCCAAATTCAAGGCTGCTATTGAGAGCCGAATTCAAGAAGGAACTGCTGCACAAGCTGAAGTGCAGCAGCGTCTAGAGGCTCTTGAAGCCAGCCGAATGGCTGCTGAAGAGTTGCTCTTGGCCAAAGACGTCCAACTCTCAGAGGCTGCTGCTGCTGCTGAAGCTCAAAGAGCTAAATTCCAAGAGGCTGAGGATCAACTGCTGATCCAGAAAGTTGAAGTGGCCCAAGCTCAGACAAAGGCTTTCCAAATTCAGCAAGAGCTGAATGAGCTGAAGGGGTCCTCCTCCAAAGTCGCTGAACAGCTGAAGAAATCCAAGGAGGACTTGGAGGAGACCCAGAAGAAGCTGGCTGATGCTGAGGCTTTACTCAAAGTCCGTGTTTACACCCAAGAGGAATATGAGATGGGTTTCAGAAACGGATTCCGAGTATGCCGAAGACTCTGCCTTCATGCTGAGCCGAAGCTGGACTGGTCTAAATGTGCTGAGTGGGTCCAGAATCCCGAAGACCCTCACATGAAGTATGCAACTCCAGCTGAAGCTGAAATTCTTAAGGCTGAGGAAGCCGAAGAGGAAGCTGAAAGACTGGAGTTGGAAGCTGAGCAGAGGGAAAGGGAGGCTCGGCAAAGTGCAAAGCCCGCCTCTTCTGCTGCTGGGGCTGAGGCCACCATGGGACTCAACGCTGATCAGTCTGATCCTCCGGCTGAAGCATAGGAACTCGGGCAGTCGTCTTCAGAATCTTGCGGTTCATCATGTGCTTAACTTTAGACTTGCCGCTTTCTGAGTTTTTGCCTTTTGTTTTTTTTTTGCTTCAGCTTGCCTTATCGTACAACAGCTTATTATATTTTTATTTTGCCTGTACGTATTTCGGCAGCTGTTACTTTCCGCTTGTGGGCGGCTGCCGACTATTTTTGTAATTCAACATTTTTATTTCAAAGAAGTTCACTTTCTCAGCTTTCTTGTGTATTTTTTTTTTCTTCGCTTTACCAGTCTTCGCACTTTACTGCTTTCTTTGAATGATCTTTCAAATATTTGCTAAGTGCAGAACTTCGGCTAGCGAGAATCATTTCTGCTGAGACTTCTTTTTGCCGTTTGTACTCGGATGTTTTCAACTTGTGAAAAAACTGACATAAGTATCAAACTTCGGCTGAGCTGAAGGGTATTAGATCAGTTGTGCCATTTCTCTATTTCCCTCTGCCCCCCCAGAAATCTGAAGATGAGGTCTTCTGAATTCTGGAATGGCTGATAATTTTTCTCGGCTAAGCCGAGGATCTTTGAACACTTTGCTTTATTTTCTACATCTGTTTTTAAAGTACTGATTTCCCACCTGAGAGTTTTCACTCTAGAGATGGTACTCTTGTGACACTTTCTTCAATTCATCCAAGGGAACAACTATCCGAAACACCATGCCGGGGCAGCAGTTTATCTGAAGTACGAGGCATCATCATGCAATACTTCAGAGTTGCAACTACCACCCGGAACTGATTCATCCGAAGTACAAGGCATCACTATGCAATACTTCGGGGCTTTATCAGTTCCTATTTTTTAGGCTATGTTTCGGATAAGTCTATGGCCTTTTTGCCCAAAGGAACAGATTCTCCGAAGTACAAGGCATCACTATGCAATACTTCGGGCTTGTATCTTTTTTTGGCAGGTTTTACGGCTTGCCGAGGTACAAGGCATCATTATGCAATACCCCGGACAGCGCCGAATGAAACCTTGAATTTTTGAAAAACCGTAGAAAGCATAAAGACTTAAAGAATACACGCAATCTGAATGAATACTGGCTCGATGGCCTTTTTATAAACAAAATCAGTGTACTTACATAGATTGTACTATCCGAAGGATTTACACATAGTATTTTTTGAGCACATCGGCATTCCAATGGTTTTTCAGCTCGGTGCCATCCATTTGTTTGAGTCTGAAGGTACCGGGCTGAAGCTCTTGATAAATTTCATAAGGTCCCTCCCAAGATGCTGAGAGTTTGCCATGAATGCGACTTTTTTGAACAGCTGCAGCATTCCTCAAAACTAAATCCCCAACTCTGAGAGGTCGTTGATAGACTCTTCGGTTGTAGGACTTGCTCATTCTGAGCTTGTGTGCAGCCATCCTTTCTCGGGCTAGATCTCTAATCTCGTCAAGGAAGTCGAGGGACTCTTTCATGAGCTGCTCATTTTCCTCGGCTGAGAAGAGATTCACTCGTAGGCTTTCTGAGCCCACTTCCACTGGAAGCACTGCTTCGGATCCATACACCAGCTGAAAAGGTGAATGCCCCGTTGCCTCCTTCTCGGTTGTCCGGAGTGACCAGAGGGTTCCCGGAAGTTCCTCTACCCACTTGGACTTTTGATCCTCTACTCTTTTTCTGAGAGCGTTAAGGATCTGTTTATTTGCGGCTTCGGCTTGGCCATTACTCTGAGGGTGGCAAACCGCGGAGTAAGCCAATTTTATCCCGAATTGATCAGTGTATCGGCGCAAGGGCAGGTTGTCAAACTGTCTGCCGTGGTCGAACACAAAAACTTTTGGGATGCCGAACCGAGTTATTATGTTCTGCCAGATGAACTGTCTGACAGTTTGCTCAGATATGCTTGAAGCAGCTTCCGCTTCAATCCATTTGCTGAAATAGTCGATTCCGACTATCAGCCACTTTCTTTTGTATGGGGCCTCGGGAAAGGGTCCCAGAATATCCAACCCCCATTGTGCAAATGGAAGAGGATTAAGAATTGGCTGGAGATCTAGGCATGGCCGATGGATTACCGGTGCAAATTTTTGGCATTTCTCGCATTTTCTGACCATGTTCTTTGCATCCGAGATCATTGTAGGCCAAAAATACCCTGCCCTGAGAGCTTTGTGGGCTAAGGTTCTCCCTCCTATGTGGTTTCCGCAGATGCCGAGGTGAATCTCTCGGAGAATATAGTCGGCATCCGTTGGACCCACGCATTTCAATAATGGAGCGGAGAAGGATTTTCTGAGGAGTTGGCCGCCGAAGACGAGGAATCGTGAACTGATCCGCTTTATCTTGGAGGCCGAATTCCTATCCTCGGGGAGCTCGTCCCTGAGTTTATAAGCCAGGATGTCATCCATCCAGCTCGGCTCGAGTGCAGCGCAGCAGATTGATATTGCTTCGGCTACACTCTTTTCTCGGCGCACCTCCACATAGACAGAACGGCTTAACTCAGTCAGAGTTGAGCTTGCAAGTTTGGAGAGTGCGTCCGCTTGAGCATTTTGACCCCTTGGGATCAGCTCTACTTCGAAAGATCTCAGCTTCGCAATTGTCGATTTGATCCTTGTGAGGTAAGCTGCCATTGAAGGCTCTTTAGCCTCATACTCCCCCCGGATCTGATTGGCGACCAGCTGAGAATCTGTCTTGAGGTAGACATGCTCGGCTTCCAACGATATGCACAGGTCTAAGCCAGCAATGGCTGCTTCATATTCGGCCTCGTTGTTAGAGGCTTTGAATGAAAATTTTAGTGCATACTCGAAGGTTTTGCCTTCGGGAGAGGTGATGACGACCCCTGCCCCCGAACCGTTCACGGTGGAGGACCCATCCGTGAAGACGGTCCAGATTTTCCTCCTTGCATCCAGAGTCTCCTGATAGGAGCACTCGGCCAAGAAGTCTGCCAAGGCTTGCGCCTTGATGGCTGTTCTCGGCTGATAACCGATACTGAACTCGGTGAGCTCGAAAGCCCACTTTGCTAGTCTACCGGATTTTTCAACCTTGCCGAGGACTTTCTCTAACGGCTGATCAGTTAGAACCGCTATTTGATGAGAATCAAAATAGGGTCGCAACTTCCGAGCAGCCACCACCACTGCATAAGCCACTTTTTCTAACAATGGGTAGCGCGTCTCGGCATCCGTCAGGGTGTGGCTGACGAAATAGATCGGCTGTTGAACTTTTTCTTCTTCCCTTAGCAGCACCGCGCTTACCGTGGCTGGACTGACCGCCACGTATAAGTATAGGATGTCTCCTACGACTGGCCTTGCCAGTGTTGGGAGTTGAGCCAGGTGTTCACGGAGCTGCTGAAAGGCTGACTTTTGTTCGTCTCCCCATTCAATGCCTTTTGAATTTTGGAGCTTCAGCGCCTTGAAGAAAGGGAGCCCTTTGTCTGAGGCTCGTGAGATGAACCTGGACAAGGCAGCCATTCTCCCGGCTAGACGCTGAATATCCCTTTTTGTCTTCGGCTCGGGGAGGTCTAAAGCAGCTTGTACTTTGGCGGGGTTTGCATCAATCCCCCTCTTGCTGACCATGAAGCCGAGGAACTTGCCTGACTTCACGCCGAAGACACATTTCTTCGGATTCAGCTTCATTTTGTATTTTCTGAGGGTGGCGAAGGTTTCGGCTAGGTCCGTGACATGATCTTTTTCTTTTATGCTTTTGACGATTGAGTCGTCAACATAAACCTCCATGTTTCGGCCTTTTTGCTCGGCGAAAACCTGATCAACCAACCTCTGATATGTTGCCCCCGCATTTTTCAATCCGAAGGGCATCATTCTGTAATTGTACAACCCGGAACTTGTTATGAACGCTGTTTTAGCTCGGTCCTCGGGGTGCATGAAGATCTGATGGTATCCCGAGAATGCGTCCATGAAACTGAGCAGAGCATGCCCGCTTGTCGAGTCGACCAGTTGGTCGATCCTCGGCAGCGGATAGGAGTCCTTGGGACATGCCCTATTCAGGTCCGTGAAGTCAACGCACATCCTCCAGTTACCATTTGCCTTCTGAACCATTACAACATTGGCCAGCCACTCCGGATACTGACAGGGTTCAATGAACCCAGCATCTAGGAGCTTATCGACCTCAGCTGCGATGTTCTGGTTCTTTTCGGCGGAGTAGTTCCGCTTTTTCTGCTTAATGGGTCGACTGGAGGGGTCGACATTAAGCCTATGGGAGACGAAGTCCGGATCAATCCCGGGCATTTCTGCGGCTGAGAAGGCGAACACGTCTCCACTGGCCCGTAGGAGTTGGACGAGTGCCGCACGGGTGTTTGGCTCCAGTGACGACCCGATGCTAACACATCTGTTCGGATCTCCTACGGTCAGTTCTATTGACTCGGTCAGGTCATCCGTTTCCATGCTCTTAGAGTTGGATTCCTCGAATTCCGGCCTGCTATCAATATTAGCAGACTTTCCTGACCGCGGCTGGCCATCAGAGTCGTTCGGCTCTGAGGCGGAGTCAGCCTTTTGGCCCCCATCAGATTTCTCGTTGTCTGGGGCTTCATTAGCCGAAACGTCTGAGCCTCTCGGCTTTTTGGCGTTTCGGTCCCGGTGCTTTTCCTCCCCATCGCCACGGTCGCCTCGGCGAGACGTGGATGGCTTGAGGTGATTGCATCGGCGGGCTTCTTTTTGACTGCCCTTTATTTTCTCGGAGCGTCCCTCGTCTGAAACGTATATCATGATTTGATGATACGTGGAGACGACTCCTTGAATGCCGTGAATGAGGGGTCTCCCCATGATCACGTTGTATGCAGATGGAGCATCTACGACCAAAAATTCGGCCATGATATTCCTAGCTGCTCGGCCTTCGCCGATGGTGACAGGAAGTGTAATCTTCCCGTCAGGATACGAGGAAGAGCCGTTGAATCCAGACACCGGGTAGGGTGCGGGGGCCAGGTGCTCGGCTCCCATCCTCAGCTGGTCGAACGCTCCTCGGAAGAGGATGTTCGCCCCGCTACCGCCGTCGACGAGGGTCCGCCAGACGTTGCGGTTGGCGATGCCCAGAATGATTACTAGTGGGTCATCGTGGGGGTATACCACCCCCTCACAGTCTTCGGCTGTGAACAGGATGTTCGGCGCCGGTGACTGGGACTGCCGAAGCTCAGCCTGATGAATCTGATGGGTTAGACCCCTCAGTTGGCGTTTGGCTGTGCCTCGCGAGATTCCCCCGGAAATAACCAGGATGTCGAGGGACTCCTTGCCCTGAGGTCCCTTATCCTTCTTCCGAGCGAATTTGAGGTCCTGCCGAGAATCTTTTTCAGCTTTTTTCTCCTCGCGCCTGTCCGCGAGGTATTGGCTCAGGTACCCCTTGCGGACCAGATCCTCAATCTGGTCCTTCAGCTGGACGCAGTCCTCGGTGCGATGTCCGGGTGAGTCATGGAACTCGCACCACTGGTCCTTTCCCCTCGTCTGATGCCAGGGAGGCAACGGACGAGGTTTTTTGAATCTCCCCTCGTCCTTCGTCGTGCTGAAAATCTTAGCACGGGGAAGGGAGAGTGGAGTGTATGAATCGTACCTTCCCGTGTAGGGAAAGTGTCTTTCCTTCTTCGGCTCGGCAGCAGAGGACGGTTCTGAGGCCTTAGCCTTCCCTTTCCTCTGCGCCGAGACTTCGGGCTGCTGCCCTTTCGGCTTCTCAATTCTCGGACGAGACTGAGACCTGGATCTGTTCCACTCCTCGGCTCGGATGAACCTATCCGATGCTTCCAAGGCTTCCTCCAGGGTCTGCGGGGGATGCATGACCATGAAGTCCAGGAACTTTCCAGCTTGGAGGCCGTTCCGTAGCGCGAACACGGCCAGGCCTTGATCCAGGCTTGTGATTCCGGATGACTCGTTGCTGAAGCGAGTCAGATAGTCGCGGAGGCTCTCGTCCTCCGCCTGCTGCAGACTCATTAGCTCTGCAGTGGTCTTCTCTCGGCGGTTGGCCGTAGAGAATTTGCTCTTGAACTTGTTGGAGAGGTCGTTCCAACCGGTTATGGAGCCTTCCTTGAGCCCTTTGGTGATCCAGGATTGGGCAACACCTTTGAGGGTCGTAGGAAAGTATTTACACCAGGTAGCCTCAGACCTCGGGTTCAGATACATGTGCCCCTCGTAAGAGGCAATGTGATCCTTAGGATCTGAGGTACCATCGTAAGTAATATGTGCCGGGATTTTGACCGTTGGCACATGCTCTTCCAGAATCCACTTCTGGAAGGGCGAGTTCGATGGAACCATGACCGCCTTCCCCTTGTACCCGGCCTCAGGGACCTCGCTCCCTCCTCTCTCAGAGGTGGAAGTGGTTTTCGTCCCCGGCTGAGACAAGGTTGGGTGGGGTCCGGTATCCTCTGGGAAGGTGAGGCGGCTATGCACACTCACCTCCCTCGAACCCAAGCGTTCGTGAACGCTTTGGCGGGCGAATTCCGGGTCCTTGGAGGGCCCCATGGAATTCTGAGCTTCAGAGTGGTCAGAGGGTTGAGGGTTCCTCCTCCTCTCCTTACTGGAGTTTCGGGTGTCCCCTCGCCACCTCTGGCCGAGCTCTCTATGTGGTGGAACTTGTCCACCATCATCCTGACCGATCCTCCTTTTCAGGTTTCTCGGCTGGTGATCATCAGGCATCTGGATTGGAGCCCCTTGAGCTTTAAGGAACTCCATGCAGATGGCCACTGCTCTGGCCACTTCCTCGGTGGAGGGTCCGGAGGGAGGAGTCTCCCGCGGATGTGACCTGGATTGCACGCTATGGCGCGGCGGGGAGTTCCTCGCACCTGAGCCACTCGGTCTCGGGGATGGCCCCGGCTGCCGAGTGTGGTGCGAGGTGTTCTCCTCCTGGAGGCTAGGACCTCTTGAGGCTTCCCTTTCCGGAGAAATGGGGGCCTCCGATTCGGAAGAGGCTTGCTCCGGGGAGGGATAAACCGGCTGGCGTTCCCTCACCGTAATCCGGCCTCCTCCCTTCTTAGCCTTCTTGGAACTCTTTCCACTCTTAGTCATGGCGACTGCCGGAGTGTTTGATGACTGACGCGAAATTTAGTAGCGTTCCCCACAGACGGCGCCAAATTGTTTCGGATGAAAACAATCGAATCTCGGAAGATCCTTTTATCTTGAGGGAACTTGGTCTCGGTCCGAACGACGCAGGAGCCGAGGGTTTCCTGCACAACAAATACACGTAAACTAGCCTCGGGGGGGACGCCGAGGAAGGCCCCTCCGATGCTTAAGTCAGTATATTAGAGAGAGAAAGCTGTGCAAGAGTTTAGTTGCTTGAGGCTTTATTGTCTTACCAAGAATTGACCAAATTGTTGGCTTTTATACCTTGGCTAATGAAGGAGGCGGATTGGGCCCGGAAGTCAGTTGGGCTGGGCCAAGCTGATTGGGCCGTTGACTGACCTTGACATGGCTTTGAGGATGTTGATTTTTGACTTTAGCACATTTGGAGAGTTGAACCTTAACCTTGGGCTTTTAATTGGATCATTCAGTGACCAGGCCCAATTGGACTAAATTGGACCCAAACAAAAGTTATTGCCGCAATTTATACCATATTTAGGCTATAAGTTTACATATTTTCATCATATAGTTCCTTATATTTTCACTTAATTTGTTTAATTCGATTGATCAAATTGTTTACATCTGCTAGCTCTTTGATGCATGAAAATTAACTACATTGCTCAAATGAGTGATGCTCACTTGAAGCCTACTTACCGCACCAATTAGAACTCCACTATTCTAGCATAAATAAATAATTAATTATGTTATAATTAATAAAGTAACTTTTTATATTGTTGATCTTATTTTTACTTATTTTATTAAAATTAATAGACTAGAATTAACAAGTCAAGATTAGACAAATTCAATAAATTTGTAAACTAAAACCTGGGTTATTAATAAGGAGCTAGTTACCTGATCAAGTTCAATTTACAATGTCCGAGTTAAGCTTTAATAAGACCTTAAAAATGAAACTTAAGTTAACCTGTTCAAACTCAGCTTTAGAGTTTGTTAGAGAAGAACTAGAGAGAAAAAGAGGAGAAAATAGAGAGAGGAAGAAATCAGAATTTATTTCTGTAATAATATGTGTAATGAATGATGATTACAAGGAGCTATAAATACTAAAATAGTACAACAAATTCTGTTACAGATATTTACAAAATATCTACATCTCAACATCCCCCCCTCAAGAATGAACTGGGGATAACAAAACAGGCCATTCTTGAACAGGAATCTGACTAACCAACCCAATCTTCTGGGACAAAAAGCGATGCTGATCTGCTCCCAAAGGTTTTGTCATGATATCTGCCAATTGAAGAGCATATTTGACATGTTTCAATTTAATGAAACCAGACTGAACTTGTTCTCTGATATAATGAACATCAATCTTATGATGTTTGCTCCTTAAGTGCTTTGTTTTCTCATGAAAACAGGGGTTTTCAGCAATGTGCTGAGCTGAAATGTTATCACAATGCAGAACTATAGGAGTTGGGACCTCAATATGCAACTCTGAAAACAAACCTTCAAGCCAAACCACCTCATCTGCAGTTTTACTCATGCTTCTATATTCTGCTTCTATAGAGCTCTTGGACACTACTTTTTGTTTCTTAGTTTTCCAAGAAACTAAAGCATTACCAAGAAACACACAATAGCCTGATAATGATCTTCCTGAATCAACACATGTACCCCAGTCTGCATCACTGTATGCACTTAACACATACTCGGAACTAGCAGGATAAAACAAGCCATGATTAAGAGTCCCTTTAAGGTATTTCAGGACATGTACAACAGTATTCAGATGAGAGGATCTTGGAGCACTTAAGAACTGACTAAGTTGCTGAACCACATAAGAAATATCTGGCCTAGTCATGTTCAAATACAACAATTTCCCAATTATTCTCCTGTAAACCTCTGGATCAGGAAGTAAATCACCATCATCTTGGCTAAGCTTCACACCTCTGCTCATTGGAAAAAGAACAAAATGACAACTTTCCAAATTCTGATCCCTAAGAAGATCCAGAATATACTTCCTCTTATTTAACATTATACCAGCATCAGATCTAGAATTTCAATCCCAAGAAAATATTTCAAATTGCCAAGGTCCTTTACGGTAAAAGCTGTATGTAGATCACCTTCCAACTTTGAAATCAACATACCATCATTACCAGTAATAAGTAGATCATCCACATAAGCAACCACAACCAGAAAAGAATTCTGAGTCTTCAAAACAAACTTGGTATAATCCTGTTTGGACTGCTCAAAAACCCAATTCACCAGAAACTTACTAAGCTCCTTATTCCAACATCTTGAAGCTTGTTTCAAGCCATACAAACTTCTATTTAGTTTGCATACCTGACCTGGTTTTGCCTTAGAATAACCAGGTGGAGGAGTCATATACACCTCTTCTTCCAAGAAACCATGCAAAAAAGCATTATTTATATCTAACTGCTGAATATCCCACTTCTGAACAGCAGCTAATGCCAAAATGACTCTAACAGTTGTAAGTTTAGCCACAGGACTAAAAGTATGCTTATAATCTTTTCCTGAAATTTGCTTGTCTCCCCTAGCAACAACTCTGCCCTTACACCTTTCAACTTCTCCATTAGGATTAAATTTGGTCTTGTAAACCCATTTACAGCCTATAGCTCTCTTTCCAGGTGGCAAATCAGTCAAATCCCAGGTATTATTTGCATCCAAAGCCTCAAGCTCCTTATTCATTGCCTCAATCCATTCTGGATGTTCTTTTGCTTGATTGTAAGAGTAGGGCTCAAAAGCAGTAAGAACATTTGAAAGACTAACCAAAGCATCGCTATGTAAATGAGCCAAAGATGGCTCAGAATACACATTAAAAGAAACAGAATTGTTAGAAACAATTGGCTTAACAGATTTGTGTTTAGGAATTGTAAGAACAAATCATTGAATTTGTTTGGAAGTTTAATAGGTCTAGAAGAAACTCTTGAAGGAACATCTGGAACCACAGAAGAATCAGAAATGGAAGAATCAGAAGAAATAGGAGAAGAAGGAAAAATGGGGGAATGAAGAGAGTGTCCTGATCCAGACTGATCTGACTGTTGTGAAACAGATTGGTCTGGATTGGGATGAAAAGAAGTAGAATTGTCTAGAGCAGGATTAACAAGTGGGAAAGATAAAGGAAGAGAAGAAGAAGAAGACACATCAGAATTCTAAACTGATTGTCTGAATGGAAAAGTAGTCTCATCAAAAAGGACATCTCTACTCAAAACAATTTTATGAGTGTCTAGATCATACAGCTTGTATCCTTTCTGACCAAAAGGGTATCCCAAGAAAATGCATCGTTTTGCCCTTGGTGCAAACTTATCAGAAAGCTTTTGGGCAGGATAACACAAACAACCAAGTATCCTCAGATGACTGTAATCTGGTATTTTACCAAAAAGAACCTCATAAGGAGACTTCCAAGCCAAAACAGAACTAGGCATCAAATTTATCAAATATGTGGCAGCCAATAAGCAATCTCCCCAAAACTTATATGGCAAAGAAGCATGAAACCTTATAGTTCTAGCTGTTTCAAGCAAATGCTTATGTTTCCTCTCCACCCTTCCATTTTGCCGAGGATTTCCAGGAATACTCCTTTGATGAACAATCCCTTTAGAGGCAAAAAGAGTATGACATGCCTCCTGTATGACTTCAGTACCATTATCACTCCTAATCACCTTCACACTTACTCCAAATTGAGTAACAACATATTCCAAAAAAGCAGCAATAGTAGAAGACACTTGAGTCTTAGAATGCAGTAAATGTGTCCAAGTAGTTCTAGAATGGTCATCTAAAATGGTCAGAAAATAGACTGCACCAGTCATAGATGGCCTAGAATATTTACCCCATAAGTCTATGTGCACCAACTCAAAAATAGTAGCAGCATGAAAAACTGAAGACTCATAAGGAAATTTGTGATGTTTGCCCAAAACACACGACTCACAGCTAAAATCACAATTGTCATTAACATTGCCAGGAACTGTTAAATGTTTCATTGTATTAAAAGAGGGATGACCAATTCTAGCATGTATAACACTAGAACTAGGTTTTACAGAAGCTGTAATTGTGTTATTTACTAAGGATGAACAAGAAACAAGAGATTTATTATCAGCCAATTGCATGCCAGGATGATCGCCATTGCTAAGATAATAAGGATCATTAAAGTTATTTCCAGAAGAATTAGTCTGATTGTCTGAATTAGAGATTGAATCGGAAATCGCCATTTCAATCGTAATAAAAAACTCAAACAAAATCAAGAAGAAATCAAAAAAACAATCGAATAATCGAAACGGAAGAAAGAAATTGAAAGAAATTCAATCAAGAATGAAGAAGAATCAAGAAATTCAGAGAAAAATTTCCAGGAAATCGAACGAAAAGCTCTGATACCATGCTCAAACTCAGCTTTAGAGTTTGTTAGAGAAGAACTAGAGAGAGAAAGAGGAGAAAATAGAGAGAGGAAGAAATCAGAATTTATTTCTGTAATAATATGTGTAATGAATGATGATTACAAGGAGCTATAAATACTAAAATAGTACAACAAATTCTGTTACAAATATTTACAAAATATCTACATCTCAACATAACCAGTAGAATTCACTCTGATTAACAGTTGTTATGAATTTTTTTTAAAGATTGTGTTTCAATACAATATATAAATCATTGTAAGTCTGTGTCATCTAAGACAAATCTGTGTAGATTACGTGATTTATCAATAACTATCTCGTCCTTGAATATTTGTATAATGGGAAATAGAAGTTGGAGGGGGTGGAGTAATAACAAGCAAAAGGTATGAAACTACAGGAGGAATTAGGAAAGTGAAGGTAGCGTGTTAATACTAGCAAAAAAATGGGGTCATTTTAATTTGGTACGTTGGCCAAATAAAATGGACCCTTAGGCCTTAACTAGAGAATATGATCATCAAGGGCTTATTGACAATTGGCAACTAATGCTTGTGTGAAGCCAACATAAATTGGGTCTTTTAATTTGGTTTTAGTGAAAATTTTCATGTTTACTATCTCCACCATTAATGTAATTGTCATAGTCAACAAGTAAAGGGAGAAATGGCCCTATATATATGTACTTATCAATTGCAAATTTAATTTGTAATAATCTCGCAATTTTTTTTTAAAAAAAAATCAGGATATTTATTCAATTATTACCATGAATTTTAGAGGTTGGAAATTATTTTGATATGAAGATATTTATTCAATTATTACTAAAAATAGTTGGTCATAAGTTAATTAAATTAGTATATATATATATATATGTGTATTTTGTTTGGTGTGTTGAGGCGGCCATTCATAAATCTCTGTGTTTTTGTATGCACATAAATTAAAGAAGCATTCATGCACAATACTTGTTTACTAATTATAAAGTTTAATTTGTATGGAGTATTATTAATTGATTATTAGCACATATATTAGGTTGCAGAGTATTTATTAGTGTGAAAAATATAAAGTCTGTTAGGACATATGACAAATAAACTATGTGGTTCAATACTTCAATCATACAAATTAAAAATACCTGTACAAAGTTGTTAGCTATGTGAGACAGCGAGGAATAGCTCTAGGAAGACAATGTTCTATTTTTGTTATCTATAGTTTTGTACTCCGTATATATACTCTACCTATTAATAAATGTCACGAAATATTTCCATAGTTTCATTAGAGTGTAGAGTAGAGTATTTATACAAGTGATTAGGGCTCAAGAAATAGGCCCGTTAACTATACAATATAAACACTAATTATAGGCCCTAACACCCCCCCTCAAGTTGGAGCATGCAAATCACAAATGCCCAACTTGCCAAGTAAATACATGAATTGACTTTTACTCAAAGCCTTGGTGAAAATATCCGTTAATTGGTCTGTTGTCTTCACATAAGACGGACTAATGATACCATCCTGAATCGCATCACGAAGATAATAACAATCAACCTCAATGTGCTTGGTACGCTAATGGAAAACCGGATTCTTCGCAATATACAAAGCAGATTGATTATCACAAAACAAACTCATAGCACGGGGATGCGAGACACCCAAACTCAGAAGAAGGGCCTTTAACCATTTCAACTCATCAGTAGTTTTAGACATTGAGCGGAATTCGGCCTCTGAAGAAGACTTGGCCACAGTGTTCTGTTTCTTAGTCTTCCAAGATATAGGAGAAGCACCAAGAAACACCAACCAGCCAGAGATAGAACGGCGCGACAAGGGACAACCTGACCTGGACATCCCTGACCTGAACATCCCTTCAAGTACCAACCAACCATCATGTAATATGTAAATCACAATCTGAACTCAAAAGGATTCCCTGACCTGGACATCCCTTCAAGTACCGCACTGTACGAAGAGCCGCTTCCCAATGGTCCTGTCGCGGTTGTTGCATAAATTGAGACAAAATATGCACCACGTATGCCAAATCCGGTCTAGTAAAAGACAAATAAATCAGACGACCCACAAGTCGTCGATACTGCTCTGGATCAGAAAAGAAAGAGGACTCTGATTTCGCCAGAGTATGATTCTGCTCAATAGGAGTTCCTGCCGGACGAGCACCTAGCAAACCAGACTCTGCAATAATGTCAAGTGTATATTTCCGTTTACATAAAAATATGCCTTCCGGACTACGAGCAACCTCAACACCAAGAAAATACTTCAAAACACCCAAATCTTTCATATGAAAACAGTCACTCAAGTATGACTTGAATGTTGAAATCGCAGAAGAATCATTACCAGAAATTATCAAATCATCAACATACACCAGAACACTAAGTTGTATAGACCCAGATTGCAGAGTAAAAAGAGAATAGTCAGAGTACGATTGCACAAATCCGTACCTTTTCAGAGAGGCAACCAATTTAGAATACCAACAACGAGGTGCTTGTCGAAGACCATACAACGACTTCAGAAGACGACACACCATACCAGGTTGAGAGCCATGAAACCCAGGGGGAAGCTTCATATAAACTTCCTCATCAAGATCACCATGAAGAAATGCATTGTGAACATCCATCTGATGCAATTCCCAATTCTTTGCAGCAGCGACAACAAGAAAAGCACGAACAATGACCATTTTAGCAACGGGAGCAAAAGTCTCATTGTAATCAATACCCTTAACCTGATCATTACCAAAGATAACAAGACGAGCCTTCAATCTCTCGAGTGTGCCATCAAAATTAAGTTTGACCTTGTAAACCCATCGACACCCAGGAGCTTTCTTACCCAGAGGCAATTTTTCCATTACCCATGTGCCATTTTTTTCTAAAGCATCAATTTCCGTTTGCATAGCCGCTTTCCACCCCTCATCTTGCATTGCCTCCTTGAAATTATGAGGCTCAACTACGGTATCAACAGCTGCAATAAAAACACGGTGTTGCACAGAAAATTTATCACAATTCACAAAATGTGCTAAGGGGTAAGGAGTACCTGAGGAGCATGGAGTAGGCGATGAACATTGCGAGATAGATGAACTAGGTAGAGATATAGTGTGTGCAACATAATCCCGGTGCCACCCCGGGGGTTGCCTTGGACGTTGAGCACGGTCCAACGCAATAGGAGAGGTAGAAGAGGGGTCCGGAACAACCACATCAAGACTGCTCGTACCAGTGGCCGAGGAGGCAGCAGAGGGGGCAGAGGACACCACGGGACTGCCGTGGTCGTGGACAACAGCCTCAGGTGACCCGTGGGGGGTAGAAGCAGTAGCACGAGGTTGTGAAGAGTTTTCAGGCACAAGAGAACCCTCACCAACCTCTAATACATATTCCAAATCATCAAGAAAATCGTGATCAACACCAACATAGTCATTAGGCACACCCTCGGCACCCACAGTAGAAGAAACCGAATCACCATATTTCACAAACGGGAATTCATTCTCTTGGAATTTAACATCACGGGAAACAAAAATACCACCGGTCTCCAAATCATACAACTTCCAACGACCCTTCTTGCCATGAGGATAACCCACAAACACACACTTTCTACTCTTAGGTGCAAACTTGTCACCCTTAGCTTTTTGGTTATGAGCAAAACAAAGACAACCAAACACCCTCAAAGCATCAAAATCGGGTTCTTTGTCAAAGAGAATTTCATATGGGGTTTTATTGGCTAGCAAAGTAGAAGGAGTACGATTAATCAAATAAACCGCCCCAAGGACACACTCACCCCAAAAAGTAATCGGCAAATTACCTTGAAACATCAAAGCACGACTCACATTCAATATATGTTGGTGTTTACGCTCTACCCGACCATTTTGTTGAGGTGTGCCAACACAAGAGGTTTGGAAAAGAATGCCATTTTTAGTAAAATATGGGATCATGGGTTTAAATTCTGTGCCATTGTCACTCCGCACACACTTAACATGGACATCAAATTGACACTTAACCATAGCAAAGAAAGAGCAAAAAGAAGAATAAACTTCGGTTATGTCATTCAATAAATAAACCCAAACACCACGTGAAAAATCATCAACAATCGTCAAGAAATAATGAGCACCAGAAGTAGAAGCCGTGTTATATGGTCCCCACAAATCACAATGTATCATTTCAAGAATACGACTAGCACGACTATCACTATCAGGAAAACTGGCTCGGGTTTGTTTTGCTAGAGGACAAATTTCACATGCTTTATGTAAACACTTAGGAGCAGAACTACCTCGAATAGAAGGAAGCAATTTGACAATTTTCTCCGACGGATGCCCCAAACGACGATGCCACAACTCGAATGTAGAAATGTCCGTACCTGTGAGAGCACACACTTTTGGGAGACGCCGGAAATAATATAGTCCATCTATCTGTTCACCGCCTCCAATTAAGCTCCCCGAGGATTGATCCTGTATAGCACAAAGAGAATTAGTGAATCGGACAAAGCAAGTAGAGTCATCAATCAACTTAGACACCGAAATCAAATTGCAATTCAATTGCGGAACAAATAGAACATGTTGAAGAGTAATGTCATCTTTCAAAACAACACGACCCTCCTTAGTAGCCATGGCCTTAGCACCATCGGGAAGACCAACGGGACAAGAAGTAATGAAGTGAGCATCTTGGAGAAATCTCTCATCGCTGGTAACATGATGGGATGCACCGGTGTCAATAATCCACGACGATGATAAATAAGCATCATTAATAAAATCTGTAGAAAGAGCAAATACACCACCCAAACTAGGAGTAGAGGTGGAAATAGAGGTCATCGGCAACATAGAGGAAGCAGCAGCAAAGGCAGACTGAGGAATAACAATAGATGCAGTAGGTGAAGAGGCGTTCAAAGGAGCAGCAGTATTGGAAGCCACGGCCTGTGGTCGCGGGATAAACCTGCGGGCTGGCAGAATCTGTGGGACTGAAGCAGACCCCGCGGGACAGGCTCGCGGGTTGGCACCTCGACCTGGCTGAACGTGCGGCAGAAGCTTAGCAGACGAAGGTGCAGCACCCGCGGCTGGCAGAGCATGCGACAGAGAAGCATCAATGGACGTCAGGGAAGGTCGACCTTTATGCCCGTATTTTTCCAGCCACCAATCGGGCAACCCGTGGACAAGGAAGCAAGCACCATAATCGTGGCCCGATCGATTGCAGTGGGTACAGAACAATTTTGACTTAGCATTCACCATTGTTGATAAAAGAATGTTAGAGTAGAAATTCAGAGTAAGAGGTCCGAAATTCAGCAAGATAGAGTAGCAATTAAGCAATTTGACAATGTAGAGGAGCAATTTAGAGTAAAATAGCAGAAATTTAGAGGAGAATTGGTAGAACTTTCAGAAATTTGGAGTCGAAATTTCAGATTAAAAACAAAATAATCAGAAATTCAGCAATTTAGAGTAGAAATTCGGATTAAAAATTCAGAAAATTAGGGATTAGAATGTAGAAGTTTAGGGATTAGAATTTGATTGGCTCCGATTCCATGTCACAAAATATTTCCATAGTTTCATTAGAGTGTAGAGTAGAGTATTTATACAAGTGATTAGGGCTCAAGAAATAGGCCCGTTAACTATACAATATAAACACTAATTATAGGCCCTAACAATAAAAATGACAAGTAATGCTATTAACCCTATTTCCCTAAACTTATCATAAATTAAGCTCTTTAAATATATAAATATAATATCCAAGTATAAATTCTATTTACCAATAGCAATTAGCTTTGTGACATACATCTCCCTAGCTATATATATAGTGTCACTATAGTATTTTATCAATATGAAGTTTCAGTCTAAGTATAAACTTATGAGAGACTTTGAATTTGATAATATGGTATAGTAATATAATAATGATAGATTATGAAACAACCTTCGTAGTAATAATAATGTAACAAAAGAATGTTCTCTATCTGTTTTGGGAAAAAAAAAATCTTAGAAAAAAAGTTTAAGATCTATTTTAAAATGAAAAAAAGGGGAAGGGTAAAATAAAGAGTCAAAGATTTATACCAAAATATAATATATACGGAGTACTATTTTGTAGACACAGCTCAATAGTTGGTATTTCTGAGCTCAATTTCTTATTATCATTATAATTTTCTTGAATAAATAACTTATCATTTCATTATATCAACAAGTTTAGCTAACATTTTTTTTTTTTGACAAAATTCAAGCTAACATTTTCAATTCTTTTGAAATAATGAGTTAATTGATGAAAATGAAACACCAAACTTTACCTTAAACTAGTAGTAAGACAAACTTAACAGGTTGTCTATGGACTCTATGGCTGGGCCATATTTGGTGTATATTTAGGCCAAATTAGTTAAAATCATAAAGTTGTCATTATAGAGTGTGTAGATATATTACCATTTTCAGTCATAAGTGGCTATAAATTTCAACAAAAGTGTTTAAGATAACTATAAACTATTCACTTGATCACAAAATAGTAAACGTTTTTAAACTTTCTTACTAAATTCTTGCTCAATTGGTCTAACTACGACTTACTGTGATAAATTATATGAACATCATTATGAAAATATATATCATCCAATAAGATCATAACTTTCAACCTCATTTGTAATTTGTACTAGCCTTATGGCCCATTAAATTATTACCATTGATAATTGTATGATAAGAAGTTAACATTTTAAACATACACGAACGTTGAAATGAATCTATTGTAATAACCATTTAGCTAGATCTTGCGAACTAATTTTTTTTTTCTAACGTACACAAGCAAATTATAATAAATAAAGTTACACTTCTTTTTTATATTTGTATGTAGCAAAATTATAAATCGTTAAGTACAAATTTAGAGAGAGATATAATTGCATAAGTATTGTAAATTTGTAATAAGTTAAAAAAGGAAAGAGACAAAAGGGAATTGTATTGGATGGTCTGGCATTCATGGATGATATGATGATTGAAAGAATGAGTGGAGTGAAATTGAAGTGACATTTTGAGCTTCACTATCACACAAGAACAAAACTCTTTATTTTTCTCTCTCTCCCAATTTTTTATTGATTGCTTTCAGAATGTTTTAGGGATGAGCAATTTAGAACAAACAAATTTACTACGCAGTAAAGACAACATTCTTAACATTTTTTCTTAAAGAAAAAAAAAATTACTATAAAAAAAGGATTCTTAAATTAATTAGGAGTATATTGATTGATGTCATAGGTATAGTATACTGAATTACTGATTCATTCATTCTTTTTTGCCTCAGAAATTAAATTATTAGCAGGGGCTATGAAAAGGTTTCAGGTGCTTTGCTATAGCGCCCTACTTTGATTGATGTTACACCTACTTAGAAAATCTACTATTCATGTTTATAGTTTAATTGTAGACCTATAATCTCGATTTCAGATCAACAGCAAGATTGAATGTTGTCTTTTCCATTATGTGACAATTTTGTGGTGTTATTTTCTAAAAAATCCTAAAAAAATTGAATTAACTAATGTAGAACTTCCTTCTTAACCCTTAAGCTACCAGGGTACCCTAGTTTTATGGGACATTTAATATTGTGAAAGCTTTAATAATAATAAGAGCATAAAAATGAGAGAAAGAAGATGGGGTGGTAGCAGAGACGTGAATCACGCAGCACAACCTTTGCACTTACAGTACCATCACTCAAGCTTTAGAACTAATTTAGTAAGCTTGTAGTATTTGCCTATTTGGTACGCATATATTTACACCTGAACTAGTAATATAGAGTATCTAAGACACAAAACTTAAAAAATTATCATTAATAATATACTTAGACTAAAAGAATAGACAGGTGCTCACATGGAAGTAGAGAATGTCCTCCACATGAAGGAAGGAGATGGGCAAAGTAGTTATGCAAAGTAGTTATGAAAAAAAAATGCTCAAAGTGATTATATGAGTAGTACAACTGTACGTGTTGGTTATTGTAAAACGGAAAAAAGTAGTACCGAGTATATACTAGTTGTAGTGAGGTGGGTGTACAGTTAACAAGTACAAATGGTTGCATGCAAGTTGCAAAATCTAGAAACATGAGCACAATAAGGTTTGAAATACGATAGCAACCATTTGTATTTGTCCATTAGTAATGCCTAAAACAAATTGGCCTTCCTCTGTGCTCAACAGTTGTTCTTCCATTAATTTGCTATTTGACCCTCTAAAAAAGTATACGACCATTATATTCATGTCTTGCCACTCCACTTATATTATATGGGCCACTTTATCAAACCTTTGTCCAGCATCCGAGGTATGTAACATATGTATGTGTTTATGTTTACATCACAATGACTTTTGAAACTTCAATCCATCTAATCTAAATATCCCACAACTTAGTTTTAGGCTAATGATTAGATTACTAATAATACTCTATGTATCGAGATCATTTTATACTAGTCGATGCCATTTAATTCCTAAAACTTTTGTATACATCTAATATACAGTAATATTATTGTACATCGAGAGGTAACTTTTGTTGAATTTAGGGTAACTTTTATCTATTAAATTTAGATAACTTTTATTTATATCACGATAACTTATATGTACTAGGTAGCTTTCATTCATTATAGGGCAACTTTTGTTCAATTTAAGGTAACTTTGAAGCGGATGTACACTATTTTACTATACATCCGATTTTATTTACTTATTTATTTATTTAATGTTTGTCTAATCTCTAAGGGAACTTTTGAGGTTAAAATAGTATCACATTTTTTTAAAATTTAAAACACATACCATGTGCATTAAGATCTAAAAAAATAATATGGTGGCCGATTTTCATATTTCGATATATTAAGTTAATATGGTAGCCGATTTTCGTATTTAGATCTATAGTAAGTTAATATGGTCGCCGATTTCATATTTAGATCTAATAAGTAATATAGTAAACACCAAAAAAAAAAAAAGGTAATATTGTAGCCAATTATGATGGACCATTGTAAACAAAATTATCTTCCTTAAATGTTGGGTGCAAATCATTGGGCATGAGCTTTACTCTTTAGCTAGCTCAAGTCTTTTCAACCTAGCCCAATAACAATTTGATCAGTTATAAGACCCATAAACATTAAATGAACTAAAAGCCCCATTCAAAACTGGATATGGTCCATCTTAAAATAAGAAACAAATTACGTGCCAAATGGTAGGCTGGTAGCGATGGACATGGTACATTGGTACGTGCCAAAACAAGCAAGTGTTAGATTATTGGGTTTTGTTGCAGTTTCTGGGCTTTCCTCCCGGGTTCAGATGATTGTGGGATCAATTCTTACCCCTGCCCTTGTGGCTCTTTAAACACCAAAAGAAAAAAAAATAAAAATAAAATTGAGGCAAAATCATTGAGACTATAATAATAAAACGAAAGTCAAGCAATTTAATGGACTGAAAAAGTATAATTTATCATAAATTACAAAGTATATTAAAATTATATCCCTTACTCTAACTTCTATCTATTTACAGATAAAAATCACCCTATCGCAATCTCTATTCTCTCGTACCAAACACTCTCGAAATCTTTTTTTTTTTTTTTTTTTTTTAAAAATGTATAAATAAACTCGTGCATCGGACTTGATGGACGGCCTTGAAAAGGTAGTGTGTATAAAACATAACTTCATAAACTTTCTGCTTCCCACCTACCACTCTTGTTAAATTCTACCAGAGATATAAACTTAACTCATCACAACATTCACAAAATTTCCAAACACCTTTTCCTTTTCCCCTGCCCCAAGAAAAGCACTTCTCCACCAAAACCCGTATTTTACAATGGGCACCCGAATTGTATTGGGCTGGATACTACTAGCACTAGCACTCTATTGTGGGCTTGACCCATTTAACCACAGTTCAATTTCCGGGTTTCCAAACTTCGTTTCTGTTGAGGTCAAATTACCTGATAAATCCGAAATCCCAACAATCAAAGATTCACTGAATTTGTTGCAGAATTCGGATGTAAAATTGTTGGGTCAAATTCAAGGACCCGAAAGTCTTGTTTTTGACCCGAATGGTCGTGGCCCGTATACTGGTATTGCTGATGGTCGTATTCTCTTTTGGGATGGCACCAATTGGACCAATTTTGCCTTTACTTCCGCTAATCGGTTAGTTTTTATTTTTGGTTGTTTTTGTTTCGGATCATTATTATTAGGTTAATTACTATCTTATGATTTATGAATAATGGCATTGTTTTGTGTTGTGTCAATTGTTGACGTACATTTTTTATAAGATGTTGTAAAAGTCGATATATTAGTGATTTTCTGGAGTATTTCACTAATATATCGGTCAAATTGTTGCATTTAACGTGGAGTAAAATTGGAGTCGTTCCAATATTTGATAAAAGTTATTTCTTGTTTCTAGAATAAAATTATGCTGTACTATCTGCTATCATAGTCAAAGAATTTTTAAATTTTGTAAACAATGAAGTTATTGGTAAGTCAGTCGTGGTTAAGTGACTAATTGACTAGTTCAGTTGTATAAAACTAAAGTTTAAGTTGATTGAAACTTTTGCGTGGTGCAATTATATTCAATTTAATCTGATTATTCTACTATTCTTGGTCATAATAAGTACATGAATGATGACTTTGAATAAACTGCATTTGATCATGTATGTTGAATTATTGACTACTATTAGTTTAATTAGTAAACTACATGTTGATTTACTCTGCTAAATAAAGTACGGAGTACCATTTTTTAATTCGAAAGTTTTGGTAAGAAATATGGTGACAACAAATGATTAATTTATTACGCGAATTACTGGTATTAGCCAATTCAATGGGAACTGATTGATACTCTAGTTAAAGGTTATGGTTGAGCTATCATTTATCACTGAATTGATTAATGATAATGATAATGATGTCTTAATATATTAACATGCTACTAAACTACTAATAAATCCGCAATTTAGCTATTGGTATTTTGTACTGTACTCCTTAGGAATTATAAATTACTGAGTAACAATTATTATTGCATTGATACTACCAAATACGAAGTACTACGTAATAGTTAGCATTACATAGGATTAGTGACAACTATATGAAAACGATAAAGCTAATTAAGTGGTCAAATAATATGGATGGTAGTTGATACAAGAAAAAAGTCTTAATTATTACAATCATGTAACAAGTTAGCTACCTAGATAGGTAGATAGATTATGGAATAGGCTGTATATTATGGTGAACAACTAGTCATGTGTTAGCTTAGAAGAATGAATGAGATGCAGCCTTGCCAGCCTATATACCACGGCTTAGCTTGTTGAGCCTAGTCTAATGCGGAAATTGAGTGATGATTGAAGTTATCTTGTCTATGTTTGAGGAGAATGATCAAAATCATGATCCTTGTGTTCCAAAGATGTCCTGTAGTGTGCTGAATGAATGTGAAAGAGAGTCGAGGCTGCTTGTGCAGTGTTAAATGATGCAATGATACTATGTTTAGAAAGGAGTTGATAGAAGTAAAAATAAGAGGTTCCAAGATGAAGAGATTTTAATTACTGTTTTATTCTAATTATCAGTTGATCATATATCTCCTTATAAGATATGTAGTAAGAAATAAGAGGATCGAACCATTTCTTTTGACTCTTTCAAAATTGATAATTGGTGATTGATTGTATAGTTGTGATTCCTTATTACTCAACTTCTTTAAGAGAAAAACTTGTGTTTTTCAATTTATTATTGTTATGAAACATACAGTTTGCAATTTTATATTCAGAGGAGTCTTTTTGTATGTCATTTGAGCATTTTACCTATACAAGACCTACTTCTGTGTGTGGAGGCAATGCATTTACAACATTTTCTTAATCGCTGTTCTGAAAATCAGGTCGGTATGTGATCCTCAGCCTAATCCGTTAGGTTACATAAAGAAGGAGCATATATGTGGCAGACCACTGGGCCTTAGGTTCAACAAGAAGACTGGTGAACTATACATTGCAGATGCATATTTCGGATTAATGAAGGTAGGGCCAGAAGGAGGTGTGGCAACATCCCTTGTAACTGAAGCAGAAGGGGTACCTTTAACATTTACAAATGACTTGGATATTGATGATGAGGGAAATGTGTATTTTACAGATAGTAGCGCTCAGTATCAGAGAAGGTAAGTTACTAATTCCTCTTAAATACTGGTGATGTGCTTAGTTATAGTTTATATGTGGCAAAAATAACCTTCGAGTCAAGTATGATTTCAGAAATCCGATTAAATTATAGTAGTGTGTTTAATCAACATTGTAAGGCCCTGATTATAACTCCCTACAGTCCTCATCTACATCACCCTTTTGAATCTCAAATACGTTGAAATATTCATGTGTATATTATAGATCATTTGCTATAAACTGTATGTATTAGGTTTGTTGATCCATTTGTATTTTTTTTTTATTTTTTTTACCTTGAGCTCAATATGGGCAACATCATACTTGTGCACTGACATAATGCTTTGGTATCAGACATTTCATGCAGTTGGTTTTCTCTGGAGAGGATGGTGGGAGGGTCTTGAAATATGATCCAGTGACAAAAGAAACGACTGTTCTCCTGAAGAACATCCAATTCCCTAATGGTCTTACATTGAGCAAGGATGGATCTTTCTTTCTCTTCTGCGAAGGTTCCATTGGCAGGTGTAGTATTATTTCCTCTTATTATTCCACCATATATGAATACATGTTCTTTGCTCGTATGGATATCGACTTCTTACTCTTTTGTTAGCTCCATATAGTTGGGTTGAAAGTATCTCCCTCCTCTAATTGGAGTAAATGACATTAATAATTACAAGTTCAACCCATCTTTAGATTATACACAGTTCATGAAATATCCCCAATCTGAAACTTTTTGTATTTGACATAGGTAGTATTTTACTTTGATAGCCTATATTTTCACTCTTTTTTCTGATGCCCTTAACAAGATGGAGCTGGAATTGAACTTAAATTAGCTAATATCTTGCATGAATCCACGATAACGCCCTTGATTTGTATGACATGGCCAACAGGCTAAGCAGATATTGGTTGAAAGGAGAAAAGGCTGGAACCTCAGAAATATTTGCGATTTTACCAGGATTTCCTGACAACATCAGGACCAACAAAGACGGTGACTTTTGGGTGGCATTGCACTGTCGTCGCAGCTGGACAAACCACTTGTTGGCAGCAACACCAAGATTACGGAATTTCTCGCTTAAGCTGCCAATCAAAGCAAAGTATCAGTTCATGGTCTTCATTGGAGGCTGGCCTCACGGAATCATTGTGAAGTATAACCCTGAAGGTGAAATCGTACAGATCTTGGAGGATAGTCCAGGGAAGGTTGTGAAAGCTGTGAGTGAAGTCGAAGAGAAAGATGGGAAACTCTGGATTGGAAGCGTCTTAATGCCTTTTGTTGCAGTTTACGACTTGGGATCAAGCTCGAGATGAGAGGCTAGATAGCCAACCTGTCATCTGCTTATCAGACATTTCCTAATCGCTTTTGCATTCTTTTGCTCATTTAACTTTTGATTAAGTTCTATACTACAAAGGACTAGGAAAGAAATGTGTTTGCTTCGTTTTTCCTTGATGTATATCTTTAATACCGTTGCAGCTTTTTCACGAAGGCCATAAATAATCAGTACTTCCCTAATCTTAGTACAATATCGTCAATGTCATATTTGACTTTTTTAGATCGGTTATCTGTTATTTCTCATCATTTATTCACTCTCTAGTTAGATTCATTTCAATACCTCAATATGAAAGCATACTTATACAGTAATATTCATGTTGTATTTATCAGCAGTGTTGTAGAGGTTAACTATCAATGGTTAAACTTAAACGTGTGCGGTGTGCATATAAGGACAATAGGGTACATGAGAACTCTCTTAAATGAAGGAAAATCGGAAATAGCCTAGGTTTCGAATTGTCATAGAAACCGTGTGAAAGCTATCCATCTGGAACAATACATACAAAAGTGCTCCCTCTAGAGATGAGAGGATATAATGCTGCTGTGTTCATGAGTTTAATCTGAATATGCTTTTATTCTCTTTTCATCACCAAAGTTTTGGTTTAGTCTTAAGTTTCTGCAAAGGTTCATTTGGAGGAGATACTTGCTAAAGATTCCAGCCGCCTCTTGTGCAAACAAATTCTAGACATATTTAAGGCATTATTTCAGAGCTGGAGAAAAAAAAATGAAGTATATTCCCAGGGTAGAAAGCCCAAAGAAATGTAGAACATTAACAATTAAGATTAACGTATAAAACCCCCACCACAGCCGATTGAATCCAGCTATAATAATCAAAACCGAGCAATGAGTTGGTATTTAACATTCTAAATACTTTCACTTGTTCGAAGCTGCTTCACTGGGTGTTCTAGTAATCATCTGGTCAACTGCATGCACAGTGGTTTGAAGCTCTTCCCATATAGCCTTGTACACCATTCTCTGCCTATTCACAGCTGTTTTTCCCTCGAATGCTGAAGATACAACATCGATGCTGGCATGAAAAAGGCATAAAAACTCTGTAAGTGAACATGAGCATGCATTGATTTCATAGTGTACTTTTTTCATAGCAGTAACGGTATACTGTATGAATAATTTGTGTCCCAAAAAAAAGGGGAACCCTAAAAAAATTTGGCCCAGAATAGTAAGCCTTATAGCCTGATGTTCTTTTTAAAAATAGTAATAGTACTTCACTGGAGTTGAGTGAGAGGGAGATTTTGTTTTAGAAAAAGCTCGACCATATTTTTAAATTACTCCCTCCATCCAGAACAAACTAATCACATCTAACTTCACCTCAATGAGCAACTTGCAGGCACTGGGCACCATGTTTCACCAACTTAAATCACGAGGACAGGCAACAGCAAAAAGGTTATAAACTTATCATGTTTAGAGTTTCATAACATGGGAAGTGGGTTAAAAAATGTAGAGTTTTGAATTTGTGTATGGCACTTCTTGTTACCTCTATTTCAAATTAAGTTTAAGGGGGTTCTCCACAAACATGATTTCAATTTGAGGGTTTGAGTAAGTGACAACCTTGTTCATATGCAGGTCATAGTAATGCACGGCATGACAGGACTCTATGTAGTACAGGCTACACATGATATTGAGGCCACACTTTTGTAGTTTGCCACACTTTTGTAGTTTGGCTACAGTTTTCCTTAAGCAGCCTATTTAAATACTTGGAGCCTTCTTATCACCTGTTTTCACTCAAGCACTGTTTTTATCCATAGCTTATCTATTAAAAATTCAAGCACCTCATTGTTTGTTTTGCTTCATGAGATAAATCCCTAGAGTCTCCCCATATATCTCTTAATACTCAGAAACCTACTCTGACACAGTACCCTCCGATCATACGCCAGTTCTACCAGTGCAGGGATATAACTAGCAGGAAAGTTCAGAAACATAAGCTACAGTTATTTCCTACACCCTTATCCTTGGAAGATAGCATGCCAATGATTCAAATGACATATAGAATGATCACTTAATAGAGTACCACAATGGAGCAATGTCTGGGCAGTTGATAAAAGGTACTTGACATATTTTTACGACTTATGAGCGAGGTCAGAAAGAAATGGCAGATATATGCATACTTGCCATTGGAACAAATGAACAATCCAAACATGTCAACACTATAAGTTTCATACCACTTCTTCCTAAATACAAAGAAGAATTCGACTCTAGTCCAGCACTCTTGTCCAAGGCATGGTCCTTATCTAAGGTAAAAAGACTAAAAACACTAATATCACAACCTTAAAGGATCCTTAACCTCCAATTTCAGAGATACTACTTTTATTAATCCTTAGATACCTCAAAATTAAAATTCTAATTTTAAAAAAGCATAAGCAAATTACCTGACATGCCGACCATCACCGTAAGCATCTTTAACAGCAACATATTCAGCTTTTAGCTCATCTCTAATCTGTTTAAACAATGAAAACCAACAATGTCAGACAACAAATATAACAGTAGAGGTAGCTACCATATACCAGTGCAATATAAACAAGCACCAAGCTATGAGAGTCTGGTAGACATCGAAAACCCGATAATAAAAAGTAAAGAATAGCAAAGTGCTCAAAACTAATGCTGTTAACCTTCCTTAAGTACCTTAACCTGTATAATCATAGACATTAATCCCAACTATGGCATATTGACAATCACTGATAGTCAAAACTCTAAATTTCTCAGACAATTACTGATAATTCGAAATTCAGAAAGAATTAATCAAGAAATGGTGATGATTAGGGTGACAGATTATCCCAAAAAGCTCTAAATAAACAATAAGAGCTTCCCAATTGAACAGTCTAAGCATAAAATCGATGCAATTTTCCAAAATCAAAAGAGAAACAAAATTAAAAGAAAACCCACCTCAATTTAATCATCAATTTCAATTATAACCATGTATTAGATGATAAAATCAGAAAAAATTAAGCAGTGACCAAAAAAAAAAGACCTTGGTTTCCATAGATTGCATCAAAGTGGAGTCAATGGATCCAGGGTCATTAACATTATGAGGAGCTGAAGCCCGAGTTGTAAAACTCAATCTACGACGAGAGTTGTTACATTGAAGAGGAGTTGCAGAAATTACAGGTGATTTTCCAGAAAATTCCAACAAATTGGGGAGACGAAGAGGGGTTTTTTGAGAAGTGGGGCAGTGGGAAAATGCAACCTTGGATTGACCCGAAAGTAGGAGTTGGTGGGTCCGACATCGGATTGTGGTTGCATACGCCATGTATGGCCTGATTAGTTGCTTTGCACTCATAGCCATTGAAGAAGAAGAAGAGAGAGTGAAATAGGCTTGAGTTGGTCTTGCCGTTCGGTATTGTTATTTGGTATTTTTATGCGGTATCTATCTCAATTCTCATGAGCCAAATGAAGTAATGAACCTACGATATTGGCCTAATGGCAAAGATTGAATGCTCCTGTTAGGCATTTTGCAACCCTCATTTATAGTTCCATTCGGGGATTTAAAAAAAAGAGCTGATTGACAATGGTAATCATCAATATCATATCACCTTATACTTTTTTCTCTACACCTTTATTGACTTTTTATATTGAAAATGTTTTGATCCTAATTCTTAAAATTATGGTTTAATTTAATTTTATTTGATTTAGGGCATGTTCTCATTGACTGAAATGAGCTGAACTGAACTGAACTTATTAGAGTTGAATTGAACTGAATTGAATATTTTATAAGAGAAAGAAATTAGGAGCTGAACTGAAATGAATTGAATATTTTATAAGAGAAAGAAATTAGAATGAACTGAACTTAACTTATTAGAGCTGAACTGAACTTAACTTATTAGAGTTGAACTGAACTGAAAATAATTGTATGTGAACAGGCCTTTAGTGTGGTATGATTTTTATTAATGGCCCAATTCATTATCTTCATGATATAGTAGTCTATATTTTCTTGGTTTATTCAGCTTTTCACACCCACCCACCTTTATACTCCGTATCACATGACCACTTCGCTCTTTAGAGTAAAATTTTATTATCAATGTAATAAATTTCATTCTAATAAAAGACAATAGAAATTTTTCACAAAAAAAATTTCTCTAACATTCAGTAATTTTTTTTTTCGATAAACATAAAATAATTTTAATTCAGAGCACTACCAGCAGTGAGGAAAAAAACCCTCACGAGTAAAAATAAGGGTGTAAAAAAAAAAACCGAGCACCACGGCAGTGAGGGAAAAAAAAACCCTCAAGAGTTGAGGGTTTTTCTAAATGAACAGTGCACGCGTGGGGCCCACAAGCAATACATTTTCTTTTTTTTTTCTGGTAGCAATGAACAGTACACGAAGCAAAAAAAAAATTAAATGGCTGGCACTGACGCGCGTCAGCCCAGCCAATGGGAGGGTGACACGTGTCAGTGCTTCAACCAATCAGAATTTTTGTACCTTTTTTACAATGGTTATATTTTGTAAATATTTTAAAAAAAAAAAATACACCAACGGTCATAAAATTTTTTTCTCTATAAATAGACATGCATTTTGATATATTTTGATATAATTTAAAAAAATCTCATAAATTAGAGAAATTAACATATTCTCTCAATTTCTTCTTCTTCTTATTATTATAATTATTTCTTACAAAAAAAAATTATTTTTACATATTTTTATTAAATTATTTTTAAACGTAATTAAAAAATAAATTATTTTTACATATTTTAATTGTATTGGAAAATTAATTATGTAGTATAAACAATATTTCAAAATAAAGATAAAATAAAAAGATGATGTGTATTATGGTGGGGTATAGTGGAGGAGTGAGAAAGTGGGTAGAGAGAGATTGAGGAGTTTTTTTTTTTCCTCATTGGTGTGGTGAAAAAATCATTTGATGAGGGAAATTGGGTTGGAGGAGTGAGAAAGTGGGTAGAGAGAGATTGAGGAGTTTTTTTTTCCCTCACTGCTGATAGTGGTCTCAGTAAACATAAATAAATCTTAAATACATATATGGTACAATAAAAATAAGAAAAAAAAAAAAGCCTAAATGCCTAATTGGCTAGTTTATGTTCCAGCAAATAAAAAGCCAATCCTTTGGGCCTTAGTTCTCATTCTCCAACACTTGTAAGTTGAGTTGCAGCATTCTGTTTCTCTCCTGTAACTCCCTCAGCCCTCACACTCTTCAATACTCATTTATACAAGTAAGTTTTCAATCTTCCATTCTTCAATTTCATTTGAATCTTTGTGTTTTGTGTATAACTTTTACATTTCCTTCAATCAAAATTTCACTTGAATTGATGTTTATGTTAAAGGAAAAATTAGAAATAATAATCCCAACTTTCATCAATTTTGCTATAATAATCCCAACTTTGATTTATTGGAATAATCTGAACTTTAGGAGTTCCTCTTTTTCTCCAATCCCAAAAACCGGTGACCGGTTGAATGGTTATTTTTTTTTTATGTTTTTTAAAGTAACACGTGTCACAACTGAATTGGCTAAAACAATTTATAAAAAATTAAAAAAAAAAAACCAATCAAACCCCAGCCACCAGCAACCCCAAAAACCACCGGCCAACCCCAACAATCACTAATCTAACCCCAAACGGCGGCGCTAATTCCCCTCCCCCTGCGTCGGTTTCCTCTCCCCCTTCCCGGCGACGGTTTCCCACTCGCCGCTTTCCCCTTCCCCTCCCCCTGAGGCGGTTTCCCACTCTGCCATTTTTAGCACAAGGCCACCTCCGACCATTCCTCCACCTCGCTCACCGCCTTCTCTCCCAAACACCCTTCACTCTCTCTCCTTACCACCCCTTTAAACGCCGCAAATCTCCGCCGTCAATCCGACAACCTCAACATCATCGAACGCCCCTTCACCAGCACCGACCACGGTCTCCCTCCTAAACCCGAAAACCCCCAAAAACTCCTCCCTTGAATTTCCGATTTAGGGTATCGGTTGCTGCGAATTTGGGATTTTGGTGGCTGCGAAAACCACCACCACTCGAAACTCTTTTTCCACCCCTCCCTAACTCTCAAAAACCCCCAAACACCCCTCCCCCACCATCGTAAACCCTAGCCGCTAGGGTTTTGAGGTGGGGGAAGGGCGGTTAGGGGTTTTTGGGAGTGAGGGAGGGGTTTACTTCGTGGTTGTTTAAGGGAATAACAGGGGGTTTAGGGGAGGGGAGAAGTCGGCGCTGGAAAGAGGCGGCTGGCCGGCAATGCATAGGCGGCGGTCTGGGCACGGGCTGGTGGTGTTTAGATGGGCTGGTGGAGAAGGAGAGGCTAGCTGGTGTGTTTGCAATTTTTGAGTTTTTTTTTTTTTTATTTTTTATTTTTGGACCAATCAGGACTAAGTTACCTGATATAATAGGTCATTGACTTCTGTTGACCGGTAAGGATTGAAGGAAATCAACACCCCCAAAAGTTCGGATTATTCAGGTATAATTCAAAGTTGGGATTATTCTGCCAAAATTGATGAAAGTTGGGATTATTATTTCTAATTTTTCCTATGTTAAATTCTATATTGTAATTGCTTTCAGGAGACCCATTTTGATTTAAGTTTTATTTTGTGATATTTTATTAGTTTTTGTTTTAATGGGTTTTCCTCAATTTGATGGAAAAACGTTGTCTTTCATTTACAAATGGTCTCTTCCAAAATTACCATTTTTTCTTTAATAATCAGTTAATCATACCTGTTCTTGCTAATTGAGTTTGGTAAAGTTTCTCTTTGATAAGTGTAATTATTATTTGGTTGTTGGTGTAATTAAAAAAAATTTCAAGTATATTATATGCTCTTGTTTGCTTTAACAACACTAAAATAATTGATCATTGTACCATTGATTACTTTATTGTTTGTCCTAATTACTATGAAATTGCATGAGTAAAGACAACACCAACCGCACTAACCCAAAATAATTAAGAATGGAGGTAATTATAGGGCAATAATATAGAATTATCCCTTGCAATTTTATACTCTAGCGAGTAATCTATTGTTTCTTTGATGAAGCTGGAAAATCTCATCCACTAATTATTAAGTGCTAATCAAATTTGGCCAATGCATCAGTTGGTTTAACAACGTGTTCTGATTACTGGATTAAAAAAGAAAAGAAATGGAAGGAGTGATGGATGGTCTATTGTCCTTTGTGTGGATATGGATTATTGAAAGAGAAGGGGAGGGAAATGGAAGGATTCATTTTTCGTTTCCGATACCAAATTGTTTTGTAGTTGAGAAGAATTGGAGGGAAAGCATGAAACCATGTCTCCTACCCCATCCCTCTCTTTCTTTCCTCTCCCTTTCCCTCCATGCTGTAATAAGTGAATCTGGAATTCAAGTTTATCATAAAATGGCTCCTTTGCAAATAGACTTTGGTTGATTAATGAGCTAAGGAAATCATCTGTTGCATAACAATATATCATTGTAGTGTATGGTGTGGGTATCACAATAATATTCTACTCCACACTACTTCAACCTCCCCAATAAAATAACGTTTCCCCTTTATATAATTGGATTTCTGGTTTTTATGTTGTATAATTGAGGTAAAACCAAGCTCAAAATCCTCCTTATTTCAGTTCTAGTTAGTGCATGAAACATCACACTTTGCATTATCAGCGAAACCAATCTCTATGACCAAATTTTGATGGATGTTGCTTTGTAGGTGCAAAGATGGATGATGCTAAACTTATGAAAGGAGATAAGCTAGTATTAAGGGGGTTGAAATTTCATGGTTTTCATGGGGTGAAACCTGAAGAAAAAAAACTTGGTCAAAAATTTGTGGTTGATGTAGATGCCTGGATGGATCTGCACAAGGCTGGGATATCAGACTGTTTGTCTGACACTATCAGCTACTCAGAGATTTATCGGTGAGTATTTAGATAGTGATTTTTGTAAAAGCTACATTTGAGGATGCTTAGGAATGAGATTTTGGATGTAGAAGTCCAGAACGTGATAATTTTTTGCTTAATATCAACTTTTGTGCTTGTGTTTGTGCTAACTGTTAGAAAGTACTTGTTTGGTCTATCATGTAAATATAATTGTTTTCATTGTTCCAAGAACAATAAATGAAATCTGAGGTTACTTTCAAACAATATTTCTATGTGGCTGTAGCTAGATGGTAATAGGTCATAAGCATTTGAGCTTCTCTCAGATTCATAATTTCCCTCTCATTTTATTTTTGTTCATAACAAGCATGTGTACCATGAATCAGCGGAATTGTTGTCTCAATGTGAGAAAATGTGGTAATATTTCTGCTTTTGTATGTGTCAAGCAATTAACTGATTTAGGTAACTATCCTTCTGAATGTTAAACAATTTCCTTTTGGTTCTAAGTTTATAACCATATTAGAATCTACAGTCTGTTGGGAACATCAGTAGGTCTTTTTTTCCGGAACTGTCTTCTGAAGTTTAAAAGCTCAGATTTTGTTTGCTAGGATCACTTTCTGCTACTATGTTTTTCTTTCATTTCCTTTGGTTGTCAAATTGTCATACAGTAATTTACTACCACCAGCATCCTTTCTTATGTATTTACAGTATAGTCAAGGAGGTGGTAGAGGGAACGTCTCGTGATCTTTTGGAGTGCGTAGCTCAACAAATCGCAACTATCACCTTTACCAAGTTTTCTCAAATATCTGCTGTACGTGTGGAGGTTAAAAAACCTCATGTTGCAGTTCAGGGCCAGATAGACTACTTGGGAGTTGAAATTTTCCGCTCAAGACCTGCTGATGCAAAATGATCTTTGACATAACACATAACCCTTAGCCCCTTGCTCTTCTTGTTTATTTTTTCCTCCCTCCTAAAAGGGTGTGTGTAAACTTGTAATGCTGAATCTTATGCAAATACTCCGTACTTGTTTGTATTTTGGACAAATAGTTGATAATCTTTCATTCTGCATGTCTCCTATAATAAACATAACAGTCGGGTGCAAATTGTACATCACATATAATCCTGAGTTTGTGGTCAACTTCAGAGCTAGAAATTCGAGTACAAAGCTTGAGTTGGCATAAGATTTCATTTGTACAGAGAAATAACTTGGGAGATCAAGTTTTCATGAAGTTTTCAATTGTTCAGAGTTGACAGACCAGAAGATGTGTACGATGTATTAAGTATAACAATTAACCATAACATAGAAATAGGGGAAATAACTTGGTTATTCTTTCCCTAAATGATTGGAATCTGATTGACTTTCTTGTTAAGCATATCGATATAAATTTCAACTCATTTGCTCAAGAAATCCAGAATTTAGTTAAGGATTAAGTCGGGCAATGATTCAATGATAACAGAATCACTTTCAAAGGAGCTGGTTACTAACACTAAAACAGAGGGCGGGGGCAAGGATCGATCCCGTAACCTCGAGGTGGGAGTGCTACCATCAAGCCAACTCCACATCCTTTATTCTTTTTCTCTTTTGATAAGAGTAATCAATACTACGTATTACATTACACTGCGAGGTTAAAGGTGGTGGAGTAGTGACATTAGTGGTCATCTTATATCCTTACCATCTATTCCCCTATAACGAATTATACAAATGAATTCCTCTACAACAAAAATTAGTAATAGTGAAAAAAAATTAAGAATAATTAAATTTGATCAATCAAAATTGTAAAAAAAAAAAAAAAAAAAAAAAAAAAGTGTATTATTGAGAGGGTAAAACCGTAAAAGGACCCAATAAAAAAAATTAAATAGGGGATGTATTTTCATATTTCAGGCAATTGGGTAAAAAAACCGAGAGCAAAGGCCAAAACTGTGGTGAAGAGGAGAGAGAAAGAGTGTAAGATCGGTGAAGAAGAAGAAGAAGTTGGTGAATCCTTCAATGGCGGAAACTCCTAATTCCTACTTTTCTGGGTTGAAAGACTTTTTGTCCGACAGATTTTCATTTCTTGATAATTACAACAGATTTGTGAAACGCGATAAGCCTTTACCCTCTTGGTCTGAATCCGATGTTCAGGATTTCATCGCCAGTGATCCTGTTCATGGCCCCGTTGTAATTCTTTCTCACTCTCTCTATCTTTTTAATTTCTGGGTTTTGCTCGATTTGCTGTTTCTGGTTTTGGGTCAATTTTGCTATTATTTTCTATGACTTCTGTTGTTTTTTTGATGTGGGTATGTTTTGATTTTGTGTATTGTTATTTGGGTTTTTGAAATATTCAGAAATTCTTTGATTGATTACTGAAAATTTTCGATTTGATTGTTTCATTTCGGGTGTCATTTTGTTTTTTTTTTTTATTTTTTTTTGTTATTTTTTTTATTAAGTGTTTTGAATTTTGCCATGTTTTGAGCTTGTTGAGTTGTTTGGAGGATTATAAGGGCTAGATTTGAATAACAGTATGAGTGTAGCTGTGTTTTTGCTTTGTTGCCAATTTCATTCTGTTAACAACGAACAAATTATGAAACTCTGGTCAATTTGTCGAATTGATTAAGAAATTTCTGAAAAATTTTCTTGCCAATTAATCTGTTAATATCAAACTTTAGTGTCACCATCACTGTCAGTGAGGTTTCCAACTGACAGCGTTTTTAGTGTTCTTTCCATTTGAATTTTGGATTCTAGGCTTTTCTCTTTTTAGTTTGATTATACGTTTTGGTGTAATTCAAGATTTCTGCAAATTTGTAATTTATTGCTTTGTTAATGCATCTCATTGATCTTTCTTTCTTTCTTTCTTTTTTTTTCTTTTTTTTTTTGCTAGCTGAAAACTGCTAGGGAAGCAGTGAACTATGGCATTGTTGGAAGTGCTGTTGGAGCAGTCACAACCGCAGGCGTTTGCTGGAAATACTCAAAGAGTCCTCATGGTATCTTTTTATTACTTTGCGTACTCCCCATATGCTTGTTGCTTATTTTTTTGTCTGATGGTTTTGAACTTTTGATTTAGTTTGAGCCCTCATACTTGGTGTTTTCTGTTGTGTCCACTTACCAAGTATATAAGACTTCAAAGAAGTAGATTTTTTAGCTCCAATCACATATTTTTGCTTCTTTGGTATGGTAACTTTGACATAATCCAGTACATTTATCAATGATACATCTTGAAAAATATACAGTAGTTATGAGCATTAGAAATTTCGTATATACTGTTTGATGTCAAGACCACGTGCTGCTGTGATTAATGCACAATTCAATTGTGACATATTTTAATGATAGTTTGTATTCAATCTCTCCTCTATAGCCTCCTTGATATTGACAGTGAGTTTAATATTTCAGCAGTCAGATAAAGCTCATTATTTAATGGAGACTTTGATATCTGCAATTCTATTTCTTAGGTTAGTGGTTGATGGGATGAGCTTTAAAGAGGAAATTTTCTATTGTAGTGAGAAAGGGAGCTGGAAACTCATAAATATTTTGTTTAATTGGTGCTATGAATATCTCACGTTGAACTAGTTAAGTTATGAGGTCTTAGTGAGAAAGGGAGTTGGAAACTTAGAAATTTTTTGTTTTTTATAAGGTGTTATGAATATCTCATGATGAACTAGTTAAATTTTGAGGTTTAAGAATAAACTTAGTGGTCAAATGAAATGTAATTGAAGAAGAGAAAAGGTTTGGGCATCTGAATTCTTTGGGGTTGACGCTCTTTTATAATACTTTGTTATTGTGTTAATAAAGAGGGGAGGGGGTGATGTGTTTTGTTGAAGGGAAGACTATTACTGAAAAGATTGAGGGAAAAAAGATGGAGGCAACTCCTAGCTAAAGAGATCGACAAAGTGGTTGCTCAAAGAGATTCATTTGGCGTGAGATGTAATTGAAGTAGAGAAAAGGTTTGGGCATCAGAATTTTATAATACTTTGTTAATGTGTTAATAGAGAGAGGAGGGGGTGATGTGTTTTGTCGAAGGGAAAAGACTATTATTGAATAGATTGAGGGAAAAAGATGGAGGTAACTCCTAGCTAAAGAGATCGACAAAGTGGTTGCTCGAAGTGATTCATTTGGTGTGAAATGTAATTGAAGAAGAGAAAAGGTTTGGGCATCAGAATTTTATAATACTTTGTTAATGTGTTAATAGAGAGGGGAGGGGGTGATGTGTTTTGTCGAAGGGAAAAGACTATTATTGAATAGATTGAGGGAAAAAGATGGAGGTAACTCCTAGCTAAAGAGATCTACAAAGTGGTTGCTCGAAGTGATTCATTTGGTGTGAAATAGAATTTAAGAAGAGAAAATGTTTGGGCATCAGAAGTCTTTGGGTTCACTCTTTTATAATACTTTGTTAATGTGTTAATAGAGAGGGGAGGGGATGATGTGTTTTGTTGAAGGGAAAAGACTATTATTGAATAGATTAAGGGAAAAAGATGGAGGTAACTCCTAGCTAAAAAGATCGACAAAGTGGTTGCTCGAAGTGATTCATTTGGTGTAGTCTATGTAGAAGATTGCCTCAATTGTTTCATTTTAATATAAAAGTGCAAAATTGATTTTTCAATACAACATTTAATTATGTTAATAAAGGAAGTAACTCAAGAAGACAATCTTTCATAAATTTAATAAATGGCCACACTAGACTTTAGAATTAATGGTAGACCTATTATGGTTCCGATCACACTATTACTACCTCGGAAGACAATACCCCCTTTAAATCCATCTCTATATTGAAAAGTTTTCTCAAAATTAATCCAATTGTATATCATTTGATTTTTTTCCCCCTAAAGTTTGACTTCTTCAAACCTATAAAAAAAAATAGGACAACGTGAATCCCATTTGCCTATAATATTGTTCAAAGGTTCCGGGATCTATGTCGAAAAATGTCGAGATTTTATGGGATTCATTCCAGTGTAATATACGAGTAAGATTGTTTGGAACAATGTATGACCTCTAACTGGTCATATATCGTGCTGTGGTTGTCTTGAGTTAATGTGAGAAAGCGTAACTTGTAAAAATATCTTAATTGACATTTTAAAGGCCATTGGGCGGTTTCAACTAGGGGTGTTCAAATCCGGGTACCCGGGTTTTCGTGTAGTCGAGTGCTCGGCCCATGACCCGACCCGAGAAATCCAGGTACCCGCTTATCGGGTACCCGAAATTCCTGGGTCGCGTCAGAGTGTACCCGAATTAAAAAAAAAGTAATTAATAAAATTAAATGCTTTTATCTGAAAGCTAAAAAAATACATCTCATACCCAAATTGAAGATAATTAAACCAAATTGAGAAAATAATCAGTTACAAGCTTGCAATCTCAAATAATAAGAAGTATACAAATTATCAAAATTGAAGATAATTAAACCAAATTGAGAAAATAATCAGTTACAAGCTTGCAATCTCAAATAATACAAAGTATACAAATTATCAAAGATAGGATAAAATAGACAATACACCATTAACATTACAAATAAACAACGCAACTTTTAATTCAAATCTGAACACGCAGCGATTTTAAGGCGGCCGTTGAGCTTATCTCCGGCGTAGAGTTGCGGTTTTCTGTGTGAAATCGTTTGCTCTTGATGTTTGTTATCTCCGACGGCGTAGATTTAGGGGTTTCTATGAGTATTTGTGGGTGAAGGGGAGAGAGAGAGAGGTGGGTACATGAAGGAGAGAGAGAGAGAAAAAGAGAGGAGGTCAAGAGGGGATGTCTGTGTGTGAAGGGGAGAGAGAGTGGAGGGGGAATAAGAGGGTAAATGACGGTTGTATGGTATAAAACCCTAATTAACATATAGTGTATGAAGTATATTTAAGAAGAAGAAAAAACCTACTTACCGGGTCAGCGGGTACTCGTCCAACTAGAAAATGCGGCCCATGACCCGACACGCTTCACCTCCTTATTATCGGGTCGGGTGGTACCCGACCCGGTAATTTTCAAAAAATAGAAAAAAATACCCAGCCGGGTCAGCGGGTCAACCGGGTCGGGTATTTTTGAACACCCCTAGTTCCAACCACCCAAATGGCCTCTCGGGGTATCATGGATCTTATATGGAGCACCCTAATATCCTTCCTTAGGCGAGCCTAAAAATGTTGAAGACTGTATGAAACTGAAGACTAAAAATTCACCCTTTGAGGCTAATTTTGGGAAATTTATCAAAATTTAAGTGAATGCGCGTAGGTGTCCCCGGAGTTATATAAGTTAGTTTAGAACCATATACGGTATAATTTAGTCACATAATGGCCCTTGACAACCTTACTAAATTAAGGGAGGCAACTTCGTATGAAGCTAAATTGACCTCTTAAAGGAAAAGTAGACAGTTCCAACCATCCAAATGGCCGTCTAGGCTGTTGTGGTGTCTTTGGAAAGCACCTTAAGCTTTTTTCTTTCCTGATTTGAAAAAATTAAAAAATTTCCAATACAGAATAATACACAAAATTTGTCCAATTTTAGAAATTTCTACATCTAACAAAATGTTGAAATGGTATAGGATACATTTCTGTGTAATTTAATTTTGTTTGGAACTATGTATGACCTCTAATTGGTCATCTATCGTCCCGTGGTGGTCTTGAGTTAATATGAAAAAGTGTAAGTTGTAAAACAATTAAATTAACAGTTTGGTGGTTTCAGGCTTTCAGCTACCTAAAAAGCCTATTGGGGTATCGTGAATCCCATGGGGAGCACCTCGACCTCTTACCTTTCCGGGCCCGAAAAAGTTCAAAATTGTTTTAAATTAACACTTTTGGACTAATTTTGAAGAAAATTACCGAAATTTAAGGGAATGTGTGGGGTGTCCCTTGGGGTTATATTAGTTAGTTTGGAACTATTTATGGTTATTTCTTAGTCCCATAATGGCCTGTGACGACCTTGTGTCAATGATAGGAAGCAATTTTGTATTAAGCTAAATTGACCATCTAATGGAAAAGTGGATAGTTCCATCTATCCAAATGGCCTTGTAGGGTGTCATGGTTTATGTGGGAAGAACCATAAGATCTTTTCTTTCCTTATTTGAAAAAATTAAAAAATTTCTAATACCGAAGAATACACAAAATTTTGCCAATTTTAGAAATTTTTTCTATCAGACAAAATGTTGAAATGGTATAGGATACATTTTCGTGTAATATAGTTTTTTTTAGAATCATTTATGACCTCTAATTAGTTATATATTTTCCGTGGTGGTCTTGAGTTAATGTGGAAAAAATGTAAGTTGTAAAAACAATTGAATTAACCGTTTGAAGGCAAAGTGGGCGTTTTCGACTACCTCAATAGCCTCTCGGGGTATTATGGGTCCCATGGGGAGTACCCCGACCTCTTTCCTTTCTGGGCCCGAGTAAAGTTAAAAATTGTTTAAAACAGAACGCTATAATACACACTTTTGGACTAATTTTGGGGAAATTTACCAAAATTTAAGGGAATATGTGGGGTGTCCCTTGGGGTTATATTCATTAGTTTGGAACTATATATGGTTATTAGTTAATCACGTGATGGCCCGTGACAACATGGTGTGAATGAAAGGTAGCAATTTTGTTATAAGATAAATTGACCTTTAAAAAGAAAAATGGAGAGTTCCAACCATCTAAATGACCTTTTAGGGTATTGTGGTGTCTGTGGAAAGCATTTAAAGATTTTTTCTTTCCTGATTTGAAAAAAAAAATAAAAAATTCCAATACAGATTAATACACAAAATTTGTCCATTTTTAGAGATTTCTGCATGTGACAAAATGTTATAGTATAGGATATATTTCCGTGTAATTTAATTTTGTTTTGAACCATGTATGACCTGTAATTGGTCATATATCGTCCCGTGGTGGCCTTGTGTTAATAAGCTTTCACGGGGCTTGTACATAGTCGAATAATGGTCATATATGGGTCGAAACAATATTATATGTCCCCGATATGCATCCCGTAATGTTCCGTGAAATTCCCAGGTCCCGACACATCCTAAATTGTTCCGATTTCGTGTTTTATAGCCTTCATATTTGACTTCCGTATATCATTTTTTCACTCGGCGAGATTATGCATCTAAGTACTTCTTTGGGTTCCCAAATGCCCTTGGGAGTCATAAACAGTGTCCGGAACCATCTAATTCATCCTTAAACTTCATGTCTTAAGGGCCTTGGGTGTTGTAAATAGTGCTCAGAACCCGGTATGTCTTGTCCTTGGGTGCACATGTCTTATGCACATACCACACGTCCCCTTGCCCACTTGTACCATCCAACATCAACACTTAGGCTTTGTGACACCTCTTAATCCCGTACTTAGCCTTTTTTAGCATACGAGATGCATCACTAACCTCGTTTTCTAAAATATAGGTGTTTTTAGGGAATAGGGTGGGGGGAGGGACGAATCGAAGTGACATAGGGTTGAATCTCAGTATCCACCGCGCGAGCTTAGCCTACGACACGTGCCGAAACCCCTTACTGTAGGACGGCGGTGGGCGCATGCGTCGCTTCTGGCCTGGATTTTGACTTAGAGGCGTTTAGTCATAATCCAGCACACGGTAGTTTCGCGCCAGTGGCTTTTCAACCAGGCAATACATGCGCCACACGGCCCCTTGCCCAAGCCCAAGGAAGAAACCCCACGCCCTAGGAGAAACCCCACGCCCATCATGAAACCCCACGCCCTAGGAGAAACCCCACGCCCAAGGAAGAACCCCACGCCCATCATGAAACCCCACGCCCTAGGAGAAACCCCACGCCTACTGTATCAACCTTACGCCCAAAACTCAAAACCCATGCCTACTGTATCAACCCCACGCCCAAGATGAAACCCCACGCCCAAGGAAGAACCCCACGCCCTAGGAGAAACCCCACGCCTAATGTATCAACCCTACGCCCAAAACTCAAACCCCACGCCGAAGCTCACCTTACGCCATAGGAAGAAACCCCATGCCGAAGCTCAAACCCCACGCCCAAGGAAGAACCCCACGCCCTAGGAGAAACCTTACGCCTACTGTATCAACCCTACGCCCAAAACTCAAACCCCATGCGTACTGTATCAATCCCACGCCCAATGAAGAACCCCACGCCGTAGAAAGAAACCCCACTCCCAATGAAGAAACTCCATGCCCAAGGTCAAACCCCACGCCCAAGATCAAACTCCACGCCCAAGCTCAAACCCCACGCCCAAGATGAAACCCCACACCCAAACTCCAACCCCACGCCTAATCTCATACCCCCACGCCCTAAGAAGAAACCCCACGCCGTTACTAAAACCCCAAGCCTAAAGAGTGGACCTCACGCCCAAGGAAGGACCCCACGCCTAAACTCAAACCCCACACCCAAGGAATAACCCCACGCCCATCCTGAAACCCCACGCCTAATGTATCAACCCTACGCCCATCCTGAAACCCCACGCCTAAGCTCAAAACCCACGCTTAAAGAGGGACCCCACGACCAAGGAAGAACCCCACTCTCAAGGAAGAAACCCTACGGCCATCTTGAAACCCCACGCCGAAGGAAGAACCCCACGCCTAAGAAGAAACCCTAAACGAACCAACCCCACGCCTTAGGACCAACCCCACGCCCAACTAATAAGCCCCACGCCTCAGGGAGGATGCCCGAGGGACACCACGCTTATATAGAGGGACCCCACGCCTAAGGAAACCCCACGCTCATAGAGGGATCCTACGCAATATTTCTTTTGGGGTGCTCAAAGTTTCCGAGGATAGTAATCTTCATGCCCTAGATGAACAGAACAATATCTTTTGGTCATCTAATATATCTAATGATCAGGCAAATAATTCAGTAGCTCAGCTTTTAGATATTCTGCTTTCAAATGCTATTGGGGAGACAATCTAGCAGAGTTTGGAACATCCTTCACACAACTTTTAGATATTCTGCTTTCAAATGCTATTGGGGAGACAATTTAGCATAGTTTGGAACATCCTTCACACTCATTGTTGCCATCAATGCACGTTGATGTGCATAGTAGTTCAGCTTTTAGATATTGGAAATCTTATTCTTCTTTCAAATGCTACTGGGGAGACAATCTGGTAGAGTTTGGAAATTCAACTTAGGTACTCTTCCTCGAAACCTTCCTGAATTTTTCACTTTAGATGGTGATCCCATCTATAAGATCAAACTCAATTTTCCTCCAATGTGTGCAAATTCCTGACTGACTATAAAAGGTAATAACCCGTGTCTGCAAATTCCTTACTGACTATAAAAGGTAATAACCCGGGTTATTTCCTTGTCTTTAACAAGGTGATTCCTTATTGATGGGAAAATATTAAGTGGAATAACCATCTGTGACCCAATTGATAATTTTTTTTCTTCCTCAACTCTTTAATATCTTCCATCGGATGACGAGGACGGACACAACTCGTGGTACGATGTTGCTCGTTGGGCCTCTCGGGGGAGTGGGGAGGGGGGTTCGAGCGGGCATGATGTCCTCGTAAGGGAGTTTGAGGGCTAACGTTAGACAACAGGACTTGCTGAACCCTTTAATTAAGTCATTTTGGTCGATGAATCCTTTCGGGTGTGCGGGTACTCGTTGAATGACGGAGACTCGGATTGGGCAAATGTCGAGGATAGGTGCTCGAGGATCCCTTGTGATCAACTAGCCTCAGTCCTTCGGTCCCGAGAGGGTCTCTTACATGTCTAACCCTCAGTCCCTTGTCGTCCCTTGTCGTTGGCTTTGGCAGCCGTTCACGGGGTCCCGAACTTGTCGGTGCGGACCTCGCACTGTCGCTAGCCTGTCCGACACACTATGATATGACTGTCGCCACCCGCTCGCCAAAGTCTTCACCCCCATTATGGGTGTCTCACATGTCTAACCCTCGCACTGCAGTCAAGTAGTAAAATGTAAATGCCACAATATATAATGTGCATAATACATTATCTTATATTTTGGGAATTTGAGACATCATAGTTATAGCATTAATAAACACTAAATGGGTCTGATTCATTTTGAAGCACTATAATGGCAAGCTGCTTGGGCCTTATAAACTTCTTTATGAATAGAAAACTATTAATTGTTAATGACATATACAAACACACATTCAAAAACAATTTTACTTAAGCGCTCATTTTAAACTTACTTGGCGCCATTGGTTATGAAACTTTATCATTACATTATTAAACACTCCAATTAACATCCTGTATTTTATTTCTAAAAAAAATGAAAAAGTTAGACTATAGCAACTTGGATTTGGCTGTTGATCCAAGTTCAATTAGCTGTTGGTTTATGAAAGGTTTGGCTTTTAATGTGGGCTTTCTTTTGAATGTCATGCTTGATGTGATATTTGTTTTGATGTTGTGCTATGGTGGAACCGTGGAAGCAATTATGCAGCCTGTGGTTCTTTTCTAAACATGTGTTTGAGTGATTTTGGTTCCTGAAGTCTCACTTAGTTTTCATTAATTAAACATGACCATCAACATTTTGCAATTTCTAACACATAAAACATCATAAATTTCACAAAAAAATCAGTCATAAGAATCATAAACAAAAATCAATATTGACCCTAACGAGGACCCTAATGATGATTTCTAACCTATAATCTAAACAAAAATCATAATACTCCTAATACCCTCCAGTAGTCCAATTAGGTGGGTGGAACCACCCAATTGGCCTTAAAACGATCAATTTAGCAATTCGCAACTTGCACCATTTTGTGAACTCAAGCCTACCATGGACATTTAAGATATCATATAATGGTCATATATGGTTCCAAACGACATTATATGACCCTAAGATGTATCCCCTAGGGTCTCAACACTTTTCGCCACCGGGCCCCATAATCTCAAAAAAGTCTTGAAAAATCATGGGTAATAGCCTTCAATTTTGGAATTTTTTGACCTTTTTTCGCCTAAAAATAAAAACTGCCGATATGTTTACCATGGTCTCTTATATTCTCCGGGAGTCAAATTGAGTGGGTGGAACCATCTTATTTGCCTTAAAACGATTAATTTACCAATTCGCAACTTGCACCGATTTTGTGAACTCAAGCCTACCACGGACATTTATGACATTATATAATGGTCGTATATAGTTCCAAACGGCATTATATGATCCTAAGATGTATCGCCTAGGGTCTTAATACTTTTCGCCACAGTCCCCGTAACCTCAAAAATTCCTAAAAAGCGTGGATAATAGCCTTTAATTTTGGAATTTTTTGACCTTTTTTTGCCCGGAAATAAATATTGTCGAGTTGTTTACCATGGTTCCTAATACCCTCCAGGAGTCAGTCCAATTGAGTGGGTGGAACCATCCAATTTGCCTTAAAACGGTCAATTTATTAATTCGCAACTTGCACCGATTTTGTGAACTCAAACCTACCACGGACATTTATGACACCATTTAATGGCTATATATGGTTCCAAACGGCATTATATGACCCTAAGATGTATCCCCTAGGGTCTCAACACTTTTTAACATCGAGCCCCGTAACCTCAAAAATTCCTTAAAAAGCGTGGATAATAGCTTTTAATTTTGGAAATTTTTGACATTTTTTCGCCTGAAAATAAATATTACTGAGATGTTTATAATGGTCCCTAATACCCTGTGGGAGTCCAATTGGGTGGGTGGAACCATCCAATTTGCCTTATAACGAGCAATTTACCGATTCGCAACTTGCATCGATTTTGTGAACTCAAGCCTACCACGGACATTTATGACATCAATTAATGGTCATATATGGTTCCAAACGGCATTACATGACCCAATGATGTATCCCATAGGGTCTAAAAACATTTCGCCACCGAGCCCGTAACGTCAAAAACACCACAAAAAACGTGAATAATAGCCTTCAATTTTGGAATTTTTGGACTTATTTCGCCTGGAATAAAAAATTGCTCAGATGTTTACCATGGTCCCTAATACCCTCCGGGAGTCCAATTACGTGGGTTGAACCATCCAATTTGCCTTAAAATGGTCAATTTACCAATTTACAACTTGCACCGATTTTGTGAACTCAAGCCTACTATGGTCATTTATGACATCATTTAATGGTCATATATAGTTCCAAACGACATTATATGACCCTAAGATGTATTCCCTAAAGTCTCAACACTTTTCGCCACCGATCCCAATAACCTCGAAAATTCCTCAAAAAGCGTGGATAATAGCCTTCAATTTTGGAATTTGTTGACCTTTTTTCGCCCGGAAATTAAAATTGCCGAGATGTTTAATATCCTCCGAAAGTCCAATTGAGTGGGTCGAACCATCCAATTTGCCTTAAAACGATGAATTTACCAATTCGCAACTCTCACCAAAATTTTGAACTCAAGCCTACCACGGACATTTATGACATTATATAATGGTTATATATGGTTCCAAACGGCATTATATGATCCCAAGATGTATCGCCTAGGGTCTTAATACTTTTCGCCACCGGGACCCGTAACCTCAAAAATTCCTCAAAAAGCGTGGATAATGGCCTTTAATTTTAAAATTTTTGGACTTTTTTTCGCTTGGAATAAAAATTGCCAAGATGTTTACCATGGTCCCTAATACCCATCGAGAGTTCAATTGGGTGGGTGGAACCATCCAATTTGCCTTAAAACGATCAATTTACCAATTCGCAACTTGCACCGATTTTGTGAACTCAAGCCTACCACGGACATTTATGACATCATTTAATGGTCATATTTGGTTCAAAACGGCAATATATAACCCTAAGATGTATCTCCTAGGGTCTCAACACTTTTTGCCACCGGGCGCCGTAACTTCAAAAATTTCTCAAAAAGCATGGATAATAGCCTTCAATTTTGGAATTTTTTTGACTTTTTTCTTTCGGAAATAAAAATTGCCGAGATGTTTACCATGATCCCTAATACCCTCGGGGAGTCCAATTGGGTGGGTGGAATCATCCAATTTGCCTTAAAATGGCCAATTTACCAATTCGCAACTTGCACTGATTTTGTGAAATCAAGCCTACCACGGACATTTATGAGATCATTTAATGGTCATATATGGTTCCAAACAGCATTATATGACTCTAAAATGTATCCCTTGGGGTCTCAAAACTCTTCGCCACCGGGCCCCGTAACCTCAAAAATTCCTCTAAAAGGGTAGATAGCCTTCAATTTTGAAAATTTATGACTTTTTTTCTTCCGGAAATAAAAATTGCCGAGATGTTTAACATAGTCCCTAATACCCTCCGAGAGTTCAATTGGTGGCTGGAACAATCCAATTTGCCTTAAAACGATCAATTTACCAATTCGCAACTTGCACCAATTTTGTGAACTCAAGCCTACCACAGACATTTATGACATCAATTAATGGTCATATATGGTTCCAAACGGCATTACATGACCCACTGATGTATCCCATATGGTCTCAAAACATTTCGCCACCGAGCCCGTAACGTCAAAAATTCCACAAAAAACGTGGATAATAGCGTTCAATTTTGGAATTTTTTGACTTTTTTCGCCTGGAATCAAAAATTGGTTAGATGTTTACCATGGTCCCTAATACCCTCCGGGAGTCCAATTAGGTGGGTGGAACCATCCAATTTGCCTTAAATCAGTCAATTTACCAATTCGCAACTTGCACCGATTTTGTGAACTCAAGCCTACTATGGACATTTATGACATCATTTAATGGTCATATATGGTTCCAAACGACATTATATAACCCTAAGATGTATTCCGTAGATTCTCCACACATTTCGCCACTGGGCCCCGTAACCTCAAAATTCCTCAAAAAGCGTGGATAATAGCCTTCAATTTTGGAATTTTTTGACTTTTTTTTTGCCCGAAAATAAAATTTTCCGAGATGTTTACCATGGTCCCTAATATCCTCCGGGAGTCTAATTAGGTGGGTGGAACCATCCAATTTGCCTTAAAACGATCAATTTACCAATTTGCAACTTGCACCGATTTTGTGAATTCAAGCCTACCACGGACATTTATGACATCATTTAATGGTCATATATGGTTCCAAATGGCATTATACGACCCTAAGATGTATCCCCTAGGTGCTCAACACTTTTCGCCATCGGCCCCAATTATCTTAAAAATTCCTCTAAAAGCGTGGATAATAGCCTTCAATTTTGGAATTTTTTGACCTTTTTTCGCCCGGAAATAAAAATTGTCGAGATGTTTACTATGGTCTCTAATATCCTCCGGGAGTCCAATTTAGTAGGTGGAACCATCCAATTTGCCTTAAAACTATCAATTTACCAATTCGCAACTCTCATCGATTTTTGAACTCAAGCCTACCACGGACATTTAAGACATCATATAATGGTCATATATGGTTCGAAATGACATTATATGACCCTAAGATGTATCCCCTAGGGACTTAACACTTTTCGCCACCGAGCCCCTTAACCTCAAAAATTCCTCAAAAAACGTGGATAATATAGCCTTCAATTTTGGAATTTTTTGACTTTTTTTCGTCTGGTAATAAAATTTGTCGAGATGTTTACCATGGTCCCTAATACCCTCCGAGAGTCCAATTAGGTGGGTGGAATCCAATTTGCATTAAAACGATCAATTTACCAAGCCGCAACTTGCACCAATTTTGTGAACTCAAGCCTACCACAGACATTTATGACATTATTTAATGGTCATATATGGTTCCAAACGACATTATATGACCCTAAGATGTATCCCCTAGGGTCTCAACACTTATCGTCACCGGGCCCAGTATCGTCAAAAATTCCTGAAAAATCATGGGTAATAGCCTTTAATTTTGGAATTTTTTGACCTTTTTTCGCCCAAAAATTAAAATTGCCGAGATGTTTACCATGGTCTCTTATATTCTCCGGGAGTCCAATTGAGTGGGTGGAACCATCCAATTTGCCTTAAAACAATCAATTTACCAATTCGCAACTTGCACCGATTTTGTGAATTCAAGCCTATCACGGACATTTATGACATTATATAATGGTCATATATGGTTCCAAACGACATTATATGATCCTAAGATGTATCGCCGAGGGTCGTAATACTTTTCGCCACCTGCCCATAACCTCAAAAATTCCTCAAAAAAAGCGTGGATAATAGCCTTCAATTTTGGAATTTTTTGACCTTTTTTTGCCCGGAAATAAAAATTGCCGAGTTGTTTACCATGGTTCTTAATACCCTCCGGGAGTCCAATTGAGTGGGTGGATTCATCCAATTTGCCTTAAAACGGTCAATTTATTAATTCGCAACTTGCACCGATTTTGTGAATTCAAGCCTACAACAGACATTTATGACATCATTTAATGGTTATATATGGTTCCAAACGGCATTATATGACCCTAAGATGTATCCTCTAGGGTCTCAACACTTTTTAACACCGGGCCCCGTAACCTCATAAATTCCTTAAAAAGCTTGGATAATAACTTTCAATTTGGAAATTTTTGACATTTTTTCGCCTGAAAATAAAAATTATTGAGATGTTTATAATGGTCCCTAATACCCTTTGGGAGTCCAATTGGGTGGGTGGAACCATCCAATTTGCCTTAAAACGATCAATTTACACGTTTTCGTACAGTCCTCCTATATTGGCTATAATTTTTACGGGGCTTGTACGTAGTCGAATAATGGTCATTTATGGGTCGAAACAATATTATATGTCCCCGGGATGCATCCCGTAATGTTTCGTGAAATTCCCACACCTGGCAATTTCAGTTGGTTGCTCAAAAGAATCATGAAATGTAGAGAGTTGGGTCCATACTTTGTTTGGACCTTGCTTGCTCCTTCAGAGGTGTACTGCTGGGCAAACAGATCAAAGGGGGTTGGATTCAACTGATGCCTGGGTTGGGGTTTTGGGGTTTAAATCTGCAGATGGGGTTGTTGTTTTCTGCTGCTGGTGTAGTAGCAGCAGGGTAGGCATCTTGCTAATGGCATCAGTGGTTGAGTTGCACTGGTTGTGCTGCACTGGTTGTGTTGGCAGGTGCTACACAGGTTGTAGTCAGCTTGGTGGAGGTGAGTTAGACTATAGCAGCTGGCTTTTCAGAGCCTTGTGGGCTTTCTTTTGAATTTAAGGGCTGCAGTTGAGCTCCGGTTTACTGTCATTCTTGATGTGATGCTTGTTTTGATGTTGTGCTATGGTAGAAGCAATTATGCAGCCTGTGGTTCTTTTCTAAACATGTGTTTGAGTGATTTTGGCTCCTAAAGTCTCACTTAATTTTCATTAATCAAACATGACCATCAACATTTTGTAATTTCTAACACATAAAACATCATATATTTCACAAAAAATCAGCCATAAGAATCATAAACAAAAATCAATATTGACCAAATAGAAGGCTCTATAATTCACACTTTTGGACTAATTTTGGGGAATTTTACTGAAATTTAAGTGAATGTGTGGGGTGTCTCTTTGGGTTATAAACTTATATTAGTTAGTTTGGAACTATTTATGGTTATTAGTTAGTCACATAATGGCCCGTGACAACCTTGTGTCAATGATAGGAAGCAATTTTGTGTTAAGCTAAATTGACCTTCTAATGGAAAAGTTGATTGTTTTAACCATCCAAATGGCCTTGTAGGGCGTCATGGTTTATGTGGAAAGAACCATAAGATCTTTTCTTTCCTGATTTGAAAAAATTATAAAATTTCTAATACCGAAGAATTCTCAAAATTTGGCCAATTTTAGAAATTTTTCCATCTTGACATGTATAGGATACATTTCGGTGTAATATAATTTTGTTTGGAATCATTTATGACCTGTAATTGGTTATATATATTCCGTGGTGGTCTTGAGTTAATGTGAAAAAAAGGTAAGTGGTAAAAACAATTGAATTTACAGTTTGAAGGCAAAGTGGGCGTTTTCAACTACCTCAATAGCCTCCCGGGATATTATGGATCCCATGGGGAGCACCCCGACCTATTTCCTTTCCGGGCTGAATAAAGTTTAAAATGTTTTAAGACAGAAGTCTATATTTCACACTTTTGGACTAATTTTTGGGAAATTTACCGAAATTTAAGGGAATGTGTGGGGGTGTCCATTGGGGTTATATTAGTTGGTTTTGAACTATATATGGTTATTAGGTAGTCACATAATGGCCCATGACAACCTCTTGTGAATGAAAGGAGGCAATTTTGTATTAAGATAAATTGACCTTTAAATGGAAAAGTGGACAGTTCAACCATCTATATGACCTAAGGTGTCGTGGTGTATGTGGAAAGCATTTTAAGCTTTTTTCTTTCCTGATTTGAAAAAATTAAAAAAAAAAAATCCAATACAGAATAATACACAAAATTTGTCCAGTTTTTGAAATTTCTACATCTTACAAAATGTTGAAATGGTATAGGATACATATCTGTGTAATATAATTTTATTTGGAACCATGTATGACCTCTAATTGGTCATATATTGTTCCGTGGTGGTCTCAAGTTAATGTGAAACAGTGTAAGTTGTAAAGACAATTGGATTAACAGTTTGAAGGCTAAGTAGGCGGTTTCAACCACTTAAATAGCCTCTCGGGTATCATGGATCCCATTGTTAGCACCCCGACCACTTTCCTTTCCGGGCCTTAAAAAGTTGAAAATTGTTTAAAACAGAAGGCTATAATTCACACTTTTAGACTAATTTTGGGGAAATTTACCTAAATTTATGTGATTGTGTGGGGTTTCATTTTTGGTTATATTAATTAGTTTGGAACTATATATGGTTTTTAGTTAGTTACATAATGGCCCGTGGCAACCTTGTGTCAATGAAAGGAGGCAATTTTGTATTATGTTAAATTGACCTGTTAATGCAATAGTGGATAGTTCCAAACTTTCAACCATCCAAATTGCCATCTAGGGTGTCATGGTTTATGTGAAAAGCACCATAAGCTCTTTTCTTTCCTGATTTGAAAAAATTTAAAAATTTCCAATACAATATAATACATGAAATTTAGCCAATTTTAGAAGTTTAAAAAATGCTGAGATGGTATGGGATGCGTTTCCGTGTAATTTAATATTGTTTGGAACCATGTATGACCTCTAGTTAGTCATATATCTTACCGTGGTGGATTGAGTTGATGTGAAAAAGCTTAAGTTGTAATTCTTGTAAACAACTAAATTGATAGTTTGAAGGCAAAATGGGTGGTTTCAACCACCCAAATTGCTTGTTGGGGTGTCGTCGATCCCATGTGTAGCAACCCAACCTCTATCTTTTTTGGGCTCGAAAAAGTTTAAAATTGTATAAAATTGAAGCCTATAATTCACGCTTTATATCTGATTTTGGGAATACCAAAATTAAAGTGAATGCATTGGGTGACCTCGGGGTTGTAGAAGTTAGTTTAGAACCTATACGGTTATTAGTTAGTCTCATAATGGCCCGTAATGACCTTGAGTCAATAAAGGGAGGCAACTTCGTATGAAGCTAAATTGTCCTTTTAACAGTAAAGTGGACAGTTTGAACCATCAAAATGACCTTATAGGGTGTCGTAGTGTCTGTTGAAAGTACCATCAGCTCTTTTTTTTCGTGCTTAGAAAAAATTAATACCTCTGTTTCAAGTTTTTGCGGAGTTGACACGAACTCCTTAGCAAAAAATGAGAAATGGAGATTAAGAAAAGAGAGGGATATGTGATGAAGGAAAGATAGAAATTGGGGATAAATTAATAATTAATTTACCACCTTCCATAACACCAGCCACATGCATCACCACCTCGACGCACCACCACCTTGATGCACCGCCTAGTATCAGCCCCCAACACTAGCCTCACGGACACCGCCCAAAACCTAAAACTCATCCCGTAGCCACCACACACACCCACACAAACCCGAAACCAACCCCGTTGTTACCATACCACCCAAAACCTAAAACCAAACCCAGAATCACCACACAACCACCCCGTAACGCTCCCACATTGACTCAAACCACTTACCCTTAGCCAACCACTGACACCAACCCTCATCGAAATACTAAATTCTTGAAATTGGTGGTTTGATCACCACCATAACCGCAAACTTTCGGTCATCATTGTCCATGGGTAGATCTTCACCACCCCAATGGTTTGACTTCGTGGGAGAGAGAGAGGAGGGGTCAGATTGAAGGGTAGAGAAAGAAAATAGGGAATTGAAGAAGTTGTTCAAAAATTGGGTTTGATTTTTCTGGAAAGATTTCGATGATAGATGAATAGTGAATATTATTCAAAGAACTGAAATATTTAGATTAATTTGGTTTGGGGGAATTAATTAGATTTTGTGGAAATATTTAGATTAAGTTGGATTATTATTTTGATTAAGTTTCGTTTTAAGTAACGAATTGAGTTTTTGAAAATTATAGTAAGGGTATTTTAGTAAATTTATTTAAAAAACTTTAGTAAAAATGGAAAATTTTGGAAAGTTGCAAAAAATTTGTAGCAGACATTTTTTGGCAATAGTCGCAAAAATGTGAAACGGAGGTAGTAAAATTTTCCAAAACAGAATGATACATGAAATTTGGCCAATTTTCCAAAACAGACGGTATGGGATGCATTTCTGTGTAATAATAATTGTTTGGAATCATGTATGACCTCTAATTTTCTTGTGGTGGTCTAAGTCAATGTGAAAAAGCGTAATATGTAAATCGCTGAATTGACGTTTTGAAGGCAAAGTGAGCGGTTTAAACCATCCAGATTCGGGTTGTAGTGGATTCCATGGGGAGCACCCCGACCTTTTTCTTTTCTGGTCCCGAAAAAGTTGAAAATTGTATAAAATTGAAGGCTACAGTTCACGCTTTTGGGCTAATTTCGGGAAAATTTACCAAAATTTAAGTGAATGCATGGAGTGTCCCCCGGGGTTATATAAGCTAGTTTGGAACCATATACGGTTACTACGATTTTGAGTCAATGAAGGGAGGCAACTTCGTATGAAGCTAAATTGACCTTTTAATGGAAAAGTAGACATCTAACCATCCAATTTTCCAGTAAATAAAAATTTCTAAAACGAAATTATACACTAAATTTGGCCAATTTTAGAGGTTTCTGAACCTGCAAAATGTTGACATGGTATGGGATGCTTTTTTGTGTAATATAATATTGTTTAGAACCATGTATGACCTCTAATTGGTCATATATTGTCCTAGGGAGCACCCTGAACCTCTTTCCTTTAGCGGTCCCGAAAAGTTGAAAATTGTATAAAACTGAAGGCTATATAATTCACGCTTTCGGGCTAATTTCGGAAAATCTACCAAAATTAAAGTGGATGCGTGGGGTGTCCCTAGAGGCTATAAAAGTTAATTTGGAACCATATATGATTAATAGTTAGTCACATAATGGCCCGTGATGAACTTGAGTCAATGAAGGGAGGCAACTTCGAATGAAGCTAAATTGACCTTATAATGTAAAAGTGGACAGTTCTAACCATCCAAATGGCCTTCTAGGGTGTCGTGGGGTCCATGGAAAGCACCCTAACCTCTTTTCTTTCCTGGTTCAATTAAATCAAAAAAATTCCAATACTGAATAATACACGAAATTGGGCTAAATTTGAAGGAAGTTGAGATTGTATGGTATGCATCCCGATGTAATACATAGTATTATTTGGAACCATATATGTCTTCTAGCTAGTTATATAACTTCCTTTAATGTAACAAAAAAAAAAAATACACAAAAAAAAACGTAAGTTGTAAACGGCTGAAATTAACGGTTTGAAAGGCAAAGTTAACTATTTCAACCAACCAAATGCTGTCTCGGGGTGTCGTGGATTCCATGGGGAGCACTCCATCCTCTTTCATTGTTAGACCTGAAAATGTTGAAAACTGTCTCAAGCTGTAGGTTATACTTCACGCTTTTTAGCTAATTTTTGGAAGATGTGCCAAAATTAAAGTGAATGTGTGGTGTGTCTGTTTACAACTTGTCGCTCACATAATTTGAGAGGGGGGTGGGGTTAAGGGAGCTGAGTATACGTTTTTTGTATATTCAGCTCCTTTAATCCCCCCCCCTCTCAAATTAGAGGTCATACAGCTTGAAAATGTACCGTATATGACCACTTGTCAGTCACATAATGACGTCACATAAAGGCCCGTAGCGACCTTATGTCAATCAAATATGCATTTTTGTAAGCAGCTAAAAGGAAAACTGAAGACCTCCAAAATGGCCATTCAGGGCGCTGTGAGGTCCACAGAAATTACCCTAACCTCTTTTCTTTCCTGATCCCAAAAAATCTATAATTGTCCAAAACTAACGATTAAATAATACAATAACATTTCTGAGATTTCGGGAATTGGTGTTGAAAATTGGCGGGATTATAGGGGATGCATATAAAGTTATTTGGAGCCACATATGTTGGTAATGCAGAAAATGCTGTGTGACACCGGTCTATTTAAAAAGAAATAATTGATTTTAATCCTATGTCGTGTATTTATAGCCTTGACTTATCAAGCGTAAGAAAAATATTGGAAAGGGTGTTTCCTATGGACCCCATTAAGTCCCATGGAGGCTATTTGGTTGATTGGTACCATCAATTTTGCCTCTTACCAATTACAGACTCGCCTAATGTCATGAACTCTTGGCTACCCGAGAACTATATATGATTGACTAGTGGACGAATATAATTTCAAACAATGTTTAATTATCTTCATATGCACCCCAACCATCACTTGAGTATTTTAAAATAGGCCCGAAGGATTTCACGTATTATAGCCATAAGGAATTTTCTTTTCAAATCCAGCAAGGTTAGGCATATAGATGCTTTCCATGTTTCCTAAGGAATCCCGGGAGCCCTTTATGTGTGCATTTGTGTGTGTGTGTGTGTGTGTGTGTGTGTGTGCGCGTGTTTGTGTGCGTGTGCGTGTGTGCGTGCGTGACTTTTTGTCAAGTTGAAGCATAGTGATGCATCTGCTGAAGTGTTTGCCATTATTTTCTGATGACTTTTTTGTTTTAGCCTTTGGCTGTTAAATTCCACAGAAAGCAATGTTGGTAAATATTCTACTGATTCAAACAGATTAATTGTGAGCTGGCTTCACTCCTTTGCTGCTGAGTGCAACATAGGTTCTCTTGAGAGGGGGGTGGGGTGAAGGGAGCTGAGTATACTTGTCAAGTTGTCTGTTATCCCACTTTATTGGGTGGTCACTTTTTTTGAGTGGTGGGAGTTTGCAGTGAAGTTTAGGCGTTGCTTTGCGGATAAAACAGTGGACGAAAAATGGTGGCAATGGCTTATTTTTCTACGCCGCCTTCTCTTTGTGAGGTTTTGAGGATGTAAAATTGGGTGCAAGAGCTACATATATGGGAGCTATTTAGTTGAACAAGCCCCTACTGTTATGCTGATTTTTAGATACATTGTAACATTTAAAATTCTTAGTTACCTATTTCCATTCCATAGTCAATAATGAATTAATGATCTATGGTTTATGGCCTTTATGCTGAATCACGTGTTTGTGCTATGCAGGTGCTGTGCTCGCCCTTGGCGCTGGAGCTGTTTTTGGATGGACATTCGGAGCTGAAATTGGGAACCATGCACTGCAACTTTACAGATTGGACACCTTAGCTGCGCAAACTAAGTTTATGGAATGGTGGGAAAAGAAAACCGAGGGAAGGTCTTAGAATAAGACTGTTTCTGTATGTTAGGTTTTAAACCTTTTTCTGTGTTACAATAAAATGTTGTGCACCAACGAGCTGCGAAATGTAGTGCTTGATTTTTTTTCCCCCCCCAACTTAGGTCACATTGCTTCTTGGATTTTATCCCTGTTGATTTATGACATAGCAAGTGTGAGCAATTGATTTTGTGCACCGTCTCAGGTTTTTTAATCAATCAAGTATGTTTTGCTTCCATAAGTTTTTGGTTGTCTGATAGTTGTTTATTACTATGGTGGCTTCTATACTCTGTAGCTTAGATTAGATAGGGCTACAAACAGTCAATAATACACTTGTCCAAGGCTAGCTATGTTATGAAGCACAGAGTATTGTGAATATTATTGTTGTTACTAAATTCCTGGATCCTTTTTTTGTGAGAAAATCCATGGATTCTGAATCCTCTGTATTAGGTGCTTTGGGTTTTTTTGTTCCTGTCCCCTCACTTTCACTGTATGTTCGCCTCTGTGTCTTATTCTTTAGTTGTGGGTTTAGGCAGCTACCGAGATCTTATTCACAGGTTATAGAAGGATTATTATCGGAGTTGTGTTGTGTGGGTGAACTCCTGACAATGAACCCCTATTGATCCAACGAAAGGTTTGATTGTTATGGAGGTTTCAAATCATCTTTAATTATTTCATTTTTCTCTGCGGTGGTAAAAGACTATAAACTGTTGGAGATCGTGAGGAGTGAACAGCCGTAGGACACATTACAATATGGTTCTTTTCTTTTGGGTGAAGGCATATATAGTACTGTGTTATACAAGAGAAAGCAGAAGGCTGCTTTAAGTAGAGTGTAGAGAGCTGTCAAAATATTGATATCTTTGTCTATACCAAAAGCTTTCTTACGTTGAATGATATTCTCAGAAAGAAAGCCATTATATTGTTATTATTCTAGCCATTTATTCATATTGTCGATTTTTTTATTGCCAATGCTCTAATTATTATTGCAAAAATGAATTTGAATAATGCTGTTCATATTATATACTATATATACAGTATTGTCAGTATATATGATATATGTACAATAATAAGTTACTTTCAGCTTGAATAATATGAGCAGTAATTTAGAAGATAACACGTAACAAATACTCCGTACTCTGCAGTTCTATACTTCAGAGTCTCACGGGTTGAAAGAAGAATAAATGAATAATCAAATGTAAGGATTTTTTTTGTTTGGAGAACACTTTTGAGTTGCCTGTGCATTAGATGACAATTTTTATTTATGACAGAATACAAAATGAATAATCACAGATAGCTTAGATTTCTTTAATGATCATTGGTCACTGTGATCATTAAAAACATTGAGTTAAAATCATTGCTGATCAGTGGGGTGCTAATTATTATAGTCGGTAACATTTAGGAGGTGGTACATTGATACTCATTAACTGAAATCGAATCACTTCTATATTGGTGTCTCAAGCGAGCCCTGCGGCTTCCTACATGACGAAATAAGGGGATTACTAGGGGATACATCTTAGGGTCATATAATGTCGTTTGGAACCATATATGACCATTAAATGAAGTCATAAATGTCCGTGATAGGATTGAGTTCACAAAATCGGTGCAAGTTGCAAATTGGTAAATGATCGTTTTAAGGAAAATTGGATGGTTCCACCCACCCAATTGCACTCCCGGTGGATAATAGGGACCATGGTAAACATCTCGGGACTTTTTATTTCCTGGCGAAAAAAGTTAAAAAATTTCAAAATTGAAGTCTATTATCCAAGCTTTTTGAGAAATTTTTGAGGTTACGGGGCCCGGTGGCGAAAAGTGTTGAGACCCTAACAGATACATCTTAAGGTCATATAATGTCGTTTGGAACCATATATGACCATTAAATGATGTCATAAATGTCCGTGGTAGGCTTGAGTTCACAAATTCGGTGTAGGTTGCGAATTGGTAAATTGACCGTTTTAAGGCAAATTGGATGGTTCCACCCACCCAATTGGACTCCCGATGGGTATTAGGGACCATGGTAATATATTAGATGACCAAAAGATATTGTTCTGTTCATCTAGGGCATTAAGATTACTATCCTCGAAAACATTGAGCACCCGAAAAGAAGTATTGCGTAGGGTCCCTCTATGAGCGTGGGGTTTCCTTAAGCGTGGGGTCCCTCTATAAGTGTGGGGTTTCCTTGGGCGTTGGCCCCGCCCTATATAAGCGTGGTGTCCCTCGGGCATGGGGTCCTCCCTAAGGCGTAGGGCTTATTAAATTAGTAGGGCGTGGAGTCGGTTGGTTGGGCGTGGGGTTGGTCCTAGGGCGTGGGGTTGGTTTGTTTAGGGTTTCTCCTTGGGCGTGGGGTTCTTCCTTGGGCGTGGAGTTTCTTCCTTGGGAGTGGGGTACTGGTTCTTCCTTGGTCGTGGGGTCCCTCTTTAAGCGTGGGTTTTGAGCTTAGGCGATGGGCGTAGGGTTGATACATTAGGCGTGGGGTATCATGGTGGGCGTGGGGTTTGAGTTTAGGCGTGGGGTCCCTCTTAGGCTTGGGGTTCTTCCTTGGGCTGGGGGTCCTCTCTTTAGGCTTGGGGTTTGAGTAACGGCGTGGGGTTTCTTCCTAGGGCGTGGGGTATGAGATTAGGCGTGGGGTTGGAGTTTGGGCATGGGGTTTCATCTTCGGCGTGGGGTTTGAGCTTGGGCGTGGGTTTTGACCATGGGCGTGGAGTTTCTTGATTGGGCGTGGGGTTTCTTTCTAGGGCGTGGGGTCCTTCATTGGGCGTGGGGTTGATACAGTAGGCGTGGGGTTTGAGTTTTGGGCGTAGGGTTGATACAGTTGGCGTAGGGTTTCTCCTAGGGCGTGGGGTTTCATGATGGGCATGGGGTTCTTCCTTGGGCGTGGTGTTTGAGCTTTGGCATGGGGTTTCTTCCTATGGAGTGGGGTAAGCTTCGGCGTAGGGTTTGAGTTTCGGGCGTAGGGTTGATACATTAGGCGTGGGGTTTCTCCTAGGGCGTGGGGTTTCATGATGGGCGTGGGGTTCTTCCTTGGGCATGGAGTTTGAGCTTCGGCTAGGGTTTCTCCTAGGGAGTGGGGTTTCATCTTGGGCGTGGGGTTTCATCTTAGGCGTGGGGTTTGACCTTGGGCGTGGAGTTTCTTCATTGGGCGTGGGGTATCTTTTTAGGGTGTGGGGTTGATACAATAGGCGTGGGGTTTGAGTTTTGGGCGTTGGGTTGATATAGTAAGCGTGGGGTTTCATGATGGGCGTGGGGTTCTTCCTTGGGCGTGGGGTTTGAGCTTCGGCGTGGGGTTTTTCCTAGGGCGTGGGTTTCTTCCTTGGGCGTGGGGTTTCTCCTAGGGCGTGGGGTTTCTTCCTTGGGTGTGGACAAGGGGACGTGTGGCGCATGCGTCGCCTGGTTGAAAAGCTAGTGGCGCGAAACTACCGTGTGCTTGATTATGACTGAACGCCTCTAAGTCAAAATCCAGGCCAGAAGCGGCGCATGCGCCCACCGCCCAATGCCGTCCTATAGTAAGGGTTTCGGCACGTGTCGTAAGCTAAGCTCGCGCGGTGGATAATTAGATTAAGCCCTATGTCACTTCGATTCGTCCCTCCCCTACCCTATTCCCTAAAAACACCTATATTTTAGAAAACGAGGTTAGCAATGCATCTCATATGCTTAAAAAGGCTAAGTATGGGATTAAGAGGTGTCACAAATCCTAAGTGTTGGGATGTTGGATGGTACAAGTGGGCAAGGGGCCGTGTGGCATGTGCATAAGACATATGCACCCAAGGACAAGGCATACCGGGTTCCGAGCACTATTTACGACTCCCAAGGCCCTTAAGACATAAAGTTTAGAGATGAATTAGATGGTTCCGGACACTGTTTATGACTCCCAAGGGCCTTTGGGAACCCAAGGAAGTACTTAGATGCATAATCTCGCCGGGTGAAAAAATGATATACGGAAGCTAAATATGAAGGCTATAAAACACGAAATCGGAACAATTTAGGATGTGTCGGGACCTGGTGTGGGAATTTCACGGAACATTACGGGATATATCCTGGGGACATATAATATTGTTTTGACCCATATATGACCATTATTCGACTACGTACAAGCCCCGTAAAAGATTATAGCCAATAAAGGAGGAGTGTACGAAAACGTGTAAATTGATCATTTTAAAGCAAATTGGATGGTTCAACCCACCCAATTGGTGTGCCGGAGGGTATTATGGACCATTATAAACATCTCGGTAAAATTTTTTTCAAGCAAAAAAATGTCAAAATTTTCCAAAATTAAAAGCTATTATCCACGCTATTTAAAAATTTTTGACGTTACGGGGCCCAGTGTCAAAGAGTGTTGAGACCGTAGGGGATACATCTTAGGGTCATATAATGCCGTTTGGAACCATATATAACCATTAAATGATGTCATAAATGTCCGTGGTAGGGTTGAGTTCACGAAATCGGTGCAAAATGCGAATTAATAAATTGACCGTTTTAAGGCAAGTTGGATGGTTCCACCCACTCAATTGGACTCCCGGAGTATATTAGGGACCATGGTAAACAACTCAGCAATTTTTATTTCCGGCCAAAAAAAAGGTCAAAAAATTCCAAAATTGAAGGCTATTATCCACGCTTTTTGAGAAATTTTTGAGGTTACGGGGCCCGGTGGCGAATAGTATTAAGAATCTAGGCTATACATCTTAAGATCATATAATGCCGTTTGGAACCATATATGACCATTAAATGATGTCATAAACGTTCGTGGTAGGCTTCAATTCACAAAATCGGTGCAAGTTGCGAATTGGTAAATTAACCGCTTTAAGGAAAATTAGATGGTTCCACCCACGTAATTGGACTCCCGGTGGGTTTTGGGAACATGGTAAACATCTCGGCAATTTTTTATTCCGGGCAAAAAAAAGTCAAAAAATTCCAAAATTAAATTCCATGTTTTTGTGGAATTTTTGACGTTACGGACCCGGTGGCGAAAAGTGTTAAGACCCTAAGGGATACATCTTAGGGTCATATAATGCCGTTTGGAACCATATATGACCATTATATGATGTCTTAAATGTCCGTGGTAGGCTTCAGTTCACAAAATCGATGCAAGTTGTGAATTGGTAAATTAACCGTTTTAAGGCAAATTGAATGGTTCCACCCACCTAATTGGACTCCCGGTGGGTATTAGGGACCATGGTAAACATCTCGGCAATTTTAATTTTCGAGCATAAAAAGGTAAAAAATTTCCAAAATTGATCCACACTTTTTGAGGAATTTTTTAGGTTACGGGGCCTGGTGGCGAAAAGTGTTGAAACCCTAGGGGATACATCTTAGGGTCATATAATGCCGCTTGAAACCATATATGACCATTAAATGATGTCATAAATGTCTGTGGTAGGCTTGACTTCACAAAATCGGTAAAATTTGCGGATTGGTAAATTGATCGTTTTAAGGAAAATTGGATGGTTCCACCCATCTAATTGGACTCCCGGAGGGTATTTGGGACCATGGTAAACATCTCAGCAATTTTTATTTTCGCGCGAAAAAAAGTCAAAAAATTCCAAAATTGAAGGCTTATCCACGCTTTTTGAGTAATTTTTGAGGTTAAGGGGCCCGGTGGAGAAAAGTGTTAAGACCCTAGGAGATAAATCTTAGGGTCACATAATGCCGTTTGGAACCGTATATGACCATCATACGATGTCTTAAATGTCCGTGGTAGGCTTGAGTTCAAAAAATCGATGAGAGTTGCGAATTGGTAAATTGATCGTTTTAAGGCAAATTGGATGGTTCCACCCACTCAATTAGACTCCCGGAGGATATTAGGGATCATAGTAAACATCTCGGGAATTTTTATTTGCGGACGAAAAAAGGTCAAAAAGTTCCAAAATTGAAGGCTAATATCCACGCTTTTTGAGAAATTTTTAAGGTTAATGGGGCCGGTGGAGAAAAGTGTTGAGACCCTATGGGATACATCTTAGGTTCATATAATGCCGTTTGGAACCATATATGACCATTAAATGATGTCATAAATGTCAGTGGTAAGCTTCAATTCACAAAATCGGTGAAAGTTGCGAATTGGTAAATTAACTGTTTTAAGACAAATTGGATGGTTCCACCCACCTAATTGGATTCCAGGTGGGTATAAGGCACCATGGTAAATATCTCGGCAATTTTAATTTCCGGGTAGAAAAAATTCCAAAATTGAAGGCTATTATCCACGCTTTTTGAGGAATTTTTGAGGTTATTGGGGCCGGTGGCGAATAGTGTTGAGACCCTAAGGGATACATCTTAGGTTCATATAATGCCGTTTGGAACCATATATGACCATTAAATGATGTCATAAATGTCCGTGGTAGGCTTCAGTTCACAAAATCAATGCAAGTTGCGAATTGGTAAATTAACCGTTTTAAGGCAAAGTGGATGGTTCCGCCCATCTAATTGGACTCCCGGTGAGAATTAGGGACCATGGTAAACACCTCGGCAATTTTAATTTCCGGGCAGAAAAAAGGTCAAAAAGTTCCAAAATTGAAGGCTATTATCCACGCTTTTTGAGAAATTTTTGAGGTTACGGGGCCTGGTGGCGAAAAGTGTTGAGACACTAGGGGATACATCTTAGGGTCATATAATGTCGTTTGGAACCATATATGACCATTAAATGATGTCATAAATGTCTGTGGTAGGCTTGAGTTCATAACATCGGTGCAACTTGCGGATTGGTAAATTGATCGTTTTAAGGCAAATTAGATAGTTCCATCCACCTAATAGGACTCCCGTAGGGTATTAGGGACCATGATAAACATCTCGGCAATTTTAATTTCCGGGCAGAAAAAAGTTAAAAAGTTCCAAAATTGAAGGCTATTATCCACGCTTTTTGAGGAATTTTTGAGGTTATTGGGGCCGGTGGTGAAAAGTGTTGAGACCCTAGGGGATACATCTTAGGTTCATATAATGTCGTTTGGAACCATATATGACCATTTAATGATGTCATAAATGTCCGTGGTAGGCTTCAGTTCACAAAATCGGTGCAAGTTGCGAATTGGTAAATTAACCGCTTTAAGGAAAATTGGATGGTTCCACCCACGTAATTGGACTCCCGGTGGGTATTAGGGAACATGGTAAACATCTCGGCAATTTTTTATTCCGGGCAAAAAAAAGTCAAAAAATTCCAAAATTAAATGCTATTATCCATGTTTTTGTGGAATTTTTGACGTTACGGGCCCGGTGGCGAAAAGTGTTAAGACCCTAGGTGATACATCTTAGGGTCATATAATGCCGTTTGAAACCATATATGACCATTAAATGATGTCATAAATGTCTGTGGTAGGCTTGACTTCACAAAATCGGTAAAATTTGCGGATTGGTAAATTGATCGTTTTAAGGCAAATTGGATGGTTCGACCCATCTAATTGGACTCCCGGAGGGTATTAGGGACCATGGTAAACATCTCAGCAATTTTTATTTTCGTGCGAAAAAAAGTCAAAAAATTCCAAAATTGAAGGCTATTATCCACGCTTTTTGAGGAATTTTTGAGGTTATTGGGACCGGTGGAGAAAAGTGTTGAGATTCTAGGGGATACATCTTAGGTTCATATAATGCCGTTTGGAACCATATATGACCATTAAATGATGTCATAAATGTTCGTGGTAGGCTTCCGTTCACAAAATCAGTGCAAGTTGCGAATTGGTAAATTAACCGTTTTAAGGCAAATTGGATGGTTCTGCCCATCTAATTGGATTCCCGGTGGGTATTAGGGACCATGGTAAACATCACGGCAATTTTAATTTCAGGGCAGAAAAAAGGTCAAAAAGTTCCAAAATTGAAGGCTATTATTCACGCTTTCTAAGGAATTTTTGAGGTTATTAGGGCCGGTGGCGAAAAGTGTTGAGACCCTAGGAGATACATCTTAGGTTCATATAATGCCGTTTGGAACCATATATGACCATTAAATGATGTCATAAATGTCCGTGGTAGGCTTCAGTTCAAAAAATCGGTGCAAGTTGCGAATAGCTAAATTAACCGTTTAAGGCAAATTTCATGGTTCCACCCGCGTAATTGGACTCCCTGTGGGTATTAGGGACCATGGTAAACATCTCGGAAATTTTAATTTTCGGGCAGAAAAAAGGTCAAAAAATTCCACAATTGAAGGCTATTATCCACGCTTTTTGAGGAATTTTTGAGGTTACGGGGCCCGGTGGTGAAAAGTGTTGAAACGTTAAGGGATACATTATTTTAGGGTCATATAATGTCGTTTGGAACCATATATCAACATGAAATGATGTCATAAATGTCTGTTGTAGGCTTGAGTTCACAAAATCGGTGCAACTTGCGGATTGGTAAATTGATCGTTTTAAGGAAAATTGGATGGTTCCACCCACCTAATTGGACTCCCGGAGGGTATTAGGGACCATGGTAAATATCTCGGTAATTTTTATTTCCGGGCAAAAAAAATTCCAAAATTGAAGGCTATTATCCACGCTTTTTGAGGAATTTTTGAGGTTATTGGGGCCGGTGGCGAAAAGTATTGAGACCCTAGGGGATACATCTTAGGTTCATATAATGCCGTTTGGAACCATATATGACCATTAAATGATGTCATAAATGTCCGTGGTAGGCTTCAGTTCACAAAATCAGTGCAAGTTACGAATTGGTAAATTAACCGTTTTAAGGCAAATTGAATGGTTCCGCCCATCTAATTGGACTCCCGGTGGGTATTAGGGACCATGGTAAACATCTCGGTAATTTTAATTTCCGGGCAGAAAAAGGTCAAAAAATTCCAAAATTATAATCCACTATTTTTGAGGAATTTTTAAGGTTACGGGGCCCGATGGCGAAAAGTGTTGAGACTCTAGGGAATAATATTAGGGTCATATAATGTTGTTTGGAACCATATATGGCCATTAAATGATGTCATAAATGTCCATAGTAGGCTTGAGTTCACAAAATCGATGCAAAGTGCGAATTGGTAAATTGACTGTTTTAAGGCAATTTAGATGGTTCCACCCACCTAATTGGACTCCCGGTGGGAATTAGGGAAAATGGTAAACATCTCGACAAGTTTTTATTCCGGGCAAAAAAATTCAAAAAATTCCAAAATTAAAGGCTATTATCCATGTTTTTGTGGAATTTTTGACGTAACGGGCCCGGTGGCGAAAAGTTTTGAGATCCTATGGGATACATCATTGGGTCATGTAATGCCGTTTGGAACAATATATGACCTTTAATTGATGTCATAAATGTTCGTGGTAGGCTTGAATTCACCCACCCACCCAATTGGACTCCCCGAGTGTATTAGGGACCATGGTAAACATCTTGGCAATTTTTATTTCCAGGCGAAAAAAAGTCAAAAAATTTTAAAATTGAAGGCTATTATCCACGTTTTTTAAAGAATTTTTGAAGTTACGGGGTCCGTTGGCGAATTTAATAAATATTTATCCAATGTTTTTATGGTCCTAATACCCTACGGGAATCCAATTGGGTGAGTGGAACCATTCAATTCGCCTTTAAACGACTAATTTAATTACCAGTTTACAACTTGCACGGATTACATAAACTCAAGCCTACTATGAATATTTATGACATTATATAATGATCATATATGGTTCCAAACGACATTATATGACCCCGAGATATATCCCCTAAAATATTAATACTTTTCTACACCGGGCCCCGAAACCTTCAAAATTTCTCAAAACCGTGGATATTGGTAGCCTTGAATTTTGAAATTTTTCGATTTTTTTTCGCCCGAAAATAAAAATTGCCGAAATGTTAATATTGGTCCCCAATACCCTCCGGGAGTCCAATTGGGTGGGTAGAACCATCCAATTACCTTTAAACGACCAAATTACCGGTTATCAACTTGCACCGATTTCATTAATTCAAACTTACCACAAACATTTATGACAACAAATAATGATCATATATATGGTTCCAAACGGCATTATATGAACCTTAATATGTATCCCATAGAATTTCATGACTTTTCAACACTGGGCCCCAAAATCTCCAAAATTTCTCAAAAAACGTGGATATTAAACTTTAATTTCGGAATTTTTAGTCTTTTTTTCGCCTGAAAATAATAATTGCCTAAATGTTTACCATGGTCCCTAATACCCATCGGGATTCCAATTGGGTGGGTGGAACCATCCTATTTGCCTTTAAACGACCAATTTACCGGTTTATAACGTGCACCGATTTCATTAACTCAAGCCTGCCACGAACATTTATGACAAAAAAAATGATCAAATACAGTTCTTAACAACATTATATGACCCAGGGATGTATCCCCTAAAATTTCAGGACATTTCGACACCAGGCCCCAAAATCTCCAAAATTTTCTCAAAAACCGTGGATATTAGTCTTCAATTTTTGACTTTTTGGACTATTTTTCTCCCGAAATTAAAAATTGGCGATATGTTTACCATGGTCCCTAATACCCTCTGGGAGTCCAATTGGGTTGGTGGAACCATCCAGTTTTCCTTTAAACGGCAAATTTATCGGTTTACAATTTGCACCGATTTCATTAACTCAAGCCTACCACGAACATTTATGACAACAAAAAATGACCATATATGGTTCCAAACGATATTATATGACCCAGAGATGTATTCCATAGAATTTCAGGACTTTTTGACACCGGACCCTGAAATCTCCAAAATTTCTTAAAAAGCGTGGATATTAGTCTTCATTTTTCGAATTTTTTGACTTTTTTTCACCGTGAATTAAAAATTGCCGAAATGTTTACCATGGTCCCTAATACCCTTTGAGAGTCCAATTGGGTTGGTGGAACCATCCAATTTTCCTTTAAACGGCAAATTTATCGGTTCACAACTTGCGCGGATTTCAATAACTCAAGCCTACTACGAACATTTATGACAATAAATAATGATCATATATGGTTCTAAATGACATTATATGACCCCGAGATATATCCCCTAAAATATCAAGACTTTTCTACACCGGGCCCCGACACCTTCAAAATTTCTCAAAAATCGTGGATATTAGCCTTTAATTTTGGATTATTTTTACTTTTCTTTGCCTGGAAATAAAAATTGCCAAAACGTTAACTTTGGTCCTTAATACCCTCTGGGAGTCCAATTGTGAGGGTGGAACCATCCAATTTGCCTTTAAACGACCAATGTACCGATTTACAACGTGCACCGAGTTCATTAACTCAAGCCTACCACGAACATTTATGACAACAAAAAATGATCATATATGGTTCCAAAGTCATTATATGACCCCAAAGATGTATTCCCTAGAATATCAGGACTTTTCGACATCGGACCTCGAAATCTCAAAAATTTCTCAAAAAGCGTGGATATTACTTCATTTTTGGAATTTTTTGACTTTTTTTCTCCCGGAATTAAAAATTGCCAAAAATTTGACCATGGTCCCTAATACCCTCTGTGAGTTCAATTGAATTGGTGGAACCATCAAATTTGCCTTTAAACGGCCAATTTATCGGTTTACAACTTGCACGGATTTCATTAACTCAAGCCTACTACGAACATTTATGACAACAAATAATGATCATATATGGTTCTAAACGGCAATATATGACTCTGAGATGTATCCCCTAAAATATCAAGACTTTTCTACACCGCGCCCTGACACCTCCAAAAATTAGCCTTCAATTTTGGAATTTTTTGACTTTTCTTCGCCCAGAAATAAAAATTGCCGAAATGTTTACCATGGTCCCTAATACCCTCCGGGAGTCCAATTGGGTGTGTGGAACCATTCAATTTGCTTTTAAACGACTAATTTACCGGTTTACATCTTGCACCGATTTATCGGTTTACAACGACCAATTTAATAACTTGCATCGATTCCGACTTGAACTGAAATTGACCCAAACCTGTTTTCACCCGTCAAAACTCAAATTTAACCTGACTTGAATTCAACCCGATTCGTTCATAACCTGACCCGAATTTAACCCAAGTTGTTACAAACCCGACTTGAAATCAACCCGACTTGTTATTGACCTGACCCAAATTCAACCCGACTTGTTATTGACCCGACCCAAATTTTACCATACCTATTACTTACCCTCCCCAAAAATTCAACCCGATCTGTTACTAACCTAACTTGAAATTAACACAACTTGTTATTGCCCTGACCTAAATTCCACCCAAATTGTTTCTGACCCGATTTCAAATCACCTTAAATGCAAATTAGACCACCTTATTATTGTTGATCAAAGTATTTTGTCTTGGGAGACCAAGTCGGTCCGGGCCAGCAAAAGAAAGGAGCATCATCCTCAAATTTAAGAGTTAAATATAGTATATATTTGTTGTATAGTCAAAGGAGATAATTATCTTCTTAAATTATAGACTATAGTTCCCTAGTATATTGCCATATATATTATAGTCAAGGAAATAATTAGCTTGATAAAAATAATAATTATCTATTTATAATTAGTTGAACCCGAATATGACCTGACTTGGAAATGACCCGACCTGATTGTAACCTGCAAATTATTGACTTCAACATAACCCGACTTGAATCCGAGAATGACACGATTTGGAAATGACCCAATTTGATTATAACCTGCAAATTATTGACTTGATCTGAACCCGACTTGAACCCAAGAATGACCCGAATTGAAAATGATCCGACCTGATTATAATCCGCAAATTATTGACTTGAACCGAACCCGACTCAATCCTGAGAATGACCCGACCTGATTCTAACCCGAAAATTATTGACTTGAATCGAACCCGACTTGAACCCGAGAATTACCCTAACCCGTTTTAACCCGAATTAAACCCGACCTAAATCCGATAAGAAGTATGACCCGACGTGATCCGACTCAAGCATGGCCCAACCCAAACCCGACCCGTATAGGTTATGGAATTAATCTGAATTGACCCGACCCACTATTACCCTACCTAAACCCGACCCGTTTACCCGAATTAACAGCTCTAATTACAACTATATTGATCAAGTTATTTATAGGATGGATGGAGTAATTAGTTCATGTGAAAACTTGATTTTATTCAACCAACTTGAGTAATATACAAGATTGCAAGGTAAAAAAGACATGTTAAATTATTTAAGATGGTTTTCATTTAAAAAAAAATGGAGATGAAAGTAAAAACGATCTTGTTACATTGTTAGGAGTGTTTCCTGTTATAGACAAGACTAAAAAATATAATGCTAGATTCCCAATTTCCCATGATTAATGTACTTGATATGATTGTTGATTAATTAAGAAAGAATAATTTTAATGTATAAGCAAAAAGAATTACAAAGAAGACCACATTAATAAGGACAAAGGCATCATCCACCATCGAATTGGTGGTGCACATGGAGAGGTTTGTTGGAACCATTTTTTTGGTTGGACGGTTCATAGGGATTTGGTTATGCTCTCTACCAGCCGAAAGGCATGGCATTCCCAACTATTTACGTTGGCCTTTTGCCCTTGTCTTTCCTTTTCTATTATAAATTTACCGTTTTAGTAAAGTTTAGCTACCGTTTCAGTAAAGTTTAGTTACCGTTTTAGTAAAGTTTAGTTTGTTATCATCGTCCTCACTTCTACCTTTTTTTTATTTCTATAATCACAATAATTGAGATTAGAACTCAGAATAACAGAGAAAGTAAAAAAGTTTATGTGACCATGTACAAATTTGAGCTCTATGGAGTAGTACGATGTGAGTTGCTTGGAATTTAAACTTGTGAATTGGTGTAACGTTGCTTGTTTATAAAACAATGAAACCTTTCTATAAAGTAACAACTAAGATCACGTAATAAAGGGATTAAAATTTAAAAATATAGAGCAATTTGGTTGTGTAATGTTGCGGCATATTACAGAATAATGGAACAATAATTAGGATGCCTTAAGTTAAGGGGCTTCAATGAAGGTTCTGGTCTTTTATATAGCAGACCCAGATCCAATCATTCAACGGTTAGTTTATCATAAAAATAAAAGTGGTTATTAGTAAGATAATCATATTTAGCTGTTCATTTGCGCGTAACTAGCTACCAGGTCAAAAGAATCTAATCATCATTTTTATATTTCTATTTACAATTTTTCATGTTAGGACAACTACATATGACCTTCCTGCCGCTCAAACAACCCCCAAACTTTATACCAAGTATAATGTACCCTCTAATTACATATAAAGAGGCTTCCTTTAAGTGATCCTTTGGTAGCCATACATGAAAATCTGCGCGTTCTTTTTGTCTAAACCGAACATATTAGACTTGATCAACCCTGGTTAGATCTACAACATTGTTTTTTTTAAGGTGAAGAGAACAGTTGGATGTAGTTGGAATTTACTCGAAAACTTGCTTAGCTCTCCCATAAGTAAACACAATTTTGCACCTCAACAGTAGAGAAATTGTTTTTAATCGATTAATAAGAGGAAGTAGTACAAGTATATAAATAAGTAATGCAACTATACAAGTATATAATTAAGGACCGGTACAAAATAAATGATAATAATAGTATTATGAACACAAAAGAATGAATTTAAGTATTATTATTGAAATGCACAAACTATTATCTGGGTTTTTTTTTCCAAATTTGTTTATTAAGAAGGGGGGTGGGGTCCAAAGTTGTTGAATGTGAATATCACCTTTGGCCCCCACCAACTCCACCCCATCACACAAAATTAATATCCCCCCACCACCACCACCGACACCTTTCACCATCACCAACAAATAACAAAAAAAAAGGTAAAAAAAAAAAAAATTAATAAAAAAAATTACAGTTTTTTTTTTTCATCTTAACATAATTTTACTGTATACATTTATAACTACAGCAGCTTCTTTCTCTCCTGGGGGGAGCTATGCAGGAATCTTGACGATAGTGGTAAGAAATAATATTGAACACCTCCTGACCTTGGCTCCCCAAACATGGTCTTTTTTACCCTTGAATATATTGTAAAAAAAAATTAAAAAAATTAAAAAGGAAAACTGTTTTAACATCACTCTCTAAAGACAGTCATCTGAAGCTGTTCACTTGTCACCAATTTTACATCTGCCAAAAAAAAATCGAATAAAAAAAAATTAATAGAGCGTTTTTATGATGGACCGTGTTACAATAACTTTTAAGATATCACGATAAATTAGTGTGAGACAGTCGTCTAAAACTAGAACTTACAAATTACTCACAAAAGAAAGAATAATAATGGAAACATTGATAGTGAGTTGTTGAAGACAAGCTTTTAAAAGGTGAGCACTAAATGCAAATCATGTGTGTATACTTTGTTTTTTTTTTTCTTTATATTTATACTATGCTTAATATGTAAGTTAATTCAGGAGCATCAAACTTGTACCTACTTAAGAAAGACTCACAAATGAAGAAATATTTCATTATCATCACCACCCACTCTCCTAAAGATTAAAGAAAAATTTTAGGTAGAAGAAAAGGAAGCTTAAGCATTGCCTTCATATTACAGCAAATTCTGAAACCAATCTTTTGAACTCCATTTACATTAACTATCTTCGAAAGTTGGAACTGTTTTAAGGCAAAGTATTTCCCTAAAAGAAGGCCAATAATATGCAATAAAGGTTGAAAAGTCCAATGATATGAGAATAATAATCAAATCAATAAAATAATTGGGTTGGAAAGAAACAAAACATGTAATGTGAGGGTGTATCAAAAAGAAAAGAGCCAAGATTTCGAGGTGAAACCTTGTGGTTTCTTGTGATGCCTAACTGTCAGCCTCGAGACAGCGTGTTCACTCATTGGCAAGCATTCAAGCGCTGTCCCACGGAGCCAAGCACCCAACATGTTGATTTCATCAATAACCCTGTTACATAACCATGTAAATTTGTTAGACACAACAGCAAACATAGCATAAAACTGCACTCGAAAAATCAATTAGGTACACAGCATATGATTCTAAAATTCATCCCATTATCCTAGAACGTGATACTTAAATTTCAACACACAAAATAAGGCATATAGATTCTCATTCTGTATACTACTAGTGATAAAATATTTCCTGAAACAATAATTGTCGTTATTGTCAGTTCACAGACCAAGACTAAACATATATACATGATACATCCCCTCCGTTCGGATCATTTCAGCATGACTTGAACTAGCAACGCCGCAGCTAGATAGGAGTGTAGGTAACTATGTTGAATTTGATAACTAAATCCACTCTCTGTAAGGTGTGTCACATGAAAGAATTCCCCTCTATCTGGACTAAAAGTTTATTTACAGATGAATACAAACTAAATTGGAGTCAATCGGCTTGTCTTGACAATATTACTCCGAAGTTCCTTTGATAATAAAATATTTATATCACTATAAGGTATAAACATACAAAAAAAAATAGTAATATGGACATATGGTCTGAAAACACTTAAAAGAGAGTTGTATTCTATAAGGACAAGACGTCATCATCAAAGCAACAGCTGGAATTTTTTTAGCTGTTTCCTCAATTAGTACTAAATTACTAAATTGACTCTCCGGCTGTTTCACAAGCAAACTAATTGACCACCCATCATCCTTGTGTTTTACTCTCAACAATCTAACTCATGCCCTGCTATTTCTTAGCGATACAAAGTCAACACAGTGCACCGGGAAGTACTTTTCCATGGAAATCATCACTTACGGCACACAGCGGGCAGAAGTAGCAATAAATTAGCTACTTCAGGATACAAATAATAATTGCAGGGCCACATAAAGATTACCCTTAAATTTTAAGCCCACAAATGTGTGCGATGTAATGTAATGGTAGGGACCTTCATAACTTTGCTAGAGTTCTACAAAAACTAATGGATGAAAGACCTATTAAGAGTATCACTTTAACACGAGGATAATATATTAATATTGACTTATTACTAACCAAATTATTATTTCACCTCGAAAATTCCACGGGTAAAAATTTAATCAATAGCTAAAAGTAAAAGCTGACCAATTCTGGTTAACACGGAAATGAACCATTTCAATAATTAGTACACCCTACAAGACTAATGCTTAATCTTTGTATTGAGTCAATGTCACTGCCTGTCTGCTCTTTCCCCACTAATGATCCATCATTTTCCTAAGAAGAGTTTGGGGCAACCAACAACTGTCAAGCATAACACTCTCTCACTCACTCAACTACATTATATCCATAGTTCATGAATTTTTTTTTTTACAGAATAGTTCATGAATTTCTAATACATGGATATCATTAACTCATACGGAGTATAAAAGATACTATCAAAGTTATTAAATTAATGAACTTATCTAACTTCCGAGTTCAGACTTCATAAAGAAAATACGAAAACAAACACAACTTTAAATATAGTAGATTAAACATCATGATCCCACTCAATTCCTAATGAATCAGTCAAGGATGACTAAATCAAAACATGTGAAACGAGTCTTTCTAGGTAATCTTTAATATCATTTTCCAGTATGATGGTACCTTAGGTTCCCAGACAATGTTTTTTTTTCCCCATAATACAACGTACACACAATGTGTTTATAGATTTTTATCAACGTGTAGTAAGAGTGTTCATCTTGAATACTGTTGATGTCTTTAATAGAGTATATTTTTAAATGGGGGAGTGACACTTTCCTTCAACTTCTCTCGATATCTATTTTAACACCATAGAAGTATAATAAAAATTATCCATCAATCATATTACTCCCATTAGACTTTGAGGATAAATGTTTTAAACAAGTCTCCATCAGAATTTGTGTCCTTTCCTCCTCTTATGCTCCATCAAACCACCACTCACCCACAAAGCCACAATTGTCAGTGAGAAAGCAATCTTTCTTAATAGCCTAATTCCAGCCATCCAAGTTCGCTTTTCTCCCTAATACAACGATCAAGACATTACTTAACACCAAAGCTGTTTGCCACATTTTCAATACAAGTAACACCTTGCGTAAGCCTATGTACACAAAAACATTGTGGAAAAATACAGTCTAGTCTATTATCAAGAAGTAATACAGCAAAAATAACATCAGTAGATTTCCTCTTGGGCTTATACGCCCACTTCCTTTCACCAATCTCTGTCCAACTCCGATGACACAAACAAAGATGAGTAACATCAATGCATGTGCAAAAGGTTGAGCTTATTAATCTAAATTCCACGCTACTAGTATACGTGTAATTTAGGCCACCCATGAACAATTTAATACTGGAATTATCTGTTTCATGGAAAATAATACTACACTTCTCACTTCCTACAAGATCATCCATCAACCCAAAAGATGAAAAGAACAATCTTTGAACCACCATCCCCTTTTTTATTACACGCATTCTCTTTTTCCTCATGTTCATTGCCTCCCAACTAAGGGAACTTCACTTTCTGTTCACAAATACCCACCACTTTCCAGAACAATCCCACCTAAAATCCATAAGGCCCGTTACTTTACCCCGAATTTTTGGTCATCAAATGAACATGAATGTATTTTTCATACGAATTACCTTAACGTTGCGGTTATCCTCGGATTCACACTTCCTAAGCAATCACTTGTACTATTTCAAAATAAATCAAAACAAAAACCTAAGACCTTGTACCTAATTATAAATTCTCACGTCACTAATATCCATTATATTATGATCAAAATATTTGCTACAAAAAATACTCTTTTAGATGAAATGTCATGGTTAAATTCGGTTTTACCTCCAATTATAGCCAAACTAAACATTAATCTTACACCTAATTAATTTTTCTATTAAAAAATAATCACATATAATAATCAAGAAATTCCCAGTAAAATCATCCAATCAACAAACTAATGAAATAAATGGTAAATTAAATGAAAGAAATTACCTCTTCTAGTTTTGGTGACAACTTTAGTAACACGAGTAGATTTTTGAAGAGAATCAGTTTTATCATCTTTTTCTTCCAAAGGAAACAATACTCCATCAATCCCTTGAACAGAGATCCTACCATCTGTATAAATATCCGGGTCAAATAAATAGGCCGAACCTTCTCCTTGCCCGAATTTGACCGACCCGTCCGCCTCTTCGGCGGTCATCTTATGAGGCAACCTCAAAGTGTCATACTTAATCTTACCAAATCTTCTCACTGCATTGTACATACTTTCTTCCGTTTGGTATTCCGGTATTATATGGTAGTACATGATCTGCTCCGGCGCCCCGGGTTCGGATAATTGGTCTGTGGTTAGCTTCGCCATCGCCTCGTCGTTGGGGGCTAATACTGTAATTACATATCCTTCCGAAACTAGTCGTCCCATCTCAGTGGCGAGGGAGGTGAGGTTGACAAGGATGTCAGCTAGCTCATTGTACCCTCCGTAGTGTACTAGTGTAGTGATGAAATCCTTCACTTGAGCCTCACCATTGAAATGATGGTGAGACCCACCTGGCCCCGGTGCGGGCGCCGGGGCCAGGCTGGGGCCTGGCGCCATCGCGGCGTAGATGGGGAGTGCCGGCGGGGCGCCAGGTGGTGGTGGGGGACCCGCGGACTTCTTACTCTTCCTCACCAACTTATTAGTCCGCGGGTCCACCACCGGTGCTCCTTGCGGAATCACCGCGGAAATCGACCTCAGGTTGCGGCGCCGATTGAAGTCCTCTAGCACCGACTGTGGGACTAGAAGACGCTCAATCCCGTGGATCACACCATCAGGCCGTACAATATCATTGGGCCGAATAACCTTGGCTAGATCCACGGTTTTAAACCCAGATTTCTTATTCTGATGCAAATGGACTTTCTCATTGGAAAGAGTCAAGTGATGTCGTCCATTGGAGTCATGACTCGGCCAACCCTCAGAGTTAACTCGAGCTGGGATAACATGAAACAGTAGAAGAGTCTGAAGAGAGCGAAGATTCCCGGGTTCGAGTAAGAAGCGCTTGAACTCAGGGTCTAAGTCGCGCTCCAAAGCCTCATTTCTGGGTGCGAAGATGGTGACATTTTGCTTACCCACAACATCCTCAAGCTTCTGAAGAAGAAGAGCCTTCTCAACCAACTCAGCTAACTCAGTATAATGCGAGTCGAGCAAAGCAACAAGAACGGAGTTAGAGTTGATTTGAACAGCCGAATTAGAATTTGTCGAAGATGAAGATGTGGATTTAGCAGGACGAGCAGGCAATGCAGTAGAAAGTGAGGAGAGGAAGAGGAGAGAGAAAATTAAAAGGCAGCCATTAAAATTAAGGCTACCCATTTCAGCAAGGTTCAAACAATGGTGAAGGTGAAGATCGAAAATGTGGGTGGATCTCTGTTTTATTATTATTCTGGTCAAATTAATTTCTCAGAAAAATAAATTGGAGATTGAAGAAGATGAAGAAAGGGGGAGAAGAAAAGGGAGGGAGGGAGGAGAGAGAAAGAGGGAGGAAGTGAGTAACTATGGTTTGGTGGAAGAGTGTCGGCTCAGTTTAGTTTTGTGAGGGAAATGAAACAAGGGATGGTGACGTGGAGAGAGGTGATTGGACTGCGATAGGGGTAAGGTGAAAGTCTTTTTGGAGGGTAAAATTGGAAGTTTGACAAGAAGGTTCTGACAGCCTGGATGTGGGGTCCACACAACAAGCTGAGTTTGTAAAAAGTGAAAGCCAAGCCGAGTCGAGTCGAGTGAAGCCGAGCTGAGCTGAGCTGAGCTGGATTGGGCAAGTGGTTAGTGTTGTTGTTGTTGAGGTTGAGGGTGTCCTTGAAATGTCCATGTGGTGAGTAGTGGAGAGTTTATTTTAGTTAGAATAGAAAGAACAGCAGACAGTTGTGAGGCATTGTGTTGCTTGCTATTTCTTCAAGTCAATCTCTTTTTTTCCATTGTCTTTACTTTGTGGTAAAGATAAAACTACTTGTGATTTGTGAACCCTTTTTTTAAAAAAAAAAACAATTAACAAATGTGTGTATTTATCTTTGTTATAAAGACTTGAAGCTTGATTTTCATTTTATTTTTTTTGTTGTTTTAACTTTATAATGGTTAAGATTAACATTGTGATCGAGCCCTACATCACATGGCCTACTGTTGAATTTTTTGTTTAAGGCTGTATAATACTAACTTGAAATAAGATGATATGGCTAAATAAATTTGTATAACTTGTTTTATTTTTTAATGCTTTAATTTAATTTGTTTTTTTTTCTAACAAAAAATAAGGGTAATGCTATATAAGCCTTTAATATACTTCGTTTTTTAGTATTAAGTTGAGAATTTATCGACAATTCACCAGTAAATCGGTGTCAATTCTTTTCATTTTTAGCTTCTTATATGCAGGCCGAAACCTCCAAAATTTCTAAAAAAACGTGGATAATAGCCTTCAATTTTGGAATTTATTTACTTTTTTTACCTAGTAATAAAAATTGCCGAAATGTTTACCATGGTCCCTTATACCCTCCGGAAGTCCAATTGGCTGAGTGGAAATATCCAATTTGCCTTTAAATGACCAATTTACCGGTTTGCAACTTGCACTGATTTCATTAACTCAACCTTACCACGAACATTTATGATAACATATAATGAACATATATGAATCCAAACGGCATTATATGACCCCGAAATGTATCTCCTAAAATCTCAATAATTTTCGACACCGGGCCCGAAACATTCAAAATTTCACAAAAAGCGTGGATATTAGACTTCAATTTTGGAATTTTTTGACTTTTTTCGCCCGGGTATAAAAATTGTTGAAATATTTTCCATTGTCCCAAATACCCTCCGGGAGTCTAATTGGGGGGTTGAAACCATCCAATTCGCCTTTAAACGACCAATTTACCGGTCTACAGTTTACACGGGTTTAATTAATTCAAGCCTACCACGAACATTTATGACAACAAATAATTATCATATATGGTTCCAAACGGCATTATATGACCCCGAAATATATTCCCTAGAATTTCAAGACTTTTAGACACAGGGCCCCGAAGACTCCAAATTTCACTAAAAAACATGGATATTAGACTTCAATTTTTAGATTTTTTGACTTTTTTTTCGCCCGGAAATAAAAATTGTCGAAATGTTTATCATGGTCCACAATACCCTCCGGGAGTCCAATTGGGTAGGTGGAACCATCCAATTTGCCTTTAAACGACCAATTTCCAGATTTACAACTTGCGCCGATTTCATTAACTCATCAAGCCTACCACAAACATTTATGACAAAATTATAAAGATCATATATGGTTCCAAATGGCATTATATGACCTTGAGATGTATCCCCTAAAATCTAAAGGTTTTTCACCACTGGGCCCCGAATCCTCTAAAATTTCCCAAAAACGTGGATATTAACCTTCAATTTTGGAATTTTTTTTACTTTTCTTCGCTCGGAAAAAAAAAACTGCTGAAATGTTTACCATGGTCCCGAATACCCTCCGAAAGTCCAATTGGGTGGGTGGAACCATCAATTTTGCCTTTAAACGGCCAATTTACCGGTTTACAATTTGCACCGATTAAATTAACCTAAGCCTACTACGAACATTTATGACTACATATAATGATCATATATGGTTCCAAATGACATTATATGACCCCGAGATGTATCCCGTTAAATCTCAAAACTTTTCGACACCGGACCTCGAAACATTCTAAATTTCTCAAAAAACGTGGATATAGCCTTCGATTTTTGAATTTTTTGACTTTTTTTCATCCAGAAATATAAATTGCCGAAATGTTTACCATGATCCCAAATACTCTCCGGGAGTCCAAAAGGTGGGTGGAACCAACCAATTTGCATTTAAACGACCAATTTACCGGTTTACAACTTGCACCGATTTCATTAACTCAAGCCTCCCACGAACATTTATGACAACATATAATGATCATTTATGGTTCCAAACGACATTATATGACCCCAAGATGTATCCCCTAAAATCTCATTTCATTTCGACACTAGCCCCGAAACCTCCAAAATTTCTCAAAAAAGCATAGATATTAGCCTAATTGCGGAAATGTTTACCATGGTCCCTAATACCTTCTGGGAGACCAATTGGGTGGGTGGAACCATCCTATTTGCCTTTAAACGACTAATTTACCGGTTTACAACTTGCACCAATTAAATTAACTTGAGCCTACTACGGACATTTATAACAACATCTAATGATCATATATGGCTCCAAATGTCATCATATGACCCCAATATGTATCCCATAAAATCTCAAAACTTTTAAACACCAAGTCTGGGCTCTGATACCATGTTAAATTTCGAGACAATATGAAATAGGCCTGGGCAATCTCAACAAGGAGGATGAGAGTTTGGTCCACAAACAAGGTTTTGGAGCTTCCATACTAAATCCAATTGGCAATAGTATGAGTAACTCCTCTACCTTATAAACTGGAACCACCTCTCCTCTTTCTCCAACGTGTACAATCACAAGTGGATTATACTCCCTCCGTTTTTAAATACTTGCTCCAAATCTATTTTTTGCACTATTCATTTATCCTACTTTGACTAATGTTTGTGATTTATACATAAGAAAAATAATATAGGCTTGTAGGTACTTGTTGGAATCATCTCAATGAATAGATTATTAATTTTCAATTGTTAGAATTTATACTTATTGATAATTAAAGATATTAGAAATCAAAGATTAGCATCATCGCATCGATATGCGTATCCAAGATAAATGGAGCAAGTATTTAAAAACGGAGGAAGTAATGAGTTTCAACATTAAGTTTGCCCTGAACCCGTAATCTTTTTCAATTCGGATCGTAATTGATTACCTCTACTCCTCTATCTCCTCTATTATCAACTTAAATGAAAGAAAAGTAAAATAAAAAAATTATTATACTAGTATGTATTATTTTATTATTAATGAATAATAAGATAATGTGCAAGGTTCTTTGCTTCATAAACCTATTACCAAACCCTCCTTTTGTTTTTTGTCCTATAGCTTTGCTTTGAGTTTTAGAGAGTTGTGTTGTGACTTGTGAGCTATAAATAATACAGCTCATTCTCAAGCCGAGCCGAGGCGATGATGGGTTAAAAACAAAATATAAGCCGCACAAAGAATATCACATGCGGGCCCGCCAAAATGCTGTCGTACCTGTAATGTCTTTCTGAACTTGAAGATGAGCTGTCTATGTCTTCGATTAATAAGCCCACCGCAACTATTTTATTTAATTAATACTAATGTATTAAACCGAAACCAGAAATATCTACTGTATAAAATTAAAATTAAAAACACATGAATTCATAAAATTTACTCTTTATTACTTTACGAAGCACTTGTGAGTTGTGATACACGGCAATGCTTTGACGACGACGTATTTTCTGCCGGAAGGCCGTCCGTCTCCGTCAATTGTCTCTCTCTCGAGTTTGGAGAAACAAATATTACTTTTCTCTGTTTCTTTTTATTTGTCTCATTTATCACCTTTTAATACGAGTAGTTTTTAACGCCCATATTTAAATATATACTACCTCTGGATCTTATATGCAACTTTAGAATTTTTTATATCTCACAAATAATACCCCAAATTTACAAATAATATAATCCGGAGGTAGTACATATTTTAAAATGTGGTACTCTGTGGTCGGCATTACTCGATTAGACGATTATGGATTATTCAGTCGGTTAGGAGTTATCCGCTCAATGTTTTAATAGGTGTTAACTTGCGCACGGTAACCACACCAAACCTATATTTACTAAGTATGATATTACCTCCGTTATATATTATGTTTAGGAAATTATTTATAAGATATAAATTTTTTTAATACTACACATAATATATAACGGAGGTAGTATGATATAGCTACATATTGAAACAAAATCAACATAATATACTACACATAATATTTTCTCTTACATAACTCAATAATTAGCTAAAGTTTTCGATTAGACATACAAAAAGAAATGTAGTGAGTTAGTGACCAATGATAGCCTGATAGGTGTAGTATTGTTTGGCCAAAAACGAAAGGTGCACCGTGGTTTATTGTTAAGCAACACCCAAAAACGTAGCTTTAATACCTTTTTCATAAGTGTGACAAAGTTTTTCATTATCCTCATTGATTAATATAATTGTGCATAATTAACCCAACTTTAGTTTAGAACTTATAATACGTGACACGTTTTATCAGAAACTTAAAGACCAAGGCTAAACCGCAAGGCATATTGCAAGTAATATGAGATTTTGAGTGTGTTATAACCAATAAGAATCCATATTAATATTATATCAATTAGATTAAATAATTATAAGATGAGTTGGTACCAATTATAACATTTACTTATTTTGCGGTTTGGTCTACGTTAAGTTTTGGAAGATTATTTGTTGAAATTAAACTAGATTATGTTTGATTGTTTAATAATTGAATCATACATATTTTAATACTTTATGTATAATGCTTATTACATTAGCACAGACAAACTAGAAATAGTCCATTAAATATTGGACTAATCATTTTTTGCCCTTTATTGTAAATGGCTTTTCGAAATGGCATTGCTAAAAAAAATGGTAAGTTATATACCAGCCAAATGTTAAGGCCTTGTTTACCTACCTCCACTTATATTAAAGTTAGTAAATTTCGAAAAAATAAATTAAGCTCTAGTAGATTTTTTTCATCAAAATTAAGTTGAAGAATACTAACAAAAAACTCAAACAATCTCTTTGTTATGGTAGGTTTAAACTCAATTCTTCATTTAGTAGACAATAGAAATCAGTACGCCAAAATTAAATTAATTACTTCGTATATTAGGAAGTAATATAATCAATCATATTATTATAAAATCATTATTGATTGCATACACATTATTATTAATTCATTGATGACGATACCCCTCCCCTACCATTCTATGTAACATCACAACAACCATAAATAGCACAATGACTTCACTCAATCTCAACGACGAATGGCAAGTTAAATCAACGCATAATTTGCAAAATTTGCTTCTTATTGATTATATTTAATAGCAATACAACTCCCTCTTAAATTGGCACCAAATGTAAAACAAAAGGGTTTAATTAATGAAATTTTGGCAACACAATTGGTTTAAGCTTAGTCTCAAACACTAGATATAATGAAAATATTTCAAAGTAATAAAATATGTAAGCACTCCTCCATTAATTACAACTCTCTCAAGTCAGTATTTTTAATTATATACTTCCTCCATTTTCTTTTACTTGCAACACACCTTTTAAGCACGCAGTTTTAGGAGATGATTAGTGAGGGTAAACGAGCGATTTTATCAATATAATTTTTACACGAAAATTAGAATAGGGTTAAGTATCATTTGTAAAAATTACAATGAAAAATTTGTACGTTTACATTACATAAACCCGACCTCAAAACACGTGCCACAAGGCTGTGTTGCAAGTAAAAGAAAACGGAGGAAGTACTAAATAAGCAAGGTATTGTATAGTAGGTTACTACTCGTGACTCCACAATAGTTTTATGTTAAATTGTCCTGATGAATAAAAGAGAATTCATTCCTTCATGACAAGCAATGAACCCTAACAAAAGCCAAAAATAAGCTAGTAGTCAAATAACTCACACTAGATTCTTAATTTAATACGGAGTACACAACATCCATTATCATTATTAAAATCCAACAATCTAATTAAGAAATATGGTATCAACTACTATTGTTAGTTTTAACCTCATACCCAATATCAATTTATAACACGTAATTATCGGTCATAATAAGCATCCAACCCTAACAACCAAATTTTAAATATGGGGTATGTTGTATGTACAACTACTAGTAAGTACTCACTCAACCTCACGCCTAATGGTCAACTCAAGGCCAAATCTTATACCAAATTTTTGATATGACCATAATCTATACGACTATTAGTTCACAATTCCTTTGTACCCTTCTCTTTTCCTAGCAATACCACTAATTTCATTGATACAATTAAAAAACAATTTTTTTTAGGAAAAAGAATGAAGAAGGGCCAAAAGGCCCCAAATGGTTGTTATTATAAAAAGTTAGGTGGGCACTATATGTTCTCTGGGGTAGCCCCTTAACTCAAAGAATTACAAATATTTGTGAAGGCTTCTGTCGGTGCATTCATCAAATACTTGTATTATTTCTTCTTTTGTTTATTGCTATACTAATATATCGAGTTAAAGTTAAGCTTAGCCTAATGATAAGGATCGGGTCATTCAAGTTTAAGGTTAGGATTTCATCACGATTTAGAACAATTTGAAGTGAGGATTTATTACCCTTCTCGAGTTCTCCTACACCCAAATGACCTATAGTGCAATTAACTCGTGTGAGATTCTAACCGATGAGTGCATTTTTTGTCCTTTCTTGATACCTACCAAAGAAAATTGTTATACTAACATAGTGCTACGGAGTATTTCATAGTTAATGAACTCTAATAATCATTTTTAGCAAATGGGTCCATATATTAAAATGATTTAATTACTTAAGGTGGGCCATGATAATCATATTAGTTATATTGTCAGTTTTTGTCACGTGTCACTATTAAAGACAGCTCCTGAATAATCTATTTTCTACAGTAAATTAATTTTTATTTTTATTTTATGTTCTTGGTGGAATGGTGGTTTACAATTTACATGGTCGTTTTCGCATTTTCCAATTAACAAAAAGCAAGTCAATTCCACAAAAAGTATAATTACAATAAATTATTTTAAAAAAAAAACCCAAAAAGAAATTAAAGGTGGAAAGATTGTAAAATGATTGGGTTTGGAGCATCTTTTTACGTACAAACTAACAATTAACCAGAGATAATATGTTTAATTAATTAAATAATGACCACTTTTTTGGATTTTATATTGTACACGTTCTTTCTTCTAGGAGTATAAGCTAAGTACATGGATATGATGAATCTTTTATACAGTAATTAAAATAGAAAGTTATGTCTATTATTTATACTTTTATAAGGCTGCCGACAATTTTATTTATTTATTTACAAACTAATTTCCAGTAAATGCATAGTAGGCATTTAAAAAAAAACGTGAATGTATAGTAAACACTACATATGAATGATTGGAATCACAACTTTTGGCTTTACAATCTCTAGTGTTGTGTGGAATATTTTTATTTCTAAAACTTTTATCTATCTTATTATAGAATTTATGAAAATCAAATTAACTTAAGCTTGAGATAATGTATATGATAAATGTTATATAGATCATAAAATACACTCTACAATTCGTATTATGTTATGGTATGAGGTGTCATATATACGGAGTACTTGGTATAATACTACTAGCAATTAGAAATATTATTTGCTAGATAAAGGATTGTCACACACAATTTTTTGAAAATAAAATTTTCGCTAAACTACTTTGTTTTGCTAAGAAAATGTTGATTTCCACGTGATATGACAACTTATAGTTGTTCTCTTAAGCATCCGGTATGATTTGCTGCTTACTTTTGGTCATAATAGCAAAGTTTACATTATTGGTAAGATGTCACAAACATTTACTATGTGCACATTGAAAACCATTCATATCTCAAGTAATCTAAGGGTATAACAGCATCAACATAAGTATCAGAGGCAATAAAATCAACTTAATTAAAAGTCATTCATACTCGATAACAACTCTTAAATTGTAACTAAAGTAACTATATAAATCTCCATGTTTCGCAAAATTCAAAAAAATAATTTAATTTGACCTAATCAAAATAAAGAAGAAGAGTTTTCATCACTTATAAGCATGTTTCATGACCTCTATTAGATCGTTGAATTTGGTATATTTTATGTTCATTTGATGACTTAAGGGAACTTAAATCCAGTTTAATTCACATCATCATCTTACAATTATGTCATGATTTAATAATTTTATTATTATTATTATTATTATTATTATTATTATTTATTTTTGGTAAAAATATCATGAAATTTTGTAGCCTTCTTTAACATGTTTTTGGGTCTGCTGTACTTTAATGGTAAATTAAATGGACTTCATGCAACCTTAGCTTGTGATAACTAGTACTACTTGAAGTTCATTAACCAACACATTTACTCTTCGGGTATGTTCGGCAAAATATAGCTGTGAAGGTAGCTGTAGCTGTGGAGATAGCTGTGAGCTGTGTATGTAGCTGTTAGCTGTCAACAAGTTGTTAGCTGTGAAGATAAATAATTTAGATATGAGGGTTCGGTAAAGTAGCGGTTGACTAGCTATTACATATAAAAATCAACATTTTATTTTTAAAATAATAGATTAAATTTTCAACAGCTACCTCAAAAGCTACCTCTAATTTCAAAAGCTAATCTTTCTAACTTTTCATAAAAGCTACCTCCACCACTAAAAGCTACCCTAACCACTACTTTGCCAAACACTCACATTTTTTGTCAAGTAGTGATTTGACTTGGTCAAACCACTAAAAGCTACCTAAAAGCTACTCAAAAGCTAGCGCCGAACACGCCCTTCCTTACCTATCTTTCAATCATTGTCAGTGCTAGCAATTTTGATTATATTTTTTTTCAGTCGATATGGACTTCCTAACTTTCAAGTTTCAAGCAATTTTGCGTTCACCTAAAGGGTAGTACAATTGTTCAAGTTTTTAAACATCAATGCTTATTAGAAGAACTATTTAAACCTCTAAATTCTAAAATTTGAAATTAGTGCGATTCTCAATTCCCCAAAGAAAATTATAAAATAAAAAAAATAATCCGAGATCAAAATCTAAGCACAAAAATAACTCAATTTGTAATTTGACATCTTTGATAAAATTTTAATTTGGTAAAAATAGGGATCTTTTGTTCATTGCATGCCCTTGTCTTAAGGTATAAATTTTCCTTAAAACTAAAGCGCTCATACGTGAGGTTCCAGGTCTCCTAAAGTGCGTTCTAGAGCATAAGATAACCCCACGTCTCTCAATTCTTGCTACTTTACTTCTATAACAATTAATTACATTTGTTATAAATCTTTGTAGGGCAATAAGTATTTAAAGTTTGGTGTGTGACAATATATTAGAATGAACACAAATGTTTATATGTGGTTGGCCGGCCACATCGTGTGGCCGGTGTTACTCAACCAGGGGTTACTTGATGCGTTTTGTCAGGGATTAGGTCAGGGGTTACTCCAGTAATTACCCAGTCGGGAGTTACTTGAGGGGTTACTCGATCAAGGGTTACACGATTAAGGGTTACACGAGTGTTAGCTGGCCACACGGTGTAGCCAACCACACATAAAAAGCTCTGTAGAATGAAATCCTCGTTATGATCATGATCTTGATGTGCACAACAAAAAAATGAAACGAGAGTGTGTGGACAACCGTACAAGAGTAGGAGAAATTAGGGCCTCTCCTTTTATCATTTATTATGCACAAGTGCACAATTTATACAATGCCGCATAGGATTGACAATAATACTACCATACAATTTCTCACTTGTATTTCCTAATTGCAAAATTGATTATTGATTACATTATTTAAGATGTATTAATAAAGGGTTCATAGCTAAGTACACTACCGACACTATTATTGAGCAAAGTCAAACTAAGAGCAATGCAAATTATTGAAACTTTAGAAGTGAGAAATTCTATTAATGCTCACGTCACTTTATAGTGCTACAAATAATCAATAATATTGAAACAAGAGCTACTCATATTACTTTTTGTAGCCAGCATATTGTAAATTCTCAATATTATCTTGCCGGGAATGAGTGTAAACTAGATATGTGAATTCGGGTAAACATGTTGGGTTTGGGTCGGGTTAACTCGGGTCAGGTCAATTCGGATTAATTCAATAACCTATGCAGGTTGAGTTTGGGTTGGGTTATGCTTGTCGGGTCACGTCGAGTCATAATTCTTATTGGGTTTAAGTCGTCGGGTCGAGTGAACAATAGGTCGGGTTTAATTCGAGTTTTAACGGGTTAAAACGGGTTAGGTAATTCTCGGATTCGAGTCGGGTTTGGTTCAAGTCAAAAATTTGCGGGTTAGAGTCTGGTCGGGTCATTCTCGGGTTTGAGTCGGGTTCGTTTCAAGTCAATAATTTACGGATTATAATCAGGTCGGGTCATTTTTAAGTCGAGTCATTCTCGGGTTCTAGTCGAGTTCGGTATAAGTCAATAATTTGCGGGTTATAATTAGGTTGGGTTATTTCTAATCTATAAATTAGGAAGATAATTATCTCCTTTGACCATACCAAAAACATATACTATATTTAACTCTTAAATTTGAGGATGATGCTATTTTCTTTTGCTAGCCTGGACCGACTTGGTCTCTCTAGACAAAATGTTTCGATCAACAATAATAAGGTAGTCTAAATTGCATTTAAGGTGATTTGAAATCGGGTCATGAACAATTTGGGTTGAATTAAGGTCGGGTCAATAACAAGTCGTGTTAATTTTGAGTCGAGTTAGTAACAAATCGGGTTGAATTTTTTGGGTCGGGAAAGTAATAGGTCTGGTAAAATTCGGGTCAGGTCAATAACAAGTCAGGTTCAATTTGGGTCAGGTCAATAACAAGTCAGGTTGATTTCGGGTCGAGTTTGTAACAGGTTGGGTTAAATTCGGGTCCGGTTGAATTTAAGTCATGTTAGTAACAAGTCTGGTTAAATTCGGGTTTTGACGGGTTAAAAAGGGTTTTGGTCAATTTCGGTTCAAGTTAGGTTTGGTGCAAGTTAATTATATTGGCCGTCGTAAACAATAAATAGGTGCAAGTTGAAAATCGGTGAATTAGACGTTTAAAGCAAAATTGGATGGTTCCACAAACCCTAGAGTCGAAAATTCTTAAAATTCTATGAGATACATCTCAGGGTAATATAATGTCGTTTGGAACCATGATCATTATTTTTTGTCATAAATGTTCGTGGTAGCCTTGAATTAATAAAATCGGTACAAGTTGTAAACCGATAAATGGACGTTTAAAGGCAAACTAGATGTTTGATGTTTCCACCCACCAAATCGAACTCTCGGAGGGTATTAGGGACCATGGTAAATATTTCGACAATTTTTATTCCCGAGAGAAAAAAGAAAAAAATTTCCAAAATTGAAGGCTAATATCTACGTTTTTTCAAAAAAATTTGAGCTTTTGGGGCCAGTGTAGAAAAGTCTTGATATTTTAGGTGACACATCTCAGGATCATATAATGCCATATGAAACCATGTATGATCATTATATGTTGTCATAAATGTTCGTAGTATGCTTGAGTTAATGAAATTGGTACAAGTTTTAAAGGCAAATTGGATGGTTCCACCAATCCAATTGGACTCCCGGAGGGTATTAGGGACCATGGTAAATATTTCGGCAATTTTTATTTTCAGGCGAAAAAAAAGACAAAAAATTCCAAAATTGAAGACTAATATCCACGCATTTTTAGAAATTTTGGAGGTTTCGCGGCCTGATGTCGAAAAGTGTTGAAATTGCTGGGGGTACATCTCAGGCTCATATAATTCCGTTTGGAACCATATATGATCATTATTTGTTGTCATAAATGTTCGTTGTAAGTTTGAGTTAATGAAATCAATGCAAGTTGTAAACCGGTAAATTGGTCGTTTAAAGGCAAATTGGATGGTTCCACCCACACAATTGGACTCCAAGAGGATATTAGAGACCATAGTAAACATTTCGGCAATTATTATTTTCGGGCGAAAATAAGTCAAAAAATTCCAAAATTGAAGGCTAATATCCACTGTTTTTGAGAAATTTTAAAGGGTTCGGGACCTAGTGTCGAAAAGTCTTGAAATTCTATGGGATACATCTCAGGTTCATATAATGCCGTTTGGAACCTTATATGATCATTATTTATTGTCATAAATGTTCGTTGTAGGCTTGGATTAATAAAACTGTTGCAAGTTGTAAACAGGTAAATTGGTTGTTTAAAGGCAAATTGGATGATTCCACTCACCTAATTAGACTCCCGAAGGGTATTAGGGACCATGGTAAACATATTGGAAATTTTTATTCCCGGGCGAAAAAACACAAAATATTCCAAAAATAGATGCCTAATATCCACATTTATTGAAAAATTTTGGAGGTTTCCCGGCCCAGTGTAGAAAAGTCTTGATATTTTAAGGGACACATCTCAGAGTCATATATATAATGAAATTGGTGCAAGTTTTAAAGGCAAATTGGATGGTTCTACAAACCCAATTAGACTCTCGGAGGGTATTGAGGACCATGGTAAACATTTCAGCAATTTTTATTTCCGGGCGAAAAAAAGACAAAAAATTCAAAAATTGAAGACTAATATCCACGCTTTTTTAGAAATTTTGTAGGTTTCGCACCCCGGTGTCGAAAAGTGTTGAAATTGCTGGGGATACATCTCGGGGTCATATAATGTCATTTGGATCCATATATGATCATTATTTGTTGTCATAAATGTTCGTGGTAGGCTTGAATTAATTAAATCGGTGCAAGTTGTAAACCGGTAAAATGGTTGTTTAAAGCCAAATTGGATGATTCCACCGACCTAATTGGACCCCCGAAGGGTATTAGGGACCATGGTAAATATTTCGGCAATTTTTATTCCCGGACGAAAAAAGGACAAAAATTTCCAAAATTGATGGCTAATATCCACGGTTTTGGAAATAATTTGGAGGTTTCATGGCCTAGTGAAGAAAAGTCTTGATAATTTAAGGAACACATCTCAGGGTCATATATATAATGACGTTTGGAACCATATATGATCATTATATATTGTCGTAATTGTTCGTAGTATGCTTGAGTTAATGAAATCCGTGCAAGTTTTAAACCGGTAAATTGCCCGTTTAAAGGCAAATTGGATGGTTCTACCAACCCAATTAGACTCCCGGAGGGTATTAAGGACCATGGTAAACATTTCAACAATTTTTATTTCCGGGCGAAAAAAAGACAAAAAATTCAAAAATTGAAGACTAATATCCACGCTTTTTTAGAAATTTTGTATGTTTCGCACCTCGGTGTCGAAAAGTGTTGAAATTGATGGGGATACATCTCGGGCTCATATAATGCCGTTTGAAACCATATATGATCATTATTTGTTTTCATAAATGTTCGTGGTAGTCTTAAGTTAATGAAATCGGTGTAAGTTGAAAACCGGTAAATTGGTCGTTTAAAGGAAATTTGGATGGTTCCACTCATCCATTTGGACTCTTGAAGGGTATTAGAAACCATGGTAAACATTTCGACAATTTTTATTTTCGGGCGAAAATAAGTCAAAAAATTCCAAAATTGAAGGCTAATATCCACGTTTTTTTAGAAATTTTGGAAGTTTCGTGGCCCAGTGTCGAAAAGTGTTGAAATTGCTGGTGATACATCTCGGGCTCATATAATGCCGTTTGCAACCATATATCACTAGTAGAAAAATAGCAAAAGGCACCGGTTCAAACCCGGCTTAAGGCACCGATTTGAACCCGTGCCTATGTGGGGGGTGCCAAATACCCCCCTTTTTGGCACCGGTTCAAAACCGATGCCATAAACCGGTTTTGGCACCGGCTAACCGGTGCCTTAAATAGTTCCGCGAAATATTATTTTTTAGTGGAAGCTCTTTTAGGCACCGGTTAATCGGTGCCTTTTTGGTATTTTTTTTTTACTTTTTTCTTGCAATAATAATAAAAATAATATACAAACAAACATCACAAATACGAACCAAACAAAAATAAATGGTAAAATACGGAAGTCTTGATCGAAGTTGTTATATTCAACATCAAAACAATTGTAAATCACATTATATCCAAATAAATTGTTATTGTACAATACAAAAAAAAATTAAAAAGTTACAATGAATTATAATGAAATTCGACTCATAAATTGAAATTGTAAAACAATAAAAAAAAAATTACAACATCAAAACAATAATAATAAAAAAAAAAGTCTTGAATCCTTGAATTGTTGCATGAATTAACACCTGCATCAATTAAAACCCATAAATTATTAAAACTCAAAAAAAAAACGAGAAACAATAACCCAGAAAACTCATGCATGAAAGAGAAAGAGAAAATTAATATAGAAAACCCAGAAAACCGCACAAACAATGAATTAACCCCAAAAATTTCAAAAATCAATTAACCCCAAAACTGTCGAAAATCAATTAACAATAACCCAGAAAACTCATGCATGAAAGAGAAAGAGAAAATCAAGATAGAAAACCCAGAAAACCGCACAAACAATGAATTAACCCCAAAACTTTCGAAAATCAATTAACCCCAAAACTTTCGAAAATCAATAAATCTAGAAACTTTCGAAAATCAATTAACCCAGAAAAACAATTAACCCCAAAACTTTCGAAAATCAATTAATCCCAGAAATTTCGAAAAATCAATTAAGTGCAAATTTACAACAATCAAACCCAAAAAAATTAAGGCAATGAATTATAATTACACCATTCAATTTTGAACAATATTACAACAATCAAACCCAAAAAAATTAAGGCATATAACATAAATAATTAAACCCGGAAACCCTTACCAATTAAACCCAGAAACATGCACTAACCTCAAATTTGACCAGAAAATAAGTGGACTTGGTGGCGGCGGTGGTTAGTGGCGTCGGTGGTGGTGGGCAGAAGACAGAAGTGAGGTCGGAGATCGAGACAGAAGAGGACAGAGAAGGGAGAGAGGACAAAGAAGAGAGGTCGGCGAGAGAAGGAGGGGAGGAGAGAGAAGGTGAAGCGGATCGAGATCAGAGGAGAGAGAAGGAGAAGCGCCGAGGAGAGAGAAGGAGGTAGGTTAGGTTATATTAGGGTACATATAAAGGAAAGGCCGGGTTATTTTGGAGCAACGGTTCAGTGGCACCGGTTCAAACCGGTGGCCTTTTTATTTTTGGCACCGGTTTGAGCTGAACTGGTGCCATTGTTCTTGGTCTAAATCCCCGCCCAATTGCAGGCCGGTTTTTGGCACCGGTTTGGCCTGAACCGGTGCCAATTGGGGGTTACCTTTTTGTATTTTTCTACTAGTGTATGATCATTATTTGTTGTCATAAATGTTCGTGGTAGGCTTGAGTTAATGAAATCGGTGCAAGGTTTAAACCGGTAAATTTGTCGTTTAAAGGCAAATTGGATGGTTCCACCCACCTAATATGACTCTTGGAGGGTATTAGAGACAATGGTAAACATTTCGGCAATTATTATTTTCGGGAGAAAATAAGTCAAAAAATTCCAAAATTGAAGGCTAATATCCACGTTTTTTGAGAAATTTTGGAGGTTTCGGGTAGAGCTGTCAATTCGGGTAAACGGGTTGGTTTTGGGTCGGAAAAGTGGGTTAGGTCAACACGGATTAATTCCATAACCTATGTAGGTTGGGTTTGGGTTTGAGTTTGGTCATGCTTTAGTCTGGTCATGTCGGGTCATGCTTCTTATCGGGTTTGGGTCGGGTTAATAACAGGTCGAGTTACATTCAGCTTGGGTTAACAATTGGTCGGGTTTAATTCGGGTTTTCACGGGTTATAACGAGTTAGGGTAATTCTCGAGATCGAGTCGGGTTTGGTTCAAGTTAATAATTTGCGGGTTAGAATTAGGTCTTGTCATTCTCGGGTTCGAATCGGGTTCGATTTAAGTCAATAATTTGCGGGTTATAATTAGGTCGGGTCATTTTCAAGTCGGGTCATTCTCGGGTTCAAGTCGGGTTCGGTTCAAGTCAATAATTTGCGTGTTATAGTCAGGTTAGGTCAGGTCATTCTCGGATTAAATTCGAGTTATGTTTAAGTTAATAATTTGCAGGTTACAATCAGATCGGGTCATTTCCAAGTCAGATCATTTTCGGGTTCAACTAACTATAAATAGATAATTATCATTTTTATCAAGCTAAATATTTCCTTTGACTATTATATATATGGCAATATACTAGGGAATTATAGTCTATAATTTTGGAAGATAATTATCTCTTTTGACCATACAACAAATAAATACTTCCTTTGTTCTTTTTTACTTGACCTGTTTCTTTTATCACGCTTGCCAATGCAAAACTTTAGCGATCAATAACTTTAATTATTCATAAGTAAAAATTATAAAAGTTGTATATTACAATAATACTTATTGAGACGAATTAAAAAAGGTGAACTGTTAAACATCGCCCGCAAATTCCTACATAAAGCCCACAAAATAAGAGTGAAATGACACTTTTGCCCTCAAACTAAAAAACACAATTTCTCTCTCTACTCTCTACTTCCACTTTCTCTCTCTAAATTATTTCCAGAGCTATGTCGAGGCGGCCCGGCAAGGAAGTGGCGGCACCGGCGGTGGGCGGAAGGCGGTTTGCCGGCCAGAAGTTAATTTTTTAAATTTTTGTAATTTTTTTTTTAAAAAAAAAAACCTCCGGCGACGGTGGGGCGCCAAGGCGAGACGCCACCACCACGGAGGAAACGCCTAGGCAAGACGCCCATACGGTGGTGGCGGCGCCTAGCCCAGACGCCACTACCACGGCGGCGGCGCATAGGCTAGGCGCCACGGCCGTGGTAGTGGCGTCTGGGCTAGGCGCCGCCACCACCGTACGGGCGTCTTGCCTAGGCGCCTCCTTCTCTTTTTTTTTTTTAAATTTTTTTTTTGTTTTTTTTTTAATTTTAAATTTTATTTTCGAATTTTTTTTTTTTTTTTTTTTTAAATTTGTTTTTCTTTTTTTTTTAAATTGTATGTTCCCTTTTTTTTTTTTATCTTTTTTTTTTTAAATTTTGTTTTTTATTTGTTTTAATTTTATGTTCTATTTTTTTTTTTAAAAAAAAATTGTTTCTGGTTTTAATTTTTAATTTTATGTTCCTATGTATTTTTTTTTTTTTTGAATTATATTTTTGTATGTAAAAAAATTATAAGTTCCCTTTTTTTTTTATAAATTTTCTTTAAAATTTTGATGTTCTTCTTTTTTTAAGTTTTTGCAATTTTAAATTTTTTAAGTTTTGTTAGTTTTTTGTTTTTGGTTTTTTCTTTGCATTTTTGATTTTTTGTTTTTGTTTATGTTTTTCATTTTTTAGTTTGTTGTTTATATTTTTTGTTTTTGGTTATATATTTTGTTTTTGGTATATTGTTTTGTTCATATTTATATTTTTTTATGTTTATATTTATATTTTTTATGTTTTTATTTATATTGTGTTGTTTATATTTTTATTTTTTATGTGGGGTGACTGCCATGTGTGACCAGCACTACATGGAATGGTACATCCGGCACTCGCACCCGAGGTTGATCAAAGACATCGACGACGCAGATGATGACGATGTGCCACCTGCCACTGCCTCTTATGCGGTACGTCTCATCTTTTATTTGTTGTTCTCTTATTTTAATATATATATGTATAATACGTCGTTTCATGTTTTTTGTTTTGTGTAGTGGATGGGCAAGATTATGCAGTTGGGACACCGACTTTTTGAGGAAAGGGACTGCATGACGAGTGCATCAGGCAGAGCTGTTATTGACGATCTGGAACGGACCCTTGAGCAGTGGCAGTGGGCGTCACAGAGGGATTACTGATATTTGAAATTAGACATTATCTTTTTAGTTTGTAATATTTGAAATTATTGTTCTTAGTTTTTAAAATTCAATATTATCTTTTAAAAATGAACACATAGAAATGACATAGTATTGACAATACAAGGCCTCATAGTAAAAGGTAGGTGTACATCAACAAAAACTACATGGCAATTAAATTGTTCCACTGTTGCACGCGAGCATGGTACAAAGCATCCCAACCCTCCACGCTTGCTCTACGAATTTCATACCACTTCGGTATGATATGTGGGACCGGAAAATCGGGTGACATGTCTAATCGGATAAAATGTCTGTATGACGGCCCAAGAAATCCAATAGCAACGTCCCTTACCGGTCTGGTGACGGTCTCGCGCGAACACCAGGGCAGAACCGTTGTACATGGATAATAGGCTCGACTATGTAAACCAAGGCCGAAATGCATGACTGCACACTTGTAGATGTTTGCAACGGCAAAGAGATCAAGTGGCGCATCGAACCAATGATTTTGATCGCAAGGTCCCCCTCCCCACCGGATACGCTGCAGAGACCTATCCAAGTCCTCGCCGTACACATGGCCATACACATCTCGGTTTGATGCGATTTCACTGTACATCAACTGCCGCACTAAACCGTAGTTGTCTTCACCCATTTGAAACACATCCGCCACAACCCGAAATCCGCAGTTACCATCTGCAATGACATCATTCCACCCGTCCAAGAATGGCATCATGATATTAGGGATCCTGTCCTTATATGGAAAATGTTCAATGTCCATTCTCCCTGTTACACACATCAATAAACACAATAAACAAGTCAACAGTAAACTAATCAAACAGTCAACAAAAGAAATTGAAGTCGAATGTCTTACCGGTGCCGGGCATATTCACCGACGACGATGATTGGCTGCCACTTGATGAGGATGTACGACCACGGCCACGACCTCGAGATAGTTCTTGATGCCGTTCCTCTGAGTATCAATAGCCTTGTTTATTCTCTCGAACAGTGTATCCAGAGCAGCCGTGGAAGAATCAATCCAGTCCTTCAAAGCTCTATGAGCGCTCTCGACTCTGCATGTCGTAGTGTTCCCAAAATGAAGAACTTGGTTCGTCCAATATTTGACAAACTTTTCCCTCTGAGGTACCCACTGGTGCATCACATAGTCTACGATTGGCGGGCACCACTTGTACGCATCCTTGAAGTTTTCCAAGGCTCGATCGTACTCTGCCTCTGTGGTAGCTTGCATGATCTTCCGCCACTTACCATTTACCAATGTCTCTGCTGTTACTAAATTCTTGTTGAAAAGATTGTAGGCTTTGACTTTCACGCAGTTGTTGATGTGCCATGTGCACAGTAAATGGCTCGACTCCGGAAACAGCTCCGCTATAGGGGCAAAAAGACCTCCCTCACAATCACTTACGATGGCCGATGGCTGTACATTTGGGCCGATGTAGTTTCTCAACTTTTCCAACACCCAACGGTAACTCGCAGCCGTCTCATCCTTCATGACTGCATAACCAATCAGAAAGTTCTGGTTCGTTGGAGCCATCCCAACCATCTCAACCAGTGGGAACTTGTACTTGTTTGTCTTGTACGTTGAATCGATCAAAATCACAGATGGCCAAGACGAAATCATATCAGCACAATCAGGATGGACAAGGAACAAATGAGTTACCTCCGATGTGTCTTCATCAGATTCAAACCAGTAAAGGTAACCACGTGCTTGTGCCTGGTGCAGAAGCTGCTGTATAGGGTTCCTTCCCTCTGACCGTTCAAACCTCAATTTCTGTCTGACGTTGTAGATGTGTCTTCGGTTTGGCTGGTCTTCGGGGAATTTCTCTAACACAGACGCTAATATTTTAGCGGGCTTCACTTGAGCATCACTCATTTCTTTTACAACTAGTTTCGCAGCTGGACTTAGGCCGCTTAACTGCCGATGCCCCACTTTGTATGCTATCAGCTCATGGTTGTGATATCCCCATTTGCCGTAACCCTTCACTTCCCAACCGTCACGCCTTTGATGTTGTCGAACCTTAACTCGGAACTGACACCCACAACCTTTCCGCTTTGAGTCAAACCGAATCGCTTTACTGAAATCTCGTTCTTCTCTTTTGCGATAACGGTCGCATCTCAAAATGCGATCCATTCTACCATCCCGTTGAGATTTATGAGTTGCTACTACTAAACAAAAGCCTGATCTAATTGCAACCTGTTTTGCCCAATCAATCGCTTGTTGAGCATCTTCGAACAGGCCATCATGTACAAAAATCCCACTGTAATCATTTCCGTCTCCACCATAATCCTGTAACAATAACATATAACGTATAAATATAATTACATTAAGATTAAATTAATACACTTAACACAAAATTATCACAAACGCAATTTCTAAATTTTAAATTTCTAAATATCATTTTTATATTTAACGCATAATACATTTAAAAAACAAAATAATAACACACATTTCATTTCAAATTTATCAAACATAAATAAACAAACAAATTAAAAAATAAAAAAAAAAAAAGAAAGAAAAACAAACAAAAATAAAAACAAACAAACAAATAAAAAATAAAACAAAAACAAAACCAAAAAAAACAAAAAAAAAAAAAAAGGGGATTAAATTAAAAAAAAAAAAAAATAAAAAAAATATATATATATTCCCCTAGTGGCGCCTGGCCAGGACGCCGGAGCCACGGCCAGGGCGCCTGGTCAGGACGCCGGAGCCACGGTCGGGGCGCCTGGTCAGGACGCCGCCGCCATGGTGGCGGCGTCCTGGCCAGGCGCCCTGGCCGTGGCTCCGGCGTCCTGGCCACGCGCCACTACCATGGTCGAGGCTTCTCCACCAGGCGCCGTTACCACGGTGGCGGCGTCCTGGCTAGGCGCCACAACCACGGCATGGCCTTTTGGCTAGGCGCCAGCCACCATTTCGTCCTTACGATGCGTTACGAACCTCGTTTTCCAATGACGACGGCGATTCTCCGGTGATCCTCGGCGATCCGGTGCTGCTCCACATTTTTTTAGTGCGAAAAATTTATCTTCGGTTAAAATTATAAAAAGGGCAAATTTGTCAAAAAATTATAAAATGTGGGCTTTATGTAGAGATTTGCGGGCGACGAATAACAAGTCCCTAAAAAAGATATCATATGAATATATTTTTCCTCACATATCATTCACAAAAGGCGGTCAAAGGAGAGGTGGTGAATAGTGTAAAAGTCAAAACGGGTCAAGTAAAAAAGAACGAAGGAAGTACTATATTTAACTCTTAAATTTGAGGCTGATGCTCCTTTCTTTCTGGCCTGGACCGACTTGGGCTCCCTAGACAAAATCCTTTGATCAACAATAATAAGGTGGTCTAAATTGCATTTAAGGTGATTTGAAATTGAGTCAGGAACAATTTGCGTTGAATTTAGGTCGGGTCAATAACAAGTCGTGTTAATTTCGAGTCGGGTTAGTAACAAATCGGGTTGAATTTTTTGGTCGGGTTAGTAATAGGTCTGGTAAAATTCGTGTCGGGTCTTTAACAAGTCGGGTTGAATTTGGGTTGGGTCAATAACAAGTTGGGTTGATTTCGGGTCGGGTTTGTAACAGGTTGGGTTAAATTCGGGTCGGGTCGGGTTGAATTCAGGTTAGGTTAGTAACAAGTCGGGTTTGGTTCAATTTCGGTTCAAGTGGGGTTGGGTTCAGGTCAATAATTTACGGGTTACATTCGGGTCGGGTCATCTCTAGGTCAGTTCATGTTTGGATTCGGGTCTCACATACTTGGGTCAACTTGAGTCTAGGGTTGGTTTCAGGTTGGGTTTGGGTCAACATTTTTTCGGGTTCAGATGAGTCGGTTAATAATCGGGTTTGTGTCGGTATTTCGGGTCGGGTCAACTTTTGACAGCTCTATGTTAAACTGTAAACTGATGGCAAGCTCACAATAAATTCATCATTTTAAGGTTATTTGTTTTATGAGTAGTGATTTTTTTAAGGTCTCACAAATAAGTTAATATAACGATCATAAGAGTATGAGATCATTGATTAATTATACACAAAAGTTATAAACCTCCTCATTTTTCATTTTTAGTTTTTTTTTTTTTTTAAAAAAAAAAAATTTAGTTTTGATAAATTATGGATCAAGTACAATCTTAAAACATAATGCTACTCTTTCAAAAAAAAAAAAACATAATGCTACAAAATTTTGATATTATAATAAAAATATAAAGGTAATCCATTAAATACAAGTTGGTTGAATTATATGATTATTTTAATGGCAGCATAGCCCATTTCTGGCAAAGACCACCATCTCTCTGATATTTTGTCAGTTCAACTTTATGAGCATCACGCCATTACTGCGTATAAATGGCAAATTTGGAGCTCAAATTTAATCTTTTCAAGTCACAATTTCAACGAACAAGTTCCATTGTTCCAACAAACATTTATCGCTGCAATTCATAAATACAAACTTGAAATGAGCAATTATTAAGAAAAATTATATGTAATGCGTGCTACTGTTTTGTTTATGCTAAGTACTAAAGAAGTTTTACGCGTAGATATAATTATGAGAACATCTCACACAAGATTGCCATATGTGAACTTTATGCACAGCGAACATGACAATCTAAATTCGAAAGGAGTATTGATCTGTGTTGAATATCACTTTCACCTTTTCCATTTCACTCGTCTATTTTATGGTTGCATAATCATATACAGAGACGTTGCAAACCTATTTTCACAGTAAACTTTATCATAATCCAAACACAAACGCAATTTTTATCATGCAAATAAACTTTGGACCAAGTTTAATTAAACGCATATAATTGGACATGATCAATATCAATATGTAGGGAAAAATAAGGCAATGACGTAAGCTTTAACTTTACTCCAATAAAATTCTTCCAAGTTCCAACCACTAGCAAAAGCATCAAAAACATCAAAACGACGTTGACCCACTAACCCATATTACCAAACATTTCATACTCTGCGAATCGCATTAAATACACGGAATATATAATCAAATATCATGTCGACCATCAATCTCATAAAAAAGTCATCTTTTGATCTGCTACTAGAATTCTATAGATTATATTCAATGGAAAGAGGGCACCGCAAATAATGATATGGAGATCTCTCCAGCACACAAGTAAGATGCGTGAAACATGCCCACGGAATTGTACTTCAACCCCGTACGAGCCATCTCAAGTAGATCATGGCCAGCAAATATTTTCATAATTTAGGTCGAGATACAAACATATAATTTACAATCACGTACTCGAGGTACCATCTTTAACAAGCTCGGATGAATCTCTATGTATTTTTTTATTATTATCTCTTCATATCACAATTACAAAAGACATTTTCCATACACGGAAATTACCTACTAGTCTGCTATTGAGACAAAAGCATCAAAATCATAGCATCCACCCGATCGCGCAGGAACTGTATCTGAGACAAAAAGAAAATAATCAGTCCATGCTAATATAATCGAATACACTTGTTGATTGCAAAACTTAACAAAATCATAAGAGACCATGATTATACAAGTTGCACTAAAAACATGCTAAAGTTCTTTATTGAGAATGAAATTGTCCTCATAATGTCAATGAACATTGATCAAATCATCCATAAGAAACCATATTTCAAATCAAATATCTGACATCAGAAAATATCAATGTCCAGCATTTCTATCAGAATAATCAGATCCAAGATTTCAGGATCAAATTGTGTCAGATACCATACATTTACAATAAACAAAGTATTACTGTACATTGTTTCTATTTTTGGAATGCTGTGGAATATTTCAGCAATGTTGACAAATGCACTATGCCTATGTATACTATGAACATCAAGCTCTTAATGAATTCTACTTTGTTCTCCTGAGCATAAGAACGTCAAAGCAGAATGAACAAATAGAGACAGAGAGGGTACATACTAGATATACAACCATCAAACAATTACATGCTCATAACCATTTTACAGCCATATCAGAGCCAAAGGTCTAGAATTCAAAGGTTCAAATTTAGATACCAAACCGGATATCTAATATTCGGAATGCAACACTCAAACATTAGGTCAGGTCTCGGATATATAACAATTCATTTATTGAATAGATGCCGCAAAATTTCGGACCAGATATCCCAATGATAATCAATCTCGAAACACGTACTCACGACTCAAATCAAGGGGAAGAGCTCATGGCAAAGGCATCGATGAAACAAAAGATGCTGAATTCACGGTACACTCTAGCATTTGTTCTTTCTCTTGAGCTTATGTGGATGGGGAAGAATATAATTAAATTGATTGCCTTAAAATCAATTTACAGAGCAATTGATGTGTTTCCTTAGATTACAAGCCTTAAAACATTGATAAAACTTACTTTGCATATCTACCTCATGACCTCTCAAGGAAAGCCATGTGCAATCTTATAAAACAAAAAAACCCTGTAGTAATCCACAAAGCTTATAGTTTTGGACATTCAGGCTGCATGAAAAAACAAGGGATAATGATCCTACTCAACATATTTTAAGGCTCGCCAAAAATAATATCACCCCCCCCCTCTTCTCTCCTAAGGCACGAACACCCCCTTGAGTATGTATCTTATGATTTCCAACTTCATCGCAATTCCCAAAAGCCCCAGCTAGCGTAGGTGTTTAAGAACATCTCATTTATTTTTGAAAATGGAAAGCAGAATAAGGGGTCTAGACCACCAAGGGAACTGTGACAACTGGACCCAAAGAGAAAAATTTAAACATGAGCAATAAGTCAATAACACATTCCTATAAGAGTAGACTTGCTGGTTTAGTTATAAAAAAAAAAAAAGATAGTCATAGACTAAGAAATTTGGTGCAGAGTTACAGACTTACAGAATGTCACGAGACTCAAATTAAATTCCAATTTGACTCATGACCAGTACAAGAACCACAGCAATGACACCTAATAATCCAAACTTAAAACTAGTGGTGATACAAATTAAAATGAAAGGAATTTTTAAAGCTGATGGTAAGAGTGATTTTTGTTGGAGATTATAGAGTATTTAGTTGATTATACTCATGTTATGTTATGTTAAGTTTAAGTCATTTGGTTAAAGTGTCATGACTGTCATGACTTAGACAACATAGGATTAAGATAGTAGTATACAACAAATCAAGCGAAAAGAAATAAAGTATGCTGATTCGTCACTAATGTCACACCCGCTACCTACTAACAGTTTCAGTTTCGGTTTTGACATCTCGCGTTTTAGTTTGGCATTTACATAATGCTTTATTTGATAAATGTCGGTTGACATACACCTATCAACTACATACATGAGACTCCTCATTTAGCATTGGAAGCTATATAAATCAGACTTGTCATCGTCACAAAAATAAATCAGTTTGTTATCTTGCTTCGGAAGTTTTACACTTTGTTTCCATTTTACATTGTTTACATTGAGCGTGACCATTGTTCTTCTTCTTTGGATCTCGAAGGTGAATTCAGTGCAACCCATGCTCAAGGTATAGGGTCGGAATATTACTTTGGGAAAAGTGTATAATGCCTAAAAGATAATATAATTGCTGTAGCCATTTTTGTGACCCTTTATCTTCTCTAACAATTTTTGGGTTGGGAATGAATTCAATTAAACCATTAACGTTACCAAGTGTTTGGTTAGAAGGTTTGAGTAACAATTACCAATACCCCTGGGTAATGGTTTCCACTTATTTGTTACTTCTCTAAAACCTAAGATTTAAGTGATTTCTTTCCATGGTTAAACTGAATAAATGAAAAATAAGAGTTATATAATTCTTTTCATCACCCTAATTTGCTTCCTTTCCACTCCATTTCCAATATTTATACCCATCCCCTTAGTATCAGAATCCCCTATAGATGGCATCATACAATCACAAGAACCTTTTAACGAATCAAGTCTTATCATTTCCCCAATACATTCAGCTTCACTCATGTTCTAGTTCTTCCACCAATCCAATCAGATAATAATCATATATATATATATATATATATCTATATATATATATATATATATATATATATATATATATATATATACTACCTCCGTTTCTTTTTAGTTGACACGTATTCCTTTATAGGAAGTTTTTTTTTGGTCGACACGTTTCCTTTTTGGGTAAATTTTTTACCTTACATTTACAAGTTACCCCACTTGCTTTTTCATCCTCTCTCTCTCTCTCTCTCTCTCTCTCTCTCTCCTCTCCTTAATATATGTGCCTAAATCAAACGTGTCAACTAAATAGAAACGGAGGAAGTATATATATAGATTGGATCAACAAGAAAATTCTGACATTGACTATTCCCAATTTACCAGTTCACCACAAGGTACTATTTCCAGTAAGTACTAGCCCTCTCGACTGATAATTTATAGGAATGAAGTAAACATAAAAACAGCACCAGTAATCCCAAATGCTTTTCTCTATTAGCTCGCTGTCAGCGCAACTTCTCAATAGATGTTGTCACCAAAAAGTGGGGGCAAGCAGAGACAAATTAATAGAAAGAGCTTATGGAGACAAGAGAGTGAAATTAGGGTATTAGATTTTGGGGGGAAAGTTCATCTCTATGCAGCTTACATGGCTAATATTATGCTAATCAGTGCCTTTTTCATTGTAAAATCCCAAAAGGTGGTGGTTAAGTCACTTGAAAAATGATATAAAGGTGATTTGGTATAAAAGAAATTCAACAAGTGGTATCCAGTATTCCCACAAAGAAAAACATAAGGTGGTTTACTTACAAAAAATTACATAAGAAAGGTGGATTATATAAGTAAAATAAAAAAATAAAAGGAGACTTTTTTTATAAAAAAAAATTAAAAAAAAAGGTTGCTTCTCACAACCTATTCATACATTGCAATATTTATTGATTTGGAATTAAATACCACAACAAAGTTGGACGAATTTAACAAAAAGTGATGCTTGATATGATGTTATAAAACCCCAATATGTCATAATTAATAAAGAAACATTTAGAAAGAAGTTTACACTACTTCAGTCTCACCTCAAAGAAAAACATCAACTCTCAATCAAGAAGACAATCCCCACACTCTTCCCAACTCAATATTACTACTATCCAACTCCCAAAAGTACACTCTACCATATGATATATTTTTCCTCCAAGTCTCTTTGCCATGGATGATACAGAAATGACATAATCAACTCCCCCCCCCCCCCCCCCCCCCCCCCCCCCCCTCTTGGAGAAACCATTTCATTTGTTTAGCTCAGAAAACTATATGCTGGTACAAAAGTCCAATATTTTCACTGGTCAGGTATTAAAAAAAAAAAATCAACTTCAAAAACAGTACACTACAGAGTGAAGAATGATCGTAAAATTCATTACCATGCACAAATTTATCAAGCAGCAAAGATTTTACAAGCAGTTATTTAAAGAGAATGAAATGATTTGGGCTATAAGACTAACCTTCAACATCTAACACTATAAGTTGATGCAATGGCCAACATTATCCTCATTCAGAACCAGAATGTGCAGCACATGCTGCTTGCGTCCTGTTGTCACTCAAATGATTCTCTTCAGGAGATGCAACTGAGTCGACCTCATGTTCGGTAACAGGGTCTCGAGCTTGACTGCTCTCAGAACTGTCAGATACAGATTCATTGCTGGGTCTCTCATCATCCCTAGTTTCCAGACGTTCCATCATTCTAGACACAGTTGCAATTCCAGCATTCACTTCTCTCCTTACTTCAGAACCAATATCAGTCATAGGAGAATTGCGGGAAAACCACCTTTCCTTCCACCCTCTTGTACTCTTGGAGATAGACTCTTTGTACCTATTTAAAACATCAAAGATAATTAAAGAAGTTTAAATAATATATCAGGTTTGGAGGTCACTTAAAATTTTAACATGTTTAGTACCTAGAAGACATCGCATTAAGCCGAGACTTGAGAGTTTCTGAAAACGTTTGGAGATCAGATGGACCTGCTCTATCTTGACTTCTTGGTGAAGATTGACTGGGAGAACTTCTAAGACAATGAGACAGAGTACAGGTATTAAAATATGATGATTGAATAAATAGCAACGGAAACACAAGTGAAATATATATATATTCCCTTTGTAATCCTATGTAAATTTTTGTGTATGCGTGTGCGTAGGGGGGGGGGAGAGTGGGCAAAATGATCATATACTGAGAAGGTCACATCACTAACCCACTGTCTGAGGGTGATGCACGGCCGGCACTAGTTCCAGAGGCAGAAACCATGTCTGTGTGGCTTGAATAATTAGGCAAGGATAGATGCGGCGATGCTTCTCCTCCAATTCTGAGCAATGAAGGCGTAACAGCTGAACTGGCTGGAGTAGATTCAGCCTGCCCTCCTTCAGGAAGAGAGACAGAACCAGTCTGGCCATCAGGTTGAGCAGAGAACACCAGAAAATGTGGACGGCCTTGATTTGAAGATCTTCCTCTGTGGCCTTCTCTTCTAGCAAAATGACGAGCACGGCCCATAGCAGCAGCAGCAGCTAAGTGCTGAATTATGCGCTCCTCCAATTCAGCATCATTAACACCAACAGGCAACTGCAATGCATGTAAATGAGGGTAAAGAGAAGTAAAAGGAAAAGTCCATCCCCGAGAAAAAATTGGCAACAAGGAAGAGGATTGAAAGAGCTGTCTACTTACATGCTGTATCTCAAAATTGCCTAGCGCTGGATGGTGAAATATTGCTGCATTTCTCGGTGGGTTAAGCCTGATGTTTCTCTCCTGTACTACAGCATCTAACAATTCTTGGCTGCAGAGAGTCAAACATTAAAACCAAAAAAGTTGTGAGAAACTTTCTAGTAAACCAAAAGCATAATTAGACAAAAAGATTATAGTGCAAACCCTGTAGGATCCTTCAAGCTGATAGGCTGCCAACACATTGGGCACTGAGAACTTCTCTGGCACCTGCAAGGAATATAGGGCGTAGATATCTAAACATCAGTGTCTATAGCAACCACTTGAACTAGAACAAAAGCAAGTTCCATGAATAAGATTTAATATTACTTGTACTACCTCCGTTACATATTATTTGCAACGATTAGACATTTTTCCTCTCTACTTTATGTCAAATCGTTGCTAATAATATGAAACGGAGGTAGTATATGCTTTTTCAAGAATAATAAAACACGATTTATCCTCGCCGGAAACATATATCACAATAACTTTTCCAGCCAACACACTTGATTCAGGTATTTACAGACACACCCGCAAATCTAAGAGCGGTACTAGTTCCGCTATCATAATAAACAGTTCACATCAACTACTGAAACTATCATCTTAGCTGAGAGAATATAAAGCATTTCCCACATCCAAAAATCATAGATCAAAGTACAATTCTTGGCTACCACATACTGCAATTCTAGGACAATTACTTAAAACAAGCAGATGGTTACACAAGATTCAACTCACAAACAACAGACGCACCTATCCACAATCCACTGGCATTTTTCATACTACATTTCTTCACAAAGCCAATACAACAATGTAGGGCCGTAATAGAACAGCCGGACAGCTAAGCTTCTAATCTCACCAGTCGCCCGAAATGAGTAACTACTCAAGTTGATCAATAATAATCCTGTTAGGCTCTGTAATACAAATACCCATGCAATAACTTGATAGACCCAGTAACTTAATGAACCCTCCCCCATCTCTGAAAATGAGCAAGCTTTATCCAATAGAACAGTCCTTAAAGACAATTAATAGTTGCACAATCCATGATTCATGTCATATCATAGCACAGCGCCATACTTTCTATTGTTCCTCAATTCCAATTAAGGCCAAAACCAAACCCTAATGATTCTACAAAACACAAAACACAGAAAAACCGAGCATGATTACCATTCGAGAATACACTGCAGATGAAACTCGTGCTTACATCCCGTCACCTGCAAGTTTTAAAAAGTATTAATTCACAAATCAGCTCTAAACATTCACAGGTTCCCATTCAAAGAAAAACTCAATAACAAAGAATAAGCACACAATGTATAATTACCGTCGAAGGATCACTATCACAAAACTCCTCAAGACAAATACTACAAGCATCATCACAAGCTTCTTGAATGCCGCCTTCTACGAACGCGGCAGCCGACGTTAATTTCGCCTCCTCCAACTTCTTGTTCTCCTCCATTGGAACCTATCAAAACCCCAAAAAACCCTCAAATTTCAGATAATCACAAAAAAAATTCCACAAAAACATCCAATTATTTCTCCAACGATTCTAAATCGCAACATCCACGTAAAAACAACTAAGAAAACCTAAGAGTCAACTCGAATTATCCATCCAAGTAAACACAAGTCAATCCAACCGATCAAATTCAACAAACTAAAACATAAACAACAATTACAGCACAAACCAGCTAATTCAACCTAATATAAACCTCAATAAACCCTAAAATTCGGAATTAATACAAAAAATGAATCAAATTAAAAAAAAAAAATTACCTCCATCAACTCAAATTACTGATAAAATTAGGGCAAGATAATCGATTGAGAAACTTCAATTGAAATTCAGATACAGATCGTATAGATGAAAACAAATGGATTGAAGGATAGAAACCCTAGAGAGAGAAAGAAGGGAGGAGAGAGAAAATGGAAGAAATGAGGAATATGGAGAGGATGAATAGTGGAAGAGAAAAGGAAGACTAGTCTACTTTAGTTCATCTTTTTTCTTTTCATTTTTTTTTTTGTTTTTATTTCTTTCTATATATTCAATTTTTTATTACAGAAAATCTTAAAACGCGGTGTTTAAACCCACGGAGTTTTAAAGCTAGGTCATTCACTCAGCTTCTTCCACGCGGCAATTTTGTTTTATGTAACAATCATCAAATTATTCATTTGTCAATGTTGAGTGATTATTTCTTCGGTGGTTTGTGTCATATTTGCTAAATATGTTTATTTTTCTTCTTTTCAAACATGAGTGTTGATTACCAACAAAAAAATAAAGTGCATAGTTTGTCAATGTTAACCTTATTTGGTTTCCACTAATTAAAAGACTTGAGAAGAGTGTGACTATATTCGATTTAGGGTTGTTCTCTTCGATAAATGTATTTATTTCGGTAAAACGAACACAATATATGTAAGTTACTTATAATCTATTTAAATTCAACAAAAAATTATCACATAAAATTTAGGAAAAAAATTTAAATTCAATAACTATTAGATGATTTGAACAATGCCTTAAACTAATCTATATTATGTGGAGTATGTTATATAGATTATATTAAAAAGCATTCTGAATCAAAAACAATTCATAAGCCACATGATACTTTTCTAATAAGAAGACAAACTAACTTAAGTTTTAGCAAAAATTACGAGGGGGATAAAGAGAGACTGAATAAGAATAATTTGGCAACTTTGTTACTTATTACAATTTTTTAAACTAACTCATACCAAATACGTAGTAGTAATAAGGAAAAACATCATGGATTATTAACTCATTCACCATTTATTTTCTCCCATTCCACTTTGTTATCCATGTATCTTACACAAAGCATATTATACATCACATTTTCTTAAAAAAAAAACCACTGTTGCACATAATCATCATTAAGGATTTATGTGAAATCTCATAAATATAACTTGTACTGTTAGCTTTCATCAATATAATATAATTAAGTTTATAAATAAATTAAATGAATGGCATTAATTACCATCGGTGTGCACATCTATATAGAAAAATGCTCCAAAGGATTAAGGATGGTTGAAGATTAACTTCTTTTTTTTTTCCGACAAGAGAAGATTAACTTCAAGATATACAGAGTAGTAGTAATTCACAGGCCTTCTAAAGAAGGCCTCACATGTACTGCTTAGGTAGCCACAAATTTAAGAGGCCATCATCATTTGTAATTGTCGCACACTTGCACTATCCAGTTTGGCTTAATAAATTAGGTTATGTTGGAAGTGATGTGATATTGCATAAACATGATATCTTCAATAGTTTTAAGCCTCTAACAGTGGCATCATGCTTGGAGAGGTTAGTTAGTACTCCACTAAAAGGAATAACTACCACTCCCATTCTCAAAAGTACTCCGTAATTTATTAGGATTTCAACATAGTCTTTTACGAAGTAGTACTCAGTATAAGTATATTCAATTACGCATGTGAATTGTATGATGTAAATATATTGAAAAAAAATATACGTAGTATAACATTCTACACGATAACATTTTGATACACACGTACCAAAGCATAGTTTAATATAATGATAAAATTTGTAGAATTAAACCCTACTAAAAGCACTTTGAAGGTGAGGATTCCCTTACCATCCCACCTCACTACTTTTAAAGTGACTAGTCTACTAACCTAAGCCGGAAGGACCTATGAAACATACCATATGCCTTACCAACCATAAAAAAAATGTACACATACCTAAAATGAAACATTTTTAAAAAGCATAACGGAGTGTAGTACGAATGTACGATGTACTCCGTAGTCCGTAAGATTAAGCGGTTGGATAATTTGTTTGATGGGAAAGTAGATGGACAAGCAGATAGAGGCACTGAGGTCCAAATTCAAGCTTGAGATAGTTGGGCCCATACAATAAGGGATTCCTGGGCCCATAAACTTACAATCTACCCAATTGTCCAAAGATAATTGCAGCGGACCAATTCTGTTTTTCTTCATGTTTTAAAGATGTACACTGTTACAATCATTAAGCTTGTTGTCTATCATAACTCTTGAGGGTAATTACACACCACAAACATTAATAACTTGATAATAATTTCAATGTGTAATCGTATTCTCTTAATAAACTACTTCGTATGTGATAGTGTGATACTATAATTTCGATTCCTTATAATAGTCCCGACTCTCCAAGTATGCACGCGTAACTCTTGGATGAGTTGGATCCATTGAAAATATCATGGAGTATAAGAATCCGATCATCATATATACCTTGTAAGATCATAATCTAAGAAATGACTGAAAGGTTCGGATTAAAATTTTTTTTTTTGGAAGGAATTACTTGATTCATAGTTTTATAATTTTCAAACCAAAAAAAAAAAAAAAAAAAAAAAAAAAAAAAAAACTTTCATATGTGTTTTGTGATCAATACTATTCTCCAAAATCACAAAGATTCTAGGGATTGAATACCTATCTTGATGGAATAAAGTTACCAAAGTGTAGTAAAAAGTGACATCTACGGTATAATTTTTTATAAGAGATAAAAATAATATTCCCTTCATTTTTAAATATTTGTTCCATTTTTTTTTCCTGACGTTGTCAAATAATTGCTCAGTTTTCTTATTTGAAAAGTCTTTACAATATTTAGTTCATTTTTCTCAACTAATAGACTCAACATAAATTATATTTTATTATTGCATATTCTCTCACAATCTCACTTCCAATTCTATCAACTACTTTTAGTTTTTACAATTTTTTTATACTTCCACCTATCCCACTTTTTCCATAATTTATTATTTTCTTCAATTTCTCTTAAAACTACACACATAAAGAAATGGAACAAGTATTTAGAAACAGAGAGAGTATAAATTTAATCTGTACATTCTAGGAGTTCCCTAGTCGTTCAATGTTTATCATGATAGTTGGTGAAGTATGGCCGAAATTCAAAGAATCTAGAACATTGCTAAACTATTGGCATTGATTCCCTATGTTAGGCCCAATAAGGACCAAGGCTACAGAGCCAACAGAGGTCCAATCACTCTCTATTCGGGTTAATAGTAATATAGTATGCAATTGCAATTGCAATTGCGAAGTACGGAGCACCACATTAAACTCGATCACTTTGCTCAGCCCAATTAAACTCAAAGGGATATGATTGTATATGTAAGTTAGCTTTTATGTTTGTCCACACATAATTTCAATAGATAACTTGTAGAATTTGTTATATGTATACGGGTGCACCGTATACTTGTATAGGAGTATACTCAACTAACCAAAAATTAGTTTTTGTTCTTTATTATACGGTGCTCTTGGGTATATATAGCAATCTCTCAATTTAACGGTACTCTTGGGTATATATAACAATCTCTCAATAACTTATTTAAAATATGATTTATTAACAAGATGTCATTAATATTTGGAAAATATATACATTACAACAAATCCAATCAAGACAAATTCATATCTCCATGATAACATACAATTTTATAGTAAGAAAATGGTCAACACAACACAAAGATAATGAAATTAAATACGAAGTATTACACAAGTCAATGTTGAAGATCATCAAAATGGAGTAATTGTTTTATTGTGATTATATCCAACCATGATGATAGATATGATAGTAGTACGGAATACATTCTAGTTAGTGAAGTGAACTTAAATTCCACCCTTTTAGCATGAAAAATTGCAAGTCGTTGTGCCCTTATCAACAAGAGTTACCATAAAACATTCTCCATGATTAACAAGCTCAATTACAAAATATTTATTGAAAAAAGGATTTTCAGAACAAAATACTCTACTATGTACAAGGAAAATTTTGCAATATAGAACACAATGAAATTACGAATCATAATTCAATTTCATAAAACAACTACTCTCTATTGATACAATGATTAAGCACATAAACTTCACAACCATATACGAAGTATATGGAAAAGACAAAAAAAAACTTTGAAATTAGTTTTATTTTGCAATCAGCTTTATTGCCCTTCACAAACATGCGATGACATGAAACAATATACTTTAACTCAAAAGGATATACGTAAACAAAACGAAACTACATTTAACAATCCACCGATTGTGGTGCTTCCGCCTAACCTTACGGTATCAAAATTTGGGAAGCAAACACCTAATCAAACCATCAACAAATCCAACACAACATACTTCTCTAATAATCCAATCCAATTACGGAGTACAAACAATAATACCATTGACGTACGACCACTCGTACATTCATATTATACGACTTGTCCTTAATCCGATTCATTTCAACACGAATGAATAATCAAATGTCGTACTCGAACCATGGTGTCATTCGTGTGCAAGTCAATCGTTCCATGCAACTCAAAATTCAATAAATTCAATTTGATTCAATTCAACTCAACACGACATGACTGATTCAAACCAAAGTGTCATTGATCATGATCACAAACTTGACAAACAACTTGATCATCATCATCATCATATCTTTGAGAAGGGCTTCTCCAAAACCCGGTATTACTAAAGCGGTCCCACATCTGTTTATCCAACTCAACCGCTGAACCATCCGTCGAAACTTTAATCATCTCAAAAGCCTTCCAATCAAAATCCGACACTTCATCCACATAATTCTTATTGTGCGCCTCACCTACACTAGAACCCCCCTCTTTCGCTTCAACCAACACCCTTTTCTTCTTCTTCTTCTTCATCAACAATTTTTGTCGTTTCTTCCGCCACATCCGACGGCAGATAGACGCCGGTACTTTATAAACGGCCAAGATTAAACACTCCATTAAAACGCAAGGGCAACAACATGATACCACTACGCAATTCGCCGCTGTTCCTCCGGCGACTTCTCCGACGTTCGATAACGACTTTTTCCGGGTTCTCGCCGTTGGTTCCGCCGGATTTAGGGTTCCGGCGGGAGGAGATAAATGGCGATTTTGAGGCATTATATGTGTTGATCGTATAAGAATTCGACCCGTCATTCGTAAGAAGAAAAAGAAAATTGGTGGATAAAAGAGGAGAGAGAAAATGGAAAAAGGAAGAAAAGAAAAGAAAAGACGGCAAATATCTGGCGTGAACGTGATAATATTGAATTTTGGATTTTTGGGTTTTCCTGTGAGTTTGGGTGAAATAGAAGTTACTTTGATTAATTGAATTTTAATTAGTAATGGAAAATGAAATTGAATTTTAATTGGGTTGCTTTCTTTGTATTTGACCAGTGTTAAAGTGAATTAGTTTTTTAGGCAAGTATTAGGGTGACGTCTGGCAAAGAAACGGTTTATGCCCGTTGTTGATTGTTTTGGGTTGATTTTTTTGGGATATAAGATAGTGGATAACGACGTGTCTGTGCCAGTTGGCATTACCGGAAGACGGCTTTACTCCCTCCGTTTTTATTTGTTTTTCGTTTTAAAAATAATCCCTTTGTTTGTTTACATGACACATGATTTTTACCCACTTAATCAATTTGATAAACAAAATTTGTTTATCAAATGACATAATTATAAATAAAATACTACAACATAAATGTCAAGTTATCATGGCATTTTCGTAAATCTGTCAACAACAGTATGACCCATATTTAATAAAAATTTGTTCATTTATTTACAATTTTGCCATTTGATAAACAAATTTTGCGGTTTTACTCGTTATACTTACTTTGAATTTTTTACTGAAATAAGATCTGTTCGTTTTACCTTATAAAAATGCAAAAATAATTTCTGTTTATTAAAATACAGTAACTTTAAAGGTCCTGTTTGGCAAAAAGTAGATGTAATAGGTAGCTTTTAGCTGTTAAGATAGCGAGTAATTGTTAAGGTAGCGAGTAGCTGTCAATCAGTAATGGATAGAGATTAGCTATTAAAGTAACGGTTGATAATATGAGTGTTTGGCAAAAATAGCGGTTGCAGTACTAAAGTACATCAAACTTCATGTAAATATTATTTAAAAAGTAATTATAATTTGTCAAACGCTACCCGCTACTTCTAAGCGCTACTATTTTTAACGTTTGAGAAAAGCTACCTAAACGTTACCTCTATTGTTAACTGCTATTAAAATCGCTACCTTGCCAAACACTTTCAAGTTTTTTTTAGTAGTGTTTTGAATGGTCAAAACGCTAACTGCTACCACCAAATGGGACCAACGAAGAAATATAATAGACAATTAATAAAAATAATTTTAGTTCAGTAAAAATTATTTTAAATTCAGCAAAATAAAATATTAGTTCAATAATAATAATTTGAGTTCATTCCTTAAAAAAATAATAATAATTTGAGTTTATAAAACTAAAAAAAAATAAATAATTGAGCAAAAATAAGATGAAATGAAAATAAAATTTCTAGAGTAAAATTTTGTAATATGAGCATTTAATAAGGGTCAAACATGACACGGATGAAATTTGAAAAGTATCAATGGGTTACTTAAAAAAATAGTAGGATTTTGGTGTAAGTTTGCAATCGTGCAATTAAATAACTTTTGTTTCTTGGTTTGACTCTTGTTGTGAGGTTTTAATTATCATGATTCTTTAATAAAAGTGAGCCAATATAGGTCTATGGTATTTGGTACTAATTATAAAGGTGTGATGTACTGATGTATCACCTAATTTCAAGTACAAGACATATACTCATGCCTCAAACTTTATTCAAGTAATGCTCTATTCATCTAATTAACCTTATTCATAATTATAAAGACTCATGAGAATACATTCAATTTAAGTCCATTAGTGCAAGGAGCACTCATTACATAGACTACAACTATTCCGATCATAATAAGTAATACTAAGTACAAGTATAAACAAACTAAGGTCATCTTTTATTCCGTTTAGCTTATATTTACTAGAGGTGGGCAATGTGTCGTGTCGGATCGTCGCGGGCCGTGCCTCGCCGTGCTGGGCACTGGACCGTCCATAATATTTTTATTTTTAATTTTTTAAAACTACTTTTAAAATGAATATACTATTTAAATAATTTTATTAATTCATGGTTTTTTTTTTATCATTATCTTATTATTGTTCTTTTTATTATTCTTATTTTAATTATTATAGTTCTTTATTATTATTTATGTTATTTTATGGTCGTGTCAGGCCGTGCCTGGCGGGCCAAACTGCTGTGCCGCCCGCGAGTTCTTGCCGTGCTCATGCCAGATTCGAAATTGTGTTCAAGGCACGACCCACTCCTCGGTCACCATGTCGTACCGTGCCGGGCCGCTCGCGAGCTGACACGGCTTATACCCACCTCTAATATTCACTAATTATACTCATATTTTTTTTTAAAAAAAGTTCGAATTAGATAGTTTAGGTAGTAGAAATATAAAGTGTAAAGCCTTACAAATTCAATACACAACCAAACATGTTATTTTAGAGTTTTTGTAATGTTTGAATGGAGTGAAAGAACTTGGGATCATCTTGTTTTCTAGTAGAAGGCTCGGAGATAAATGCAATTGGATTTCGTTAATTGTTATGAGTACTTATCAATATACCAATGTAAGCCAAGCCTACTATTAGGCAAGTTCAAGAATCATTTACCAAATTAAATACCTAAACCAAATCTTAGTTTCAATTAGTATAGCTAAACACTTTACAATAGCCAATTACAATAATTGCGCAATGCTTTAGAAAGCTACAAAACACTCAAAACTCAAGTAATGATCATTGATCATATATTCATAGTAATTCATCAATCAAGTATACTAAAAAAAATAAAATTATTTACAATATTTTGTATATTTACACTTTTTTATCCCCCAATTACCACACCATAGTGGCGGCCCACCATTCAAGAGCACTTCCACACCAATCTTACGGTGCATACAACCGCACATTACATCACCCCAAGATTGAAGATTCCCAACCCAATTCCCCCCCCCCCAAAAAAAAAAAAAAAAAAAATCAAGAAAATCTTTGAGAAGAACTTCTCCAGAATCCAGTATCATGAAACTGTTCCCACATCTTTCGTTCCAATTCGACCGTTGATCCATCAACTGAAACTTTGATCATCTCAAATTCCTTCTTATAAACCTCTGAAAATTCATCAACAAATCCAGTCTTATAGTACACTTCACTTACACCAGATCCTACCTCCTTCGCTTCTTCTAGAAGCCCTTTCTTCATCTTCTTCCTTTTCATCATCTTTCGCCTTCGCCGAAGCATCCGACGGCAGAGATTCACCGGAACTTTGTAGACGGCCAGGATTATAAATTCCACCAGAATACATGGACAACAACAGCAAACAGCGACGCAATTCGCCGTCGTAACTCCGGCAACTTCTCCGACATTTGACGACGACTTTTTCGGAGATGTTAGGGTTTTAGTGAGAAGCGGTTGACGCCGAGTTGACGCCATTGTTGATGATTTGATCACGATTTGACCGGTCATGAGAGAGAAAATTTGACGAACTAGAAGAATTAAGCTTGAAATTCCAATAAAAATGGCGAATTATTAAGAAGAATTGAGAAAAAAATTGATTTGAAGTGAAAAAAATAGAAGTAAAATAGCAGGAAGAAGAGAGAGGAATAATAATGAGTATTTGGGAGAGAGAAAAAGGGGGGAAGAGGTGAATATATATACTCCACTCCGGGCGGGTGCCTTTACTTTCGGTTATTAATTAATTAATTAAAAAAATTAATCGTTTAACTTTTATCACTAGTACTCTACTACTGTTGGTGTTGGTAGATTTTTTTTGGATTTAAAAATATCGACGGGTTTAAGTTATTCTGTGGTTCAGATTCTTTTCATCTTAAAATTTTGTTATATTAATCTTTTTAAATAGGTAAAGAATCAAAGTAGTAGTATAATGAATGAATAGAGATAAAAAGATTAAAATATTATATCGTAAATTTGATTTGATTTGAGTAAAAAAGGGGATATATCTTAGAGCATGTTAGGTACCATATTAGTTTGAGTTATTTATTGATTTTTGGTTTAAATTAAAGATTGTTTAAATGGTAAATTTATTGTAAAATTGGTTGTGATGTGCAGCATGTGGTCATTTGTAGAGCTCCACTTAGTCTCCGGCCTCCACATACATAAATAAAGGATATTGTAAAAGAGTGGTCGATTGCATTAGGGACATTTTTGGGTTAAATTTCATCATTATACGATTTGTATCATTGTTTGATTATCTTAAAATTGGTCTTATTCTTAGTACTAATAGTTATACTAATTTTTTTATATTGAAGATTCTCAATAAAAATAATTTTTGTTTATAAAGGTTTAATAAATAAACAAGCAATTGCAATTCATATAAGAAGTTCGCTTTATTTAAAAGAGTCTTTAAAACTCCTCTATCGTAAACTGTTAAGAAAACACATATCACGTCTTTCATGTTTGATCTAAATGGTTTGAAAATTATGTCATTTGTCTATGAATTTGCATCTAGAAATACAACACAAGAAAATATTACAGGTATAAAAGCATATTAATACTCAAAATTACTACTTGATTATATCATTTGAAAACTTGAAATCTTCAATTTGTAAAAATATAAACAACGTCAAACAAAGTATGATGTGTTGTTTGAATTACAATGCACTATTGAGTTAATTGGAAATCTTATTAGGATTACTGGATTAGCTTACAAGGACACTATTAATAAGTTTGATTTGAGAAAGGAGGAGGAAATGATTAGGGAGTATTTGAGGTTGGTGGAATAGAAAGAGTGGGGTATTAGTGTATAAACAGTAAGAAGAATTGCTCGAGAATGAAGGTGCAAGTAGTAGTAGTAAGATAGATGGATCCACGTAAGTAAGGAGAAGTGGTACATATCTGGAAGGTCTGTTGGTAAGATGTTTGGGTTGACTGGATTGGATTTTGGCTTGATTTGCGTGGTGGTGGTCAATCCTACTCATGTTTTCAGGGACAGGTCTAATCATCCATCTCCCTCATTTCATTTTACCTATCTATTCTTTCTTTCACATCTGCCACCTGTCATTTTACTTTGTCATTCATATTTTTCTACATTTTTTTTACAAAATTATTGAAAGAAAATACTAGAGAGAAAATATGGATGTGTCCATGTGGGTCAAGCCGGGTCCATAGGCTTTGCCACTTTGGGTCGAATTAGGTCCGGTTCAGTGATTTGAGTATGGGCCTGTTCTGATTAGCTAAACTGAGTTGAACAAGGCTGAGCTGAACTGAACTGAATTTATTGGAACTGAAAGAGTGGCTCAGGCACTAAATTGAAAACTAATCCTATTTTTATTTTCTATAATTTGGCAGTCGTAGTAGTTAATAAGGGTCTATTCTAATAGACTGAAATCAGTTGAGCTGAACTGAACTGAAATGAATATTTTATAAAAAAAGGAAATTAAGAGCTAAATTGAAGTGAGCTGAACTAAACTGAAAATAAATGTATGAGAGCAGGTTGAATGGCGAAGTACAATTAAATTCAGCCACGAAAAAAGAAGTTGATCCTATTCCTTAGTTAGCCGCCAAATTTAATACTGAAGTAGCTAGCTTGAGAGCTATCTGAGTGGTTTAAATTGCTTACAAAATAAAACAAATCAATATTTTTGCTAAAAAAATATGCATGGACTGTACTTTTTACATCTTGGGATTACTCTGTGAATCATGATAATGAGAGAAGCAAACAACTGTAGAATAGTATGAATATTAGTTTCAATTCAAATACTATATGGGTAATATGAAGTATTTCATTTATTTATTTAATATTTTATTAACACAACAGAGGGATTATAAATTTGCATTTCATGTACCATGGGAATAACTTACCACGTATAACCAAGCTAAGCTTGTTCTAGTGGTAAGGTTGTCGTCTTTCAACCTTGAGGTTGGAGGTTCAATTCCCACTGAAAACGCTTTGAGGGCGGGATTTCCTTACCCTTCCCTCTCATTCTCAAAATAATTAGTAAAACTAATAAATAATAAGAGCTCCTAATCATTGAGGGGGTTCATCTACATCGCGTAAAAGCTTTGTAATGAGATCATTGCCAGAAATCTAGATGTTGACAACATAACAACACATACAAGCTTATATATACTAATATACATACATACATTATACGGAATATATACAATTCATTCATAGATTGAATATGATTTTTATTGGATAATATAATGCACGCGGACTATGATTTATATTAGATATACCAATAATATATCAAGTAGTTAGGATATAATTTTTACTTCTATTTATTAATAAATTTTCAATAATATATTGACAATCATAGTTATATCTTTTTCAAAAGAATGTATATCAAGAAATAAATTAATACGAAGTACCTTGTTTTATTTTGACCAATTAATATAAGACAGAGATAAGGTATATACGAAACCTCGATTATATTTACATACAAAATCAAGTTATGCTAAGACTAAAAATACTTTGCTCTCAAAAAAAAAAAAAAAGACTAAAAATACTTATACGGATACGAGTTATAATACGGTATTTAGATCTGGTCACCAAACTCACTGCAATTTTTTTTCAGAATTAATAGTCAAGAAGACTATTACCAACATGACAAATATTTCTACAATTTAATCCAAAAAATGTCTCACTTCAGATTAGACTATAAATCTGCATACTCCGTACAATGTACTTCGTATATTCCTTGTTTTTCATGTATGTTTTACAAATTTTGGACTACTATTGAAATTCAATCCTTTAACTAGTCAATATAATTTTGGAAAGCTATTTGGCTTTTCTCTTACTACTACGTATTATTATAATGTAATAACCATAATTAGATGAATATGATAAACAAATTGAAATATATTCTGATTTTCTATTAATAATATACGAAGAATAATTCATATATAGTTCATACACGAGTATATTCTTTCGTCCACCAAACTTTGTGCAAATATCTTTTCCAAAAATAAAAAAGCTCCAAATTTCCTCCTTAATTTGTACTTAGATTACCTACATGCATAGCATGCAAATGGATCGAGGACTAATGGAGTACCAAGAAAACATATTCGTTCTCGTACTCCATACTTAGATACTCCTTTCGTCCTTGAATAGAAACTCAATTTTTTTTAGACACGAGATCAATAAAAATGAACTATAGTGAACAAATTGGAATTAAAATTGAATGCAAAGAAATTAGAGGATAATACTAATAATAGGCATTGCTTTTATAAGTTATAGGTCTTATAAAAAAGCATATAATTCAATACATTAAGGAATATTAATGTTACCCTAGTAATCTCAACCAGTCAAAATAAAAATGATACTGGAAAAATTGATACATGTCACAATCTTATTAAATAAAAAGGAAAGTCGGTTTGTATAAAAATATATTTGAGCAAACTTTTTATAAATTAAAAATTAAAAAGGCATATAAGACCTAATCATTTGTCTACGAGGAGCGGAAAGAGCAATTACAAATAAAAATTAAAATACTTAGATTAGAAATTTACAAGAATGCTGAGGCCAAGCAAAAAATATTTAATTTTCTTAGGATAATACTTACAAATAATGTCAGCTACCACTAAAAATATTCTTAATAATTAATACAAGTAATAATAATTTTTTTAAAAAAGTCACAATCAAATCCAGGTCAGCAAAGGTAATTTTCAAGATGGCTGCATATAGTAAGTGGGGAAGTATATTCTTTGAAATGCCAAAATTATAATTTGATTGCGTTTGCAAGTCGCATTTGGCCGGCCTATAAAGCCAAAGGTGCTCCTTATCAATGAATATTACTTGTACTTTGCATATTAGCCAGTGATAGGGCTGTACACCGGTCCAAAACCGGATCGGACCTGGACCGGACCTGTTAGGACCGGGACCTGAATCAGCCAATTTTGAGGACCGGGGAACGGACCTGATAGAGCAGGTCCGGGTCAGGTCCAGACCTGAGCAATCAGGTCCGGGTCAGGTCCAAACCTGAACAGACCTGTTTTGTGTGTGTGTGTGTTTTTTTTTTAAAGAAAATAAATAACCTGTTGGACCTGTTTATAGACCTGTTTATGGATCTGTTTACATAAAACCTAAAAATATCAATAACAAAAACTACATAAAATCTCTAAGTCTCAAATATAACAAATAATTCATTAAATTACATGAAGTCTCTAAGTCTCAAATACTATAAATACATTAATTATCCAAAGACAACTTGAATTTTGGCGAGTTGCTTTCCCTTTGATTGCGTGATTCACACTAATGAGTATAATCCGTGGTTCTTGTTGATCCTAAGCATATAAAATGATAGAATTCAATTACAATTCAAATTGAATTCACAAATTTAACAGAATACATACAAAATATACAATACACTAGCATGTGGTACAAACCGTGCAATACACCATTTGATTAGTACACTGTCCAACAAATTTACAAAAATTCACAGAATACTACATTGCATATATTCTGAAAATATAAACAGATTTTAAACTGTTCCATAAGTTATACAACAAGTAGAGTAGCCTATCCCTCATTTATCAATCTACTCCCAGCAAATTCACAATATAAACAGATTTTAAACTCACAAATCGAAAGAAACCAAAATTCAACATGAATTCGAAACAATTGAACTAAAAAAATTCAAAAACAGTTACTTTAAATAAATAAAAAACTAAAAAAAAAACATGAATTCGAAAAAAATGAACTAAAAAAAGAATTTCAACATGCAAACATCAAACAATCATTATTAGCAATTGAAACATGAATAAACATATGAATGCCACACATTTAATTCAACATTTCAAATTAAAAAATATCCAATTCAAATATAATTCGATTTAATTCAAAAAAAAGAACTTACAAATCCCACCGTGAAGGAGTTCGTGCAGGTGGACGAAGATGGTAGTCTGGCTGATGCAGCGTGTAGAGGTTTCCGTGCTGTTGGTCTGGTGGGCGGTGGCGACTGGTGTCTGTGCAGATCTGCTGCGTGAGGGAGGAGTGTTGGTGTGGTGTCGGTGTCGGCTGAGAGAGAGAGTGCGTGAGTGAGGAGTGAGTTAGGGTTAGTGGGTTACAAAAATGAACAGACTTGTTTTGAAATTTGGATTTTTTTTTTTTTAATAAAAAAGGCATTTTTACCGGGTTTCAGGTCCAGACCTGGAAACCCCGGGTTTGGACCTGATCCGGACCGGGACCGGGAACCTTGATTTTCAAGGATCGGGACCGGACCTAAATCTACAGGTCCGGGTCAGGTCCGGTCCAAACAGGTCCGGGTCAGGTCGGTTTTTAGGTCTGGTCCTGTTTATGTACACCCCTAGCTAGTGATACCAAAACTTGGAAGGACCATTTTAACTAAGATACAAGAATTTAATTTATTAATCGATTTGTCTAACGGGTACCCATTGGGCCGTAGAAAAATATGATATATTAAAATAAATATTTTTTCAACTTTATTGTCAGATTAAGTGAATAACTCAATATAAAAAAGAGAGTAAATATGAGAATGGTAAACACTATACTTTGATGAGGTTGAGCTTGATACGATGTGTTAGTGGACGAACTCAATCAAAAGCTTAAGCTGATGGTTGATGCCAAGAAATATGTTTTATAATCTATCACTCCCCATCACATGAAAGGCCCTTTGGACTTGAAATGTGGATGCAACACAGGCCCACCCATACCTGGTGCGAATTAATTCCACTTTGAAAGAGGGGCGGATTAGATTCGAACCTGTGACCTTTGTGTCACGCTGGCTCAGATACCATGTTAGAGAACCATCTCAACCAAAAGCTTAAAGTAATGGTTGAGGCCCAGGAATATGTTTTATACTCTATCACGATGCTTTGAAGGTTAGTTATCACATAAATTTAGCGCGACCAAGAAGGAGATGCACCTGAGTTCAAGGAGGTGTGTGTTTAGTGTTAGAGTTGCTTTTAGTTCTTTTAAATGTAGTAATGAGAGACGAGGAGGTAATGTGGTTGCTCATTGTGTTACTTGGTGGAGACTACCTTTGATTCAGAACATATTTGTATCAACGTTTTGCTAATAAATCCCGCTTGTGGTCTAAAATAAGAATCTTTTAAGTCTTTAGATGCACCCATATTAGAAAACTCCTTAATTTTAATTGAATGATTACCAAGATTTTTTAAAGAAGAATATTGAGATTACACTAGTTAATTTATGTGCACGATCATGAGGAATAATGCATTAGTAAGTTTATGTAACATAGTGCAAAAGTCATTTCCACTACATCAATGACAATAATGCAAAGTCATATCTCATATGCATCAAACAAATAATGCATGGTGTCACTAAACAACCGAAGGGAGTGACTACTATTCTACTAAAGTAAGCTTTTATGTTCAATGAAAAGGAAATACAGAGTTTTTTTCATAAAACAAATGGAAATTTAAGTCACAACAAATGGAGTTTAAGTAATACGAAGTACTAAAGAGTAATATAATACGAAGTATATACTTGTAAAAAAAAAAAACGTAGTATTATATATATAACACTATTACCAAATTATTTTACTAAAAAAGGAAGCTGCACCATCAGTTATTTGGCTGTTATAAATCAATACAACTCTTTCAACACTATAACTTGAGTTATAAGAGTTATAACTATCAACTACGAGTAACATACTAATATCTATTGTCATCAGAGGTCATATAATAAAATATTTATCAATGTATGGGCTTACTTAATTCTAAGTACTTCGTTAAGGACAAAACAAGCATGAAACAACACTACTCGTATAATCATTTACTTATAAATAATTAAATATCTTATTATCCAAAAACAAACTGACGTGTTACAAGGACAAGACTTGGAACTTTGTAAGCATTGTGACCCTTGACTTAAGTATCAAACACAGCTTTGGAATAGAATATACGAAGAATAATAAAACAATGTAAAATATGTCACATCTCAACCATTAAATTGAATAGTGAATGTTGGTCATTTAGTTTCTGATTATCTTGATATTGTTTCTTGTAATGAATCAACTTTATTTCCTACGTCGTATTTGTTATGTTTCTGAAGCATAAGATTTCTCCTCGTCAATATTACCTCCTAATATCCTCTTTTCCTTATCATGTCCGAGAAAAAAAAAAAAAACATAAAACTTTTCAAATTCAACAATACGTTAATAAATATAGTCTGAAATACTTATATTACATAATTATTGTTTTTGGAATCATGCATGTATGATAGTGATAGAAATTAGTTAATGACTAATGATTCTATAGCAATATTTTTCTCCGCAGGTTGATCGTGGTGATGAGATGAGGTAGTGAGTGGTGAAAGAGAAAGGGTGAGAGAGAGTAGTAATAAAAGCATAAACAAATATTGTCAGCTCGATTCTAAGTAAATAGCTCAACCAAAATAAATTTGTTAGTTTGATTACTTCGTTGTTTCAAAGTATAAAAACCGTAACAGGAAACTAGGAAAGAGCCAAGTATACAAAGATAAATTAAACTACATAAATTCTCATAAACAAGTCAAGTCAATGACAATATACGAAGTATTATCAACTAACTACAACTCAAAGAGCTGGGGTGAGAGTGAAGGAAGACTCAAGTGGTTAGAGCTTCCCGAAATGATCTTGGAATCCCGCCCTTGTGGCTCTCTAAACACCAAAAAAAGAGCTGGGATAAAAAAGAAAAATGTGCAGACATACTAGAACTATAGAAAATGGGAAGCTTGTAAAACAGAACACTACAGTCTACAGTAACACGAAGGCTGGATAGATTACTAGATTAGAGGGCCGTTTGTTAGACCCATCAAAAAATTTATACCCCAATTCTTCTTCAAAGAAAGTGCCAGGGGTTCAAACAAATAAAAGGATACCTCACATTAGCTAACATACATAAGTTGACGATCTCTTCTTTAAGATTTACACACCCCTTGAACACCAAAAGTTCGGCCCTAGATTTGCTGATATCGGCAAGTACAAGCGGTTATAACAGGAGATTTATCTTACTGTCCTGAAAAATCACCTACCAATGAAGCCGAAAAAGTGAAGGATAACAGCCAGAAGAAGCATGCATACGGCTATAATCATTCCCGGTCTTCCCAGTAGCCAGTTCTTTGTCTTTTTCGCACCTTCTACTCCTCTTTGAATTCTATCAGCCCAACGCATCTAAAAAAAGATTGAAGGGAGAAATGTCAATAGAGAAAAAATCAGGCAGTGACATCAGATTGAATTTGAGCATGAAACATGATAAGTACTATGGTAGAAAATAATTATGAGAGTTAAAAACAGTTATAAACCAGGAAATGAAAAGGTTGAGCAAAATAAGTTCCTCAATCCAAATTCTAAACTATAGACTGAGATTCTTCCTAGAATGAAAGCAGGCAGGGTGACTAATTGAGTTAGATATTCAGGTAAAATTATGCTTCCATTTGTTAATAAGTAAATGAGACTACGAGCGAGATTCTACAGCTAGATAGATCAGCCAACTATTCTTTCCAAATAATTGAATTGGTAGCAAAAATTTCAAATTTAAGCAACAAAATCTTGGTGTGCAGTTTGAAGTTGATAACATGACCTCTATGAGATAATGTATACTTTGGCGAGTGGTTTAGAGTAGATTAAGGCAGAGTCCATAGAAACAGAAAGTACCATTTTATCTAGGTCTTCAGGTGACAATGACGACATGGCTTCTTGAGCTTTTGCAGCATCTTCTTTGGAAAGCTTGAGTCCAAATTGCTCACTCATGCTGGCCATCATATCGGGGCTCATATTTTTCATCATCGACGAGAACATCTGATAGGTGCCAAACAAAACGGAATTCATCAGCAATATTAAGGCATAGCACATCTCAAATTTTTAATCAGATGCACTTTTAAATTCAATAGACAGAATTAGCAGCTAGCTCACTTGTCGCATGGCGGGATCTTTCATTTGATTTCTCATCTGTTCTTGCATATCACTCATAGATGTAGGCATACTTGATTGGGAAGTACTTCCAAAATTAGTATACGAGCCAGATATACTGTTCCTCTCACCAATACTATTATTTCTATCAACAGGTACATCCCGATTTGCAGTGAACTTTGAGCCAGACTCCGAACTCGATCTGCCACTTGACGAACCTGATGAGCTGGGAACTGAGTCCTGCTTCAAAGAAGAAGCCATCTCAAACATCCTTTGAATTTCCTCCGGTGACATTTTACCCATCATATCACTTGCTGTTTTCAGCATTTCGGGTGACAAATTTGGAGGAACTGAGCCCGGTCCAAAGTTACCATTAAAGGGTGAATTATCACCCTTAAACGAGGAGGCCATTTTCATCATATTTTGGAGTTCCTCTGGAGACATTCGGCCAATCATATTTGATGCTGTCTTCAGCATGTCAGCAGGAACCTCTCCATTGTTTCCCATATTCATTCTGGCTAGAACCTCAGGATCAGTTTCGGAAATGAAATTCTGGAAGGATCTGCAGACAGGCAAGAGAAAATAGACCAACCAATTTATTATCTGTCACATAAGAAGTCCTTAACCGGTCCTTTCACATTCAAGCAGCACAGTAGCAGGACATTGAAAATTATAACTTCAAATTTTATAATTTCTCCATCAGAGACTGCGATTAGAAATCATTAAGAAATGCAAGAGCATAATTGTTTGAAATTCAATTCAGGTCATGACCAAGGAAAAGTGTCATATGCCAACAATAGATATGCAATTCTAAATCAGCCTAGCATTGTGAATTCTACATTATGTTGCTTCAACAACTAAAAAATATCTATAAATAATACTAAAACAAACCTTTCATTTGATTTTGCTTATTTTAACGTACTTCGTATATACACGTAGTACTAACATTGAGTTATATCCTTTTAACAATAATCATTATGAGTAATATATTATGTACGTATATAAATTTGCCCTCAGAAAAAAAAAATTATGTAAATAAATTTTTACAATCTTTATTATGAATACTATAGTACTTACACGAGTTGAACTATGGTTTTCTACAACTACTTTATCCAAATACTTTTGTGCATAGCACGAGTACTAACAGAGAAAAGAGGTGTTCAATAATTCACCTGGTTAAGTGGGAGTTCTGCCCCCCCACCCCACCCCACCCCCCAACCCCCCCCCCCCACCCCCAAATCACACACACACACAGAAAAATTTATAAAACTTGCCTGATTGTGTCGGGATCATCTTTCATTGCCTGCAAACATTCTGATTCTGTCGTTGGTCTCTTACTAACAGTTTCTGATTGATATTTAGAATGCCCAATGCTTTCCTCAGGGTGAGTAACTGAACAATCTTGAGACGCTCTCTTATCATTTGAAACTAACACAGCCTCAACTTCTTCAGTAATTTCTTCAATTACCAATCCTGTAAGACCCATCAATATAAATGATTCAACTTAAAAAGGCTGAATGACACTAAAAGCAGCATATTTTGTAACACTAACTAGTCATGAAATATTATACCTGTAGAAGTTCGTGTGACACCTTCTTTTCCTAGACTTTCATTGACCTCCCTGTAAAACAGGAGAAAAACCTCATTTCAGACATGCTTCTTGCTCAATGATTGAAAATTTGCATGATAACAGAAAACCTAACAAAACTGCTATAAATTTTCTAGATCTTGACACAGTTTGCACTGACAAACATAATCAACAAATAATGTGTTGTCAAAATCGACGTCATAATTAAAAAAACCTGATTTACCTTAAAACTTCAGCAATCGTGTCATCACCAGGGGTAACTTCAAGTGCCCTAGTCAGGTCAGAGGCAGCAACCTAGAAAAAATATATATATACAAAAGTTTACATATATGGAGTACATTGAAGCCCTTATACAACAACTCATGGCTACATAAGATACATACACGCAAAAAAAAAAAAAAAAAAAAAAAAAAAAAAAAAAAAAAAAAAAAAGAAGCAAAAATAACAACAATAATAAAAAATTACCTCTAATTGACCTAATTCTTTGTATGCTTGACCCCTACGGTACAAGGCCTTGACATTCTTTTCATCATAGGCCAAAACCTGAAAGAAAAAGAGCAAACTTCAATCATCTCTCTATCCTACCCTAGCTATAAAAATGGAGAGAGGAACTCAGTGCACATAGCTGGTAATATCCTTCCTACATTGCAAAATTGAGTAATATGGGGTCTGGTCATTAGAACGATAACATCCTATGGCCTAATAATGATTTGAAAAATACCTCACTGCCTTCTTTGATGCAGTCATTAAATTGTCTAGTTTTCAAATAACATGACATCAGATTGAGTGAGCATGCTAACTGCAATGCTCTACTTCTGGCAACTGGAGCCCCTTGTAGGTTGTTCTTTGCCTGCAGATAAAGATGCCAGCTGATGAGATTTTCACTAACAAAAATCTATCTAAACAATAAAGAATACAAATAAAACACTCACCCGCAAGTATTTCTGTGCTGCATCATGATATTTTCCCTGTTTGTGAAGGTCATTTCCCTGGAAAGATTGTAAATGTTATAAGCACAAGCAAACTAGGTAGTACAATAATTTCTTTTCTTTTTTTTTTTGAAAAAAAAAACTAATTTGATAAAGTATATAATTAATGAACAAGAAAATTCAATTTACAGTAAAGCTCCAAGTATTGATTTATGAGTATAATATGACATGATTGGTCATTTATATGAAATTTTTTATGCTAGAAGAAGATTGTAAATGACGTATTAGACAGACCCGGCAAGTGAGTTGTTTTAGCTTGCGCCTATTACATAGACAAGGATGCAAGTTTGTATGAAAAGTATTTATATTAAGCAAGGCAAGGTATTCATGGAGTAGTATGCAGGTTCAACTAACAGAGCAGCCGAAGCATGTAATGGTTACCTCTATTTTTACTAGGTGCTAAATCAAGATCTTAACTTGCAAACTAATAACGTCATATTACATGAGTACGGACTATGCCACAATCTCCAACTAGCTTACACTGGCCATGCAAAAATACTTTTTTAAGATCAATCTCAATACATGTCCATATTAACAACATGCAAGACATTGTTGATTTGTTGGCATCGACTTACCTGTTTTTTAAGTAATTCAGCTGCATTTAACTCGTAGGCTAATTGAGCATCAGCACGTGCACGCATTGATGCAATTTCTTCCGGGGATGAATTAGCCATCTTCTCACCAATCTGAGCCATTTCTTCAGGACGTACATTCTTCATTTGCTCTGCAGCCATCTTTAGGTCCTCAGGCCTCATATTCTTCATACCCTCCGAAGCCATCTTAAGCAACTCCGGATTAGACATCATCTACAACACCACAAACACACATCCGATATCACTAAATCAGCACCACACAATGATCTAAATAAGACATGCACTTGATTTTATAGCATAGATTACATCCAACTTGGAATCACCTCCCAACACTAGTCGTCAATCACATAATCCTATAGAAAGTCGAAAACCAGTAACAATTCGAAACCTTTTTTCTCCTATTATTACAAACAACTAGCCGTCAATCACCAAAATTCCTTTTCACTTGATTTAAAGGATCAATACGAATAAAGGATCCTCAGTTCCACATTAGTACAATACGAATAAAGGATCAATTGCGAAAGATAGAATCTCAACTAGTATCAAGTTCATTAACAAATTCTCAATCAATATAACACCCTAAATTAAACCCCCAAATTGAACTTTGAGCCAAAAAACAATAATTGAGGAATTAACGACACTGCTAATTTCAAGTGGAAGCAAAAATTACATCTGCTAATTTCAAATTGAAGCAAAAATTACATCTCAAGAACAAAACAAAAAACGAATTCCATGATCATCTAAAAATTAAAATTCAAAAAAACATTATCAAGAACAATCAACAAAATCTACAATAAAAAAGAAAGAAAAATAAAATTAAATCAAAGGAGAACCTGCTGTTGGATCTTAGCCATCTCAGCAGGAGACATGCGACTCATCTGTTCTTGCGCAATCCGAAACAACTCAGGATCCATCATACCGTTAAACATCTCGCAAAATCCTTCGATTAGTTAGGGTTTTTATAAATCAATAAGTTACAATTGAGATCAAATCGAAGCAGAAATTCGTAGAATCTAGGGATTGATTAATTGCGATGGATGCAAAATTGAAGAGAGAGAATTAAACAGTTGGGGGAATTTGGTGATAATTGTGAAGGTAAATGGAAGAAAGAGGTGAAGAATTAAAATTTATAATTTTAATTTAGTTGGAAATAAATAAGGTGGGTCGCCAAGACGCCAACCACACTTGAATCAAATAGGACTAGGACTCTTACACGGTCACAAGGAAGAGAATCGGAGAAAGTACAATTCACAAGTGTACCCTTGTTCTAAACTTCTAATATCTGTTGTCCCGGATTAATAGTCACGTGAGTAACTAAGTACCACATGACTTGTATACTTCGTAACATAAATGTACTCTTATTGTCAATAAACTCCTAAAAAAGGAGAGTGAAACTCGTTGAAGATTTTTATGGCTTCATTTAATACTCCATAATCAAACGTTCCATATTAAATAATAGAAGTTGCAACTTTCTTTTTTTTTGTTCATGGGTTCGTTTATTGTTGAAAACTTGAAACGTTACAAAGTACTTCAAAAAGTACTATGTAGTACCTTCAATTTCTTGATGGCTTTCATTAAATAATTAACGTAACGAAAAAGAAAAAAACAATCTTATAAATAGGTTGATGTTGACAAACTATTTTTCTCATGCACACGAAAGTAGAAGGAAAAAAAAGTGTTAATCACATGGAGCATTGCATACTCGTTATTTAACAATAAGTTCTCTATAATCTGCATTCTAATCATAATTAGTAATTTGGGCTTATAAAGCAACGTCTCAAACTTCAATGTCTTCGTCTAATGCTGCAAGCTTCAATTTCATCCAAGCTTGTCTCAAGCTTCAATTTCATCCAAGCTTGTCTCAAGCTTCAATGTCTGGATGAAATGTGACGCTCGTAGTATTAGACGATGACAATGAAGCTTGAGACATTGCTCTATTAGCCCAAAAACCACATATTATGATTAGGATGAAGATTATATTGAACTTGATTGTTGAAGAACGAGTGTGCAATGCTCCTTGTAATCGACACTTGTATTATAATTAGCCTCAAATTTCAATTAACTTCAATTTTTAAAAATTCAAATTATTGACGCAAAACTTAACTTAAGTTGGTGTAATTCTAATCATTAAAAAAAAAAAAACAGCATGCACTATTTTCATTCTCAATTTCATTTATTACGTACTCGTACATTGCACGAACCGGGGAAAAACCGAGTTTATGACTAAAGTAGTAGCCGTGGGCACCAAGGATTAGGGATTGCCATGGTCGAAACATTGATTTAAATCTGTGCCGTGACATTTTGTAGTTGTTCTTTCTATTATTGCAAAACCCCCAAAACCTTTCCGATTTCAACTGACCCACCATTTCTTTACTTCCGGCAACAAAATTTTTGTCTCTTCTAAATCCCCAATTCATCAAATTGTTCATCGGAAAAAATGGAATTAGGGTTTGCTCAAGAACAAGTGAGGAACATCTGCATCCTTGCACATGTCGATCATGGCAAAACTACACTTGCTGATCATCTAATTGCGTCTTCTGCTGGAGGAGTTTTGCATCCTAAACAAGCAGGTAAGATGAAATTCATGGATTATTTAGATGAAGAACAACGTAGAGCAATTACCATGAAAAGTTCTTCAATTGCTCTTAAATACAATAACCATTCTATTAATTTGATTGATTCTCCTGGTCATATGGATTTTTGTAGTGAAGTTTCAACCGCCGCTCGATTGAGTGATGGTGCGTTAGTTTTGGTTGATGCTGTTGAAGGTGTTCATATTCAAACTCATGCTGTTTTAAGGCAAGCTTGGGTTGAGAAGCTAACACCTTGTTTGGTTTTGAATAAGATTGATAGGTTGATTTGTGAATTGAAGTTAACTCCAATGGAAGCTTATAATAGGTTATTGACTATAGTTCATGAAGTAAATAGTATTGTGAGTGCATATAAATCAGAGAAATATTTGTCAGATGTAGATTCTATACTTACTGGCTCATCTAGTGAAATGGGTGTTGATGAAATTCATGAGTTGATTGAGGATGATGAAGAGGAAATGTTTCAACCTCAAAAGGGTAATGTGGCTTTTGTTTGTGCTTTGGATGGATGGGGGTTTACTGTAGGAGAGTTTGCCGAGTTTTATGCTGAACAGTTTAAGTTAAAAACGGCGGCGATGAAGAAGGCTCTATGGGGTCCTTGGTATTGTCACCCTAAAACAGGGAAGATAGTGGGGAGGAAAGGGTTGGGTGAAGGGAGTACAGCTCAACCTATGTTTGTTCAATGTGTACTGAAACCGTTGTGGCAGTTTTATCAAGGGGTTCTTGAGCCTGATGGTGATAAGGGGATAATTGAGAAGGTGATGAAGAGGTTTAAGTTAGTAGTGCCAGACCGTGAAAAGAATAATAAGGATCCTAAGATTGTTCTTCAAGCTATTATGAGTCGTTGGCTTCCGCTCTCAGAGGCCATATTGTCCATGGTTATAAGATGTATGCCGGATCCAGTTGCTGCACAGGCATACCGAGTCTCTCGTTTGCTTCCAAAGAGAGAAGTTGTGGATGAGGTAGCTAAATCTGAGGTGTTTTCAGAGGCTGAATATGTGAGGAAGTGTGTTGAAACTTGTGCTGCTAGTTCTGAAGCACCTACTATTGCTTTTGTTGCTAAGATGTTTGCTGTTCCTATGAAGATGATTCCTCATAAGGGTCCAGATGGGGACATTTTGAATGATTTTACTGATGAAAATGGGAACAATACAGAGTCAGATGAATGTTTTCTTGCATTTGCTAGAATTTTTAGTGGAACCCTTACTGCTGGGCAGAAAATCTATGTTCTTTCAGCTTTGTATGATCCATTGAAAGGAGAAGCAACACAGAAGCATTTGCAGGAAGCAGAATTGCAATCGTTGTATCTGATGATGGGTCAGGGCCTTACACCTGTTGCATCTGCCACGGCTGGGAATGTGGTAGCTATACGAGGACTGGGGCATCATATCTTAAAAAGTGCGACACTTTCATCGACGAAGAACTGTTGGCCTTTCTCAAGCTTGATGTTTCAGGTTTCACCTATGCTTAAAGTTGCCATTGAGCCCTCTGATCCAGCAGATATGGGTGCACTCATGAAGGGCTTGAGGCTCCTGAATCGTGCTGATCCATTTGTGGAAGTTTCAGTCTCGTCTAGGGGAGAACACGTGCTTGCTGCTGCTGGAGAGGTGCATCTTGAGAGATGTATTAAGGATTTGAAGGAAAGATTTGCTAAGGTGAGCCTGGAAGTGTCTCCACCACTTGTCTCCTACAAAGAGACTATTGAGGGTGAAGGGCCTAATCCATTAGATAATCTTAAAATCTTGTCTGGAAACACAGATTATGTTGAAAAGACAACATCTAACGGAAGATGCACTGTTAGAGTGCAAGTCATGAAGCTTCCAAATGCTCTGACGAAGCTGCTTAATGAAAATTCTGACACACTTGGGGAAATCATAAGTGGTAAACTTGGTCAGACTTATAAGAAGTTGGAGTCACAGATAGGCTCTGTTGCTGAAGATGATGAGCCTCTCGAAGCATTTAGGAAACGCATAAGGGATGCTGTGGAGAACGATATTGTTTCTGCTATTCCGGAAAACGAAACTGATAAGATTCAAAAGTGTAAAGTTTTGTGGGATCAACTTCTTGAGAGGATCTGGGCTCTGGGTCCTGGGCAGGTTGGCCCTAATTTGCTTATTACCCCAGATTCTATAGGAAAAAGTACTGAAGATGCCATAGTTGTGCCTGGATTCTCCCATGTGTCTGAAAAACTAGGTTTTGTAGATGATACTAGAAATTCTGATAGTGCCGTGGAGGCAAATTCTGCACTTTATGCTGAAGCTGCTAGTCTGGCAAGTAGTGTGGTGTCTGGCTTTCAAATTGCAACTTCAGCTGGTCCTTTGTGTGATGAGCCTATGTGGGGTTTGGCATTTCTTGTTGAGGCTTACATTTCATCAGCATCTATTCAATCAAGTGATCCTGAAAATTCTCAACAACTAATGGAACAATATGGAATGTTTACTGGTCAGGTGATGACTGCAGTAAAAGAGGCTTGCAGAGCTGCTGTACTTCAGAGAAAACCTCGTCTTGTTGAAGCTATGTACTTTTGTGAACTAAACACCCCAGTTGATTATCTGGGTTCCATGTATGGTGTGCTTGCTCGTAGGAGAGCCCGAGTAGTGAAGGAAGAAATGCAAGAAAGTTCCCCTTTGTTCACTGTGCATGCTTATTTGCCAGTTGCTGAAAGCTTTGGGTTTGCTGATGAGCTTAGGAAATGGACTTCTGGGTCATCAAGTGCACTTCTTGTTCTTAGTCACTGGGAACAGCTTATGGAGGATCCTTTTTTTGTTCCTAAGACAGAGGAAGAGATTGAAGAGTTTGGAGATGGTTCTAGTGTTGTTCAGAATACAGCCAGAAAGCTCATTGATGCTGTGAGGCGGAGGAAAGGACTACCTGTAGAGGAAAAAGTAGTTCAGCATGCAACCAAGCAGAGGACCCTCGCTCGGAAGGTGTAGAATTTTCTGCTTTAGTAATGTCATCATTTTTGGAAGAGGAAAAATTGTATTTTGTCTTTTTAACTACTTCATTGTACGGAGTGATGATCTATTCCCTCATTTTGTTGAATACGAGTTCAATTTTTTGTTACAAGAGCTAATATTTGAATGTTTTGAGGCCAGAGGTCTATATGTAAGTTTTCAATGTGAATGAGAAAATGTGTCTTGTGAATTGTGACAGTTTCATTTATCTTGTTCAATAATGCAAATTGAAGATCATCCGTGCAAGTAGTAGACATGGTAATAAATACATTGATAATTAATTAAACTTGCCAAGTAATGAAACATTGGTATGTGAATTGTAAAGCATGAATTATTAATTATGCGATTTGAGTGATGAATTAATCACTGAATTCGTCATTTACTTTTTGAATTGTGAGTTTCAGTACAACATGAATCTTGGACTTTTAACATAGTACATACAGCGAGCATGGTAAAGCAAAATTTAAGCTGCTTCAAAATGGGAACTGGCTGACAAAACCACTTGACAGTCTGCTGGCTTTTCGGCTAAGAGTATTGTGTTAGCTTCTAGAATTGATTTCTGAACATCTTCAAGTTCTTGTCGCATTCTTTCAGACGGAAGGCCTGTTATGTGTTGCTCTCTGTACAAGAGTTGGGTTGCTCTCTTAACCGCAACTTCTCTTTCGCTCTCAAATATAGCTAATTTTAATGACAACATGTACATATCTTCTTCAAGTATCATCAGCTCTTCTTCTCTGAAATGCTCTTCGAAGATACACTGCTGATATTCAACTATCATGTCATCAATCTCAGGCTTCCCATTCTCTTTCATCTCCAAAAGCATCTCCTTTTCATTAGTGACATTTTGAAGGGCAAGTTCCCTTTCCTGCACCAATTTTGTAGTCTTTTGCATCTCTACATTTTTAACTTGGATTTCACTATCCAGCTTTTGGCCCTTCCTGTTCAAATCATCAACCTGCTTCTTGATGACACCAAGTTTTTCCTGGGTTTGCTTAATCTTGCTGTGCAATTTGGTTTTTTCTTCCTCAGATTTGAGCAAATCAGTTGCCTTGCTGCAGATCAGAGCTGGAGCTTCGGTTCTCTCAATGTTATCAATGGCAAGGAGAACTCTTTGACTTTCTTGTTTTTGGTTTTCCTCCTCAAGTTTAGATTTGAGGCGCCACAAGTTGTTCCTCAGTTCCACTTCAGTTTCTTGGATCTCTCTTCTTTTTGCATTGATTTCATTGCTTTGAACCTGAAGACGGACTAGATTTTCCTTTTGTTGGCCCAAGGATGACATTGAGTCATGCATTCTTGCCTTTGCTCTATCTTCTCTTTGTTCGAAGTAAGCAATAGATGAAGATATATTTGATATAGAAACTTTAAGTGCTGCAAGCTTTCTAAATACAAGGGCACTTCTATCCTGCGTCTCTGATGAGAGAGGTTTCAGGGATCCAATCTCCTGTTGCTTGAACTGCAAGAGAACCTTTAACGCATCAATCTCCCTCGAGACTGCGTCAACTAGAAGTACTGCTTTCTCAATGGTTTCAAATTCACTGACAGCGTGGACCGAATTTGAAAGCCTTTCTCGGGCCTTCTCCAGCTCCTTCTTTACAAGGACAAGTTCCTCCTCTGTTAATGTCTCGGAATAAGTTCTGAAGTGCACCCTCCTAGTATCTAAATCATCCTGAGAATCACCAGGACATTGGATTTTCAAGACATTACTCTCATTAGTCTCATACTGGCCCTGAACACATGTTCCAAAAGAATTTTCCTCCAGGATAGGACGCTGTTCATGAATATTCTGGATTTCATCCAACCCCGCATCCATCTGAATTTCAGTTATAAGTGGAGCGGGTGGACACTGGCCACATGTATTCTGCACATTCCATTTAGACGTGTCAGCTTCCTCTAAGACCACTGTGTCAGCAGACAGAATTTGCTGGTCTTTCATGCCACTGCTGCTTTCAGCAAAACATTCAGAAGACCCCGCATATTTTCCTCCATCAACCTCGACAAGCTTTTCTGGGAACTCGAATTCTCCTCTCTCTGCAGTATTGTTGTGCACAGCAGATGAAAGCAATCTTTTAATATCATCTCTTTCTTGCATTGCTTTCTCATACAGACTCATAAGTTTCTCATTTTCATCATGCATTTCCGCAAGTTGATGCTCTAAATCCTCCAGCCTTTTTATTTCGGCGTCTTTTATCTGAGAAATAGCACCAGATCCAGTATTTTGGCCTTCATCGGCATCACCTTGAGCATCTAAATTATTGACTTCATTGGTCTCTGCAGCTGCCCTTTCATACAAATCTATCAACTTACTATTGTCCTCGAGTAAAACCTTGATCTTAGCTCGTAATTCATCATTCTCCTTAGCCAGTATGATTGCCATTTCATGTGCTTCAGCTTCTCTTTGACTTGCTGCTGCAATGACATCAACCATGGCTTTGAGCTCCTGCTGGTCATTGCTGTTCATGTCATTCGTTGTAGTCGAAGTAGCATCAACTTGCATTTGGTGGCTTTCTTCTTTTGTGTTTAGGGAGGATCTAACTTCATGTAACTCTGCCTCCAAATCCTTGATGTGCCTGCAAGATGTGAAATTTTGGTCAGCCTGTCATGTGACAAAAACATAATTGAATTCTGCAAAATGCACTCGTCAGAATTCTGGAATCCCACAAATATCATATGAAGTATCATTATTTAATCACTGCATCTTTGTCTGTGGAGACCTCAACAATGAAAGAACTGAAGTCAACAAATAACAAACTAACTTAATACTTTGTATTCTTCCAAATACCAGTCACCTTTGGCAGAAAGAAAGGGGCTGTTTCCATTCCATTTCTAAGTTATGGCAATTATTAGAAGGTATTGATGAATACAAAGACTAGAAATAGACCCGGTCTACAATAACTTATTGTAGACCCAACCATCTTGTATACCACACGAATGTGATTATATCATACGAGATGTGATTATATTACTTGCAAAGTGATTATATCATTTTGAAACTATTATGTAAATGTATAACTCAAAAGGTGAATTTATCATTATAAAAAGTACTATCAAATAGTAAATTACATCATTCAAAACATGATTTTTAAATTTTATCATCCTAAAGATAATTATATTATCTCATTAAATGGTTTAATATGAGATTATATAATTCAAAATATGATCACAAATAGATAATTATATCATCTAAAAAAGTGATTATATCATCCAGAATGTGATTATATTATTTGAAAGTGTCAAATTTTGGGTCTACAATAATTTACTGTAGACCGGGTCCATACAAGACCAATTGATTAATGAATTTAATCTTCAGTCATGTAATATCAATAAGACCAAAGAAGTTTATAGACAGTAACCTTTCCAATTTTTCCTTCGCCTCCACAAAGGAGTTGAGTTTCTTACGAAGAGAATCTATTTCTGCTTGGTTTTGAATAGCCTATGAAAAAAAGAAGTTGACCATCAGCCAATGAAGAAGCAAAAAGCTTTTAGAGCAATGAAGTCAGAAAAATCAGGAATCAAACTACAGTAAAAAATGATATAAAAGGCACTCCAGTGACCTGCACTCGCAGAAATTCATTTTCCTCTTTGATTGATGATTGCCAAGGTGATGCAGATTCCTGAATCAATAGACCAGCAACAGGGTGAGGTTTATAAAATTAGTTTGAATTCAGATCATCAATTGTATATACATTTTAAGTCTTTTTTCCATTTGTTTATGAAAATACCCAAAACCTCTATTACAAGGTTATATCCCATCATGTTATTGCTGAAGACTACTGTTAAGAAGAAATTGAACATTGTAGATGCAAAATACTAATAAAAAGTGGAGATAAAGCAAACATTCAGTTACATAATAGGGGATTATGATTATAGCTTCTAAAGGTTCTCGACTATCCAAAAGTTATTTATTTTGTTGGGAAAAATATTACTTCCACAAGGAATTAGCAGACCAAGATTTTGTCACTCAAATTTGATTTTGAATGTATTACTGTTAGCAACAGACTTTGGTAGGTGTTACACAAACATTACCAATAATACGGAGTATATATGTTTACATCCCTAATATTTGCTCCCTAAGATTTTATATGCAGATATACAGTCAGCACTCAGCAGCTACATATACTAGTATATCTTTTTTTATCAATCTCTTCAGATATCACTATGCCAATTGGACATTACTCCAAATTTTGAACATGAGGTGATTTAAAACTCATATTAGTAATAGTTAAAGATTGCCTAATGGAACAGATCACATGAATATGACATCCTACCTTGTTAGAGTTGAGCTGGTCCAAATCGCTTGGACTGTCTGTCAGCAAACAAGGACTCCTTTTCTGCTAATGCATGTCACACTTTGTAAGTCGCACATGAAGTAAACTCTTTTTTTTTTTTTTTTTTTTTTTTTGACAAGCACGTGAAGTAAACTTAACATGATGAAAAAACTAAATAAAAATCATATAAGGCACCTGAGCATTGGATGGTTCTGATTCATGCATAAGCTTCCAATCAAGTGCTTCAAGTAACTGCACATTGTTTAAAAAATTGTAGTCAAGCCTGCTAGTCATTTTCAAGAAGCATAGAGAATGAAAAGAGAGTGATCAATTAATTAAAGACCTTGTTCTGCAAGGTATTAATCTGTTCGACCATTCTTTCTCTTTCACCTTCCTCACAGAAAGACTGTAATCTGTCGAGCAACGCACATATTAGCTGTCAGCCTAAAGTGTATGTAGTGATTCTTTGAAACATATAATAAGGATTGCAATTATCTCTGTTGTGACATAATACTCTTCTGTGGTTACCCACAATACGCATAAGGTTTAGTCTCTGCAAAATTCATTGTAGAAGTCTGGGGAAAGGGTCGTTAAAAGTTCAAGAGCTTGACGACAATATGACTCAACAGACATCACAAGCACATGATGGCTGGAAGGACATACCTTCTAATTTCTTCTTTCAAACGCAGATTTTCCATCGCAAATCTTGTCACCTCCTGATTCTTATTAACTTGAGCATGCAAGACCTCGATCTCTTTCAAGTGTTCCTCTTTTTCCTTTAACAAGTGGGTCTCTGCAGAGATCTTACCAGAGGCAACAGCTTCTAATCTTTTAATCCCTGCTTCTCTGAACCTGAGCCTCATTTTCAGGCCTTGTATTTCATCTTGTCTTTGTTTTGCCTAATCAGCATATAATATCAGATCAAAGTTCATTTGTAATTACCAACATCATGAGGTATGGAAATATGGAATTGACAAGTTAAATCACACTTTCTTGAAAACATAGAAGTTATCATATTAAAAGTTTTATGCTGATGTTTAAAGCAGTTGGATTTAGCACAGTAGCTAATCACTAAAGATTATTTGCACATAATTGTAACTGGGGCACTGAGAGTGACAAGAAATCAATTCAACCGATTGACAGGCAACTGAGACAGCATGGATAGCATGCTACTATGCCAGCACAATATTACACAATAAATAATGTTCATATTTCACAAACTTGAAAGTCTCTAATGGACATAATTGGATAGCATGCCAGCACAGTATTACACTACTGAGAGGGGCTGAATAGATGAATATTGAATATATTAATAAGCAACAATGTATAAAGCACAAATAAAAATAGCCTAGTTTTTTCAACATCAAGGAACAATTGAATGGCAATATAGCATATATGGTTCTTTTGCTACATACCAGCTGCATAGCTGCCTGGTTTTCAGCAGTGAGTGCTTGCAATGCCATGTCTTTATCATTTTCCCTCCTAAATGCCCCAACAAGAGCAACCTCAATTTCTTTCTTCTGAAGAATAACATCGAACTTGGTAAGAGGAAACTTGATGCAAAAATGTGCAGTGTATAGCATATTGAAGCAACAAAAGCACAAACCTGGGACAGTCTTTTATTAGAGGTCAGGGGAGTTACAGAACCATTAAGACCTTCCCACTTAAAAGCCCCAGGTGATCCTAGAAAACCCAATGTCATGGCATCATTATCCTGATTTCCAGCTCCTCCATTTTGTAAACTACGCAGATGTGACACTTCTTTCTGCACCATGATAAATCAGATGAGTACAGACAAAGTTCATACAATGTAACTTCTTTATGATATCCAACACTAATCCAACAACAGCTTAACAATATTCTTCTGAAAAATATTTTAAACATGAAGACAGAAATTATACTAGCATACACAAAATAAAAAGATTAGAACAAATTCAAGTGAGAATTGAGATTGTTTGGCAACAAGACTTTTGCATTTTTGCACAACCTATAAAATATGTGTCTGTTCACATAATCTTATGCTTCTCTCAGAAGAAATTCTCTATTGTATTAGTTCTTGGGAAGATATAAAATAGATGTACCTTCAATTGCTGAATTTGCATTCTCATGGCAAGGACATCACCAGAAGCATCTTCGTTTACAATGGCCTGATAGATTGAACAAATTGATATTATATTATAATTAATGAACATGAAGCTTACCAGTTAATAATTTTTAGAGAATGTTACTTAAAGGCAAATATCTAAAGAAAACCAACTTAGCCAAACACAAAGTAGAATCAGACTTCCTGACAACATACATTGTTCTTTATAAATTTAGCACGCTGAGCGAACTTCAGGGTGCCAAGAGTCTCCAGTGAGCAGCTGCAAGAAGAAGAAAAGTTATATCAAGGAATACAGTTTAAAACAGAAAAATCTACCTTCTATATTTGGAATTCGAGATAAAGAAAAACAGGAAATAATCTGTATCTGCTTAAGCAAAATTATAAACTCCGCCTTCACCTCAAAATAGAGGAGAAAAATACGAGATTGCTAAATAAACACTACCATGTGTAGGAGCTAGAAACTGAACATTTTTCCTGGTTCAGATTCCCAATACATTATAGATGAAAGTGATGGTTAAAAAGAAAAGGGATGCAGTAAGCACTAACCAGCTGGATGGACTTATATTAGCAATTATAGTGGTTTTCGCATTCCCTCCAAGTGAGTCCTGAATTCCAAAGGACAGCTCAAGTCAGACTTGCAAATAGGATTCCTCGGCAGCTTAAGGAGCAAAAAAAAAGTGTTACAAAATACCTGAAGTAAAAAGGTTAATTTTGAATCTCGATATGGCACGTGATGAGATTTTCCATTGGATATGCTCACGAGGTTCATTATCACGAGTCTGAAGCATTATAAAAAGTAAGGACAATCAAGAGATAAATACTTTACTGTGAGCTACTGCTGTATAGTTTAATTGAAAGAAGGAAAAACAGACCCTAAAGTTGACAGTGACTTATTGATATTTGTGGCTTCTTTAAGGCGATCACCTTCTGCACCAGAACTCTTTTGCCTGTAATGATCAAATTGGTGAGGCTACGGCTTGAAATAGATAGCAGTACAACACTCAACAAGAAGATTAGATTCTAGAACAATAATTTCTCTCTTTCTATTTTCTTTCTTTTGTATTACTCTAGTACTAGCAACGAGTAGCAATTATGATTTTACCTTTCAGAGCCAGCTAAATCTACAAGATTAAGTCGAGCAAAGCGATGATGTGTTACACCTTGCGATTCCCACTGCAGTTTCACCACCATTCGTTAAGCACTTAAATTTAAATTTTGAAATTTCTGTACTATAAAAGATCTGTTTTTTTTTTACACATCCTACATTTAGAGGGAAAATACTTACAGTACTCTCAATAACACAGGTGAATACACTGTGAGAACGACTACTTGCACGATTCATGTTAGTGGCAGCCACCTTTCTGTTTGCAGCACCCTGACAACCATTAACATTCCTGCATTAGGCACTTGTATATAGAATTCATAAGAAACAGGCACCAATTAAGATTGTCATAATTACCAGTCAAAAGTTCATATAGTAGTTTTGAAGATGAAATGTGGAATCATCACATAATTTTACTAGTTGATACGTATTATTCCTAGTCATCCTAGAGACTCCTAGTTAATTTGCAACCTTGTCACAAAATATTTGTAAAGTTTATTATTGTAACTCATTAAGGAGGCCCCCCTAGTAAAAAGGCATATTTTAAGAGGTCAAAAATCATGTCAAGGGTTGAGAATACTTGAGATTGGTTCCTTAAGTTTTAGACTATTGCAAAGAACGAAAGATTATCTCTCACCAATGCAAACTTAATTATGCTTGTACAGTCTAATCAAGGTCTTCTGTAGGTTGAGTATGTGTTTCGTTATGTAGATCAATACCTGAAGAAGCTGTTGCATAACATCTCGAGCACTTGTGACCTCTAACTCAGTTAGGTTTTCAACATGAATGCCTTTCTTCATGTCTTCTCTAATCTGAAAAATGAGGAGTATAAGCTTTGAAAGGAAGCTACTGGACAATAAAATATGACAATTTATACTTTAATAATCATCAACCCAGAGACTCGATCCAGCAATCCTACTGATAAAAACAAGCTTATGACCTCACTGCTACAATGATCATTATGGCTCTATACACACACACACACACACACAAATATATATACATATATATATATATATATATATATATATATATATATATATATATAAAAGAAGAAGAAGAAGATTTCATAGCTTGCAATTCACATGATCCTTACCTGTAAATTCGTTGAGGAAGGGTTTAAAAGATCAAGGATTAGTTCGTTGTAGATCTCCAAGAATGAGCATTTACAAGTAAAACGGTACTTTTCTTCTCTCCGAGCCTCTTTTTCCTGTGATATTACAATTTTATTGTTTATGCATTCATCACATTCCAAAGAAACAAGATCACAAATGAAATTTGAAGTAGTATATACTATAATCAGGTTTCATGTTCTTGCTAATCTAGCAACTACATAGACTGATGTCACTGATCTATATAAAGAGTGAAGCAAGCATATATAAGCATCTAGTTGTACATTAACCCTATGTCTGAGAAAGAATTAAACAGCAATGTTTTTTTAATTGTTGCAAGTAATCTATAATTTAAAACAGATACACATAACTTTTGACTTTATCTAATTCAAAATCAGTACTAAATTTTCATAGCCATTGCAACTCAAACAGAAAAATCTATAATGGAAGAAATTAAGTAATAAATACTCAAACCACAATTTGCTCACAACATCTTTTTCAGAAGAAAATACCTTTTGGATCCTAGAAAAGAGATGCTCAAACACTCTAGGTGTCATTCCACAATCAACACTATGTCGTCGAGTACCACCTTCAATATCTCCCAACATTGTGTGTGTTTTCCCACTTCCAGTCTGCCAATAGGACATACAAAGTTACACAGCCTTAAAAAAAAATAAGTAGAGCAGAACACAAATAACTCTGTTTCCCAGAAGACAAAACTACATAGAAGTGCACTTTCCTTTATTTATGGCCTTCATAAATAAAAGGCCTTAGCATAAAGAAAACAAAATAATCCTTTCAAACTCTAATAGTGGTAGCCTAATGAAATGCATATTTTCATATTCTATTGGACAGCAAAGTAATAAAACATCCATAGAGCTAGACCACAAGATCGAACTAAAGTCACAAACCTATTATATGCATAAATCAAAGCACAAGTTGTATACTTGTATGTAAATACAATAGGCATAGACAGGCATAATGGCTTACTTGTCCATAAGCAAACATGCAGCTATTGTACCCTGCCACACAGTTTTCAACCATAGGCACTCCAGCCACTTTAAAAAGCTTTTCCTGATCAATCACATGAACGGAATTCATCAGCAATCATACGCTTGTACAGATAGGGTCAGTAAACATGATCAGATGATGATAGAATAATAACAATATTATACAATATGAAAGAGGAATAAGACCTGCGTAACATTTTCATCAGCAACAACATCGAAAGTGAATCGTGATTCAGGATGTCCGGTCCATGTAATACTTTGAGAGCTTTCTTGCCTAACACACCTATTTTGGCCTTGCAATGATATCTCAGAATTGTTGAGAGGGCGAAGTCTAATAATAACCTGCTCATTGAAGTTGTAACATCAACAATTAAATGTTAGTCTATCTTAGGAAAGACGGCACACTTTGCATAAAACTCAATCATCATTTGCAATAACAAAAATAAACCTAACTAGACCACTACTATGTAGATGGGCAAGCAAGGGTCGGATCCCAAGAGACTATGGTTCAACTAATTAAATAGACTCAAGCAATTACTAAGCAAGTAACCAATTCAAATAAGTGAGAATCAATAACTAAAGAACTAATTAAAACGATTAAATCAGAACAATATGACAAATCAATGCTAAAAACATCCAAGATCAAGCTTCACCACGAATACAATTAATGCAATAGTCGTTCTACCCCTAACACATAATTCAATTGATTTAAGAGGAAAAGTAATCCATGAATAATACCAAAGGTCTCTCTCGAGTTATCAATGGCTTCTCTAATCACAATCAAGCCTACTTCCGTGGAATCATGTAAATTAGAGACCTTAAGCACATTACTCTGACTTCCTAATCATCCATTCAACTACTCCCGTGATGAACTTCAAACCCTTAATTGATTTATTCAAATCCGTCAAAACCCAACTCCCGTTGTGATTAAAACAAAGGATTAATAACAATACCAATTATCTCTAATCTAGTATTGGCATAAGCATAATCAATTAAGCATATCAATTACAATTATTATCAGAGAATTTAAAGAATTAAATCATGCATTAATCATATTCGGGTTCCGCTAGATCTTGGAATAAAGAAACTACTTAGTTATTATTTTCTAGCTTTTAAACATTCATTAGAACCCTAATATTCTCTCTAGATCTAGATTAATTTGCACAAATTATACTCAACTAAATTTGATAAGTAATAAAGTATCAAGTAAGTAACAATGACTATATCATTTCATCGATTCACTTTATTTTTCCAATTAATTGAGCTCACTTGCACCATTAATTCAAAGTTCAAACCCTAATTCGATCATATTTACTCGCATTGTTTCCACAAATTCACAACTTCAACTAGAAATAAAAAACCCTAGATTTTCGAAAAACACAACAAAAAAAAACAAAACTAAAAATCAAATGGAATAATATGATTTGAAATCAAACCTGAACATTGTGATCTTTCCAGAAAGAAGGATCTTCGGGCAAATCAAAGCTTCGAACTACTAACGCATTGTTAGCAGAATCACGAAATTCTTCTCTATCATTGAAATTTCGATCAGTTGAAGACTGCAACAAGTTATCGCGAGACATTGATTTGGCGATGCTCGGAGTAGCCCGAGCTGACTCGGGCGGGTCATGGAACCCAGGCCGAGTCTTCACTGAACTCGGTGTTTCGGAGAAGAAGGGAATCTTGAACATCAGTAATGGCGTAATTAGGGTTTCTGAGTGAGGAGAGAGAGTGGAAATTTGTGGAACAAAGCAAAAATGGCTGACAATTTTTAATGAAAAGGAATGGAGGATCTGAATCTAACGGTCAAATAGAGGGGTTTCGTTTTTGAAATTTTTGAATTGGGGGCTGTGGAGCGGAGCCAATTTGAAAGTTATTTCCATGACTATTTTGCCCTCGGTCTTTTTTTATTCGAAAGTTATTCCCAAATATATTGCATCAATGACTCAATGTTGCCTAGACTAAAGAATGGCTCAAGGCTGTGCTTCGTGCCAACCACGAATGTCTTGTGGTACACTTGATCCAACCCACTAGCTACTTGTCGTGTCGTAGTTTTTGAAAATACATCATAAGTATGTATTTACCGAGTCGTGTTGTTTGAATTTCACTTATTTTATCATGTTAGGTTGTGGCTTGTCATGGTTTTTCAACAAAAATGTAACCTGAGCCGACCCGACACAATGTCATCTTAGGTTAATCTAATAGGATTCTACAATGTGGTGTTATAAAGTAGGATTTCCAATTATATGGATAAACATAGATGATTTTGACACTCTTCTTTATAGCACAATTGATTGATGTTGTGGATAGAATAACTGGAGAAGGAATGGATCTAGAGTTAAGGGCTTTGTGGCCTTCTTCAATGAATGTTGTGATTTTGCCTCAATTTATACTGTGAACAACAACAAAGCATTACACATTAGAGGATCCAATCTCTTTTAATCTGTAATACAAAGTGAGTAGATGAATACTTAATACTTCGTTTAATTTATGGAGCTACAAGATCGATAGCCTTGGTGTGTAAGAGAAAAATTTATGGAGCTACAAGATCAAGCCTTGGTGTGCAAGGGAATTAGCATGTACGAGTGATACGGCTGAATGGAAATGATTTCAGCACTCTTCTTGGCCTCCAGGAGAGCACATGTGCTTGATATTGTGCACATTACAGCTTAAGGAGGGTGCAGGCACAGAAAATCTTAGATGAATACTCCTTAGGTTTCATCTCTCCTAAGAAACTAGATAAAATTTGTTAGCAACTATGGATACATTTCAAACAAATTGTGACTGAAACTCGTAAATGCTGCCATCATGAAATAGTGATCTAAAACAACATGAACTGTATATGACTGGACTTCCAGAATTGAAGAAACTGCAATATGCCAAAGGTGTATGAAAAACAATTTTGACAATAGTGGCATTGAGCAATCCCCAAACTGCAGAAATTGAATGAAGAAAAGTAAGCAGAAGCGCATCTCACAAAATTGCAACTGATGCATAGAATTTGACTATAATGTGCAAATTTGTTAATATAAAAATTTACAAGCGAGCAACAATCTTCCGAATCTTATGATATCTTATGATGGGAATAGGTTACAGTAAAAAATATAGAATTTCACAGCAAACATTACATTCTTGCCAAGAGCAGATGCAGATACCAGCTTTATACACCTCATAGCCTCTTGGAATATCCAGATCCTGCACATTTCTTGCATAGTACCATCCCTGAAAAGAAAAAAGATACAAAGATTAGGTTCAGACTGTAATCTTCAAACACTGTTGTGCTTTAGCAGCTAAAGATAATCTGCATTGAAGATATTTGATGACCTATGGGGCTATTCTCAGAGTCTCAGGCACAGCCGCACAGATCTTGTGTTAGGAGGGCAAATATAGAGTGTAAGGCACACCACGACTCAAGACTTCGGACATGGCCACATTTCTAGAATTAGACTTAAAGCGTGCATAAAACACTTGCCTAATTTTTCAAAACTGTTTTCACGAGTTTCCATATTACAATACACACACACACATATTAGAAGTTTGATTGATCTGCGAACTTCTGTTGTTTTTTTTATCTCAAGCCAATGTTTGAGCATATATAGCATAATTATCTCCTCTTTCCACAGCTTTTAAATCTTTCCTCCACAACTTTGCAATTTAAGGATGAGGTGAACTTATATAGCACAAGGCTGCATACTTGAAGAAGAGGCCCGAAAAACTCCATAAAAAAATCTACACTGAAATGGCTTGTTATGCTCTCATATTCCCAGGTCTACAGTGTTTGGAAATTGGAATAGATACTCTATCCTTAAACACTATATTAATAGGCTCATTATGCAAGGCGGGTGATAGACCAAGGACAGGCTTTTAAGGATTGGTGTAAATGCTGATTAACTATGCTCTGTCCGTGGTTCAGCTCCAGAGGCTCGTGTTCAATTGTATGCAGATTGTATATACGGTGAAAATTGTCCTCCATATTAAAGCAGTGTAAGAGAGGCTATCAATTGTTCACTTAAAAAGAAATCCCTACCAATTGTTCACGTGGACAAGAAAGAACTTAAAATGCTCTAAATACCAAAAGAGAGAACAGCTGCAATAGCAGCTGGCAAACTAGGAATAACTTTGAGGAATAATTTTTTGAGAGTATTGAGACTGATGCAAAAGGCATACAGGATATAAATTAATAGAATTTTTTTTTTATATAGCAACATTAGAAACATATTAAGTTGTTAAGTCCATCAGGATAGAAAGCTGTTTGAGAATTTGTGAAGGAGATGGATTGAAGTGTTTTACACTTATACCTACTGCAGTTTGGGGAGTCTTACCTAGAACTCTTGAGGGTTTTCAAGCTACAGTATGGACAAGGTTTATTGATATTTCGACAGGAAAATTTCTTGTCAAATATTAGAACCATACTACGTATTACTATTGTGTTTGAGTGTAATTGAAGTGTCAAGTAAAGATTTCATACCCTTAATAGAAAATCAAGTGTCAGACACTGTTATGTAATGTAACACAAACTGAGGATTTGAAGTAGCATAGTCAAATAACCTATTGGCTAACAACCACCTAATTTAAATCCTCTCTATGTTACAGTAATAATGACGAATGTATGTGAAGTTGTAGCATTGTGAATCCATACCTGCACCCTTGCAGACTTTGCAATCAATCTGTCCTTTTTCTGTCTTCATTTTTCCGTCATTGCAAAATACGCATTTTGTACCCCCTGTATATCAAGAGGCAAATCTTTTTCAAACACTGCTGGTTCATCGTAAAAATGCTTCAACTATTTGAAGTTTTCAATCTTTTGTATGCCACAAAGAGTCAATCAAGTTCTCAGTTAACAGATAAAAATGTAAAAGTATAAAACATCAACCTCCCATTTGCATACAGAAAATATTTCTAATGCAAAACATATGTGCAAAACCTAAGATCTTCAATCACCAACAGTCCAACACTAAACATGCTTTCACTCCTATAGTGTACTTCTTCAGAATAGTTAGTAAAAATAAAACTTAAGATAGGTTTGGGGAATGAAGATAAGAGCGTACCATTTCCTGCACATCGATCACAAGGAACAGGATCGCCCTGCAAAAGCCTATCAGTTATTCACCCATCAACACTTATATCTAGAACAGAAAAATGCTCCAGTCAGTACCAACATTGAACAACAGTATTCAAACTCCACTAAATTGCTTGAATTAGTTGGGATTATTACTTTATTAAATGTTATTGGAACCTTTGGAGGTCAGCTCCATTAATAAATTGACCAAATCAACAATCCTTACTTTGCATTTCAATCAAACACAGCTCCTAAAGTAGTTCTAACTACGAAGGTCGAGGACTCGAGATTAAGGTTGTGCACACTCTTGACTACCCAAGACCCCCACACCCACCCCCACCAACTACCAGATACATGTATGGTGGTTGATGCTTGCAGCAACATTACTAATTGATTGGAAATACAAGTACATTAACCAACTAATCATAAAATGCTATTGTTCTTACAAAATATTACTTCACAAATTAGAAGTAATATTGAAATTAATCACCTGATTAATTACCCTAATGTTAAATAGGATAAAGATAAGGTACAATTCGATTAGTTGATTACAACTAAACAATTCAAAATCAATTTCATATTATATACTTACATTTTCCACAATGCTTACATCAACTGTTTATGTCAAAATTCAAACTCCTTGTTTCACAATTCACATAATTATTACAAACATAAATTAACCAGAAACTCAATTTGAAACCATGTTACTCGGACTTGTTGGCTATTATGATCAAAATAAAGTGTCAAGGATCCGACATGGGTACTTAAGGCGAAATAAAAAGCCGATACCGAATGCAACTAACTCAATGGCAATGCAATCAAATTAAAAATCCCATTACAAAATTCAGCTAAAAAAACAAAAATTAAGGAAGAACCTTAAGGCCAAGGAAGAGAGAGAGTGTAATTGCAAGCAAGACGCTGACAGTAACCAAGAAAGTTTGGGTATCAGGAGGTCTGTCGAAAAGAGCAAGCATGAAAATCGGAGGAATTACGAGATTTTGCCGGGAATTTTTGAAAATGGGATTTGGACAAGATTTATTTTTGAATTTGGGAAATTTGGAGTTTTTGTTGGGAATAGAAGAGGAGAGAGAAATTTGGAAGAATGAATGAGAATGAAAATGGAGACGACGATGCTGGTCAGGAAGAGAGTAGCAGCTGTGGTTCAGTGACACCGCCATGGATAAGACACACTACATTCAATCGCAATTACGGGGTGTTTGGTACTACGGGCTACACAAGAGGGAAGATATAACTTTTTCTTTTTTTTTAATTTATTTTTTAAGAATCCATTAATACAATATTAGGACTTGTTTGTTTCACTTCATTTTTGTTTATTTGAACTTATCTGATGTGGTCTGATATGTCAAATTTAACTATATAGAAAAAAAACATCAAGTGGGGTCTTATTAGATTTGTAACAATGTGTATATTATTAATATGTGATTTATAAAAAAAAATTCATTACGAAATTAAAGATATTTAGCGATAAAAAAATTACACATAAAACAATGATCTGATCTGAACTTATTTTTTCTCATCTGATTTGAACTTATTTTTTCTGAAATAAGTAAAAATAAGGTGAACTAAACAAGACCTTACCTTACTCCCTCCCTACTAGAATACATCAGACGTTGATTTTTTTTTTTAATTATTTATGCATTAACTTTGACCATATCATCATTCTTTTTAAACTTAGGCACATAAAACTCTAATAGTGGGTAACCCATTGGCCACATGCCCACACCAGGCCAATAAGGTCTTCAATCTTCATCTAAGACATAATTGGCAGTTTGACACAAACAAAAATATAATGAACAAACAAAATTTATAAAACATATAATGATAATCTAAATGGAGTAAAAACAGGAAAACTATATACATCAATAAAACTTGTACAAAAACAAAAAGAAAAAAACCTTGTACTCCGTAACAAGTCTAACTACTCATGACTAACTTAAGTTTTGCAAAGAAGACACTAATAACAACAATAAAGGTGAAATTGTTGCTAAGATGAAATGCTACAATTATCAAATTTCTGGACAAATTCTTGATACCCCCATACCACAGAAACTAATAAATAATACGTTGATGATGAATTCGACCCGTTGATTATCTGTTGTTCATTGAGATCTTCGGTATCACAATCTCGAGGCTTAAATGATACCTTACCCTTTAGTGTTTCAACACATTCACCCTTAACCAAAACATTCAAATCAACTTTTAAAATAAGTGAAGCAATTGATGGCACCGCAATCACAGATTTTCTCAAAGTTGGTTCATCACCACCCTTTACCAACAATGACTTGCCTTTTTCATAAAGAATACTTTGAAAGTAGTCCTTCTCATATTTGGTGGAGTAATTGTAGTTGCTATATCTACCATTAATACTCCCACAAACACGACATTCTCAGGCGTCAATAATGTAAATTTTACCTTAGCTTGTATTGCATCCTGAAATATCGTGTAATATGCGGCCGCGTAACCATGTTTAACAGGAACTATAGAGCACAAACGTCTATTATACTCAGGCAGAATCCTTTCACTATATTACAAAAATCCTCTGCTGATTAGATGACCTTTAGCATCCTCCAAATCAAAAAAACATACCAAAATTAGGAGCCGTGATACAATATTGAGCTAGGTGCGGATATAAGATGCCAACTTCCAACTCGTTTACACTAAAGCAATTCTTGATTTCAGTGATCTCATATGCATCCATTTCTCCAGTGAGACTCGAAACATCACCAAAATCATCAAAAGAGCAAATGGTAACACAAAATAACTCCACAAGCTCTTCGGGGCAGGAATTTGTGAGCCTGAATAATCAAAATTAGATCGAATTAAAACTTTTTTTAAAAAAAAAAAAAAAAAAAAAACCTTCATCGCTCAGCTTCCTAGTGTACCAATTTTGTCTTAAATGGTTTTGTGTACAACATGTACATTAATTTTATTGTAAAACGGTCACTTACTCACTTTAACTATTTTTATTATAAACTTAACCTTATTGGAGAAAAATAATACGAGTAACTTTTACAGTATAAAAGGTAACATTAATTAATTTTGATTAACTTTAACTCGTTTTATAAAAAATTAACGTACACCCGTCCCTGGAGAATTCATGTTTTGTCTTACAAAAATGTTCTAAATCGAAAGAACAATATCAAATTAACATGTATGTGTATAGAAAAATATTCAGAATTCAAACAATGCGTACATATCAAAATTTCCACTTACCATTTTCGATCGCACAATGGCTGTAGCCGTGGTTGAATGTAAACACCAGTGTCATTGGATGTCACCTCCTTAAGCTGTAGCCAAAAAATAATAAAGATTAGATAAAAAAAAAAAAAAAAAAAAAAAAAAAGGAACAACAATAAAACCCTATTTTCCATTTCATCAGAATCCCAGAAGTAACTGATGTTTGCTTCATCGGAAAAGAAAAGGTAAAACCAAGTTCCCTTCTTGACACAGACGTATCACTTATATCTTCGTCCCTTTCTTGATCGGAAAACTCCTTCAGTGATGCTGCAATGAAATAAAACAGTTCCTACAATAATAAATTCTCAAACTCCTCTTAGTAAAGCTAGATTCAAATAACTAATCGTGTAAGATATTACAAGACAGAGAATGAGCAACCTCACTGGTGCTAGTCATTAAATGTTCAGGAATGGGCTTCCTTTCACCATCCTGTCTAACAATGCTTGATCGTGTTCCTCCTAGCTGAACCCGCAACATCCTAAAATTAGTACCTCCAAGATCTTGTGCATAATATAATCCCTTCTCACTCCTAAAGAAACGATTAATCAATTGATCGTATAAGAGACGGAAGCAAATATACAATTACATGCATTCATCATGCGACCAATAATATGAAGGCAGTAAATCAACATTATATAAAAAAGTTCAAAGGTCCACAACAACAACCAATAACAGGCAATAACCTTAAAGAAGCTACCACATTTCATTAACATATCATTGATATCAATAAGAAAAAATATGGGTGGAGTTCTATTCACTGTATAGTAACATCGTTTATTTGACTTTATGTAAAATTCTATAACACCACATGGTTTTATAAAAGTCCAACGGACACAGCAATATCATATGTTTGACTTTTTCAGAGAAAAGTCTACAAAACCAAGTGGTTTTATATAAATATTGACTTTTTGCAAAAGTCTATAAGACCACATGGTTTTGTAGAAGTTTCACGGAAAAGTAAAAAATCTACCAAGTGAATTTAATTATGCTCAAAATGAAACTTCAAGTCGAACAAAGTTGCAAGCCAAAATAGCCACAAACAACTCATGAGCATTCCAGCAAATAATTGAAGTTTGGAATCCATCATTTCAAATTTGAAATTATGGATTGCAAAAGTCAAACGATTCAGAGTCGCTGCAGTAAGTGGGGACACCCATCTTGGTGGAGGGGACTTTGACAACAGACTGGTGGCTCAATTTGTTGACGACATTAAGAGGAAGCATAAGAAAGATATCAGTAATAATAATAGAGCTCTTGCTAAATTAAAGGCTGCTTCAGAGAGAGCTAAAAGGATTCTTTCAATGAACTTTCAAACTATTGTTGAGGTCGATTCCCTTTTTGACAACATTGATTTTACATCGACCATAACCCGTGCACGTTTTGAGAATTTGAATATGGATTTGTTTAAGAAGTGTCTGGATACTGTTGAAAAGTGCTTAGAAGATGCCAAGATAGGAAAGGACGGTGTTGATGATGTTGTTCTTGTTGTTGGATCAACCCGAATTCCAAAGGTTCATGGCAGAACCTGATTCATACAAGGAAGACATGCCTGTGTTCGTGGTTACTTACCGTGGCGAGGAAAAGAAATTTACACCTGAGGAGATATCCTCAATGATCCTCATGAAGATGAAAAATATATCCGAGGCTTTCCTTGGTAGCACTGTTACGAATGTTGTTGTCACTGTGCCAGCATACTTCAATAATTCACAGCGTCAAGCAACCAAATTGCAGGGCTCAATGTAGTTCGTATAATTAACGAGCCAACAGCAGCTGCAATGGCATATGGAATCAATCTTCAATCAATCAGCAGAACCGAAACTGAAACAAGGACGAATGTCTTAATCTTTGACTTAGGTGGTGGAACATTTGATGTTTCCTTGGTAGCCATTGAAAAGGGTGAATTCAGAGTCGCGGCAGTAAGTGGGGACATCCATCTTGGTGGAGGGGACTTCGACAACAGACTGGTGGCTCATTTTGTTGACGACATTAAGAGGAAGTGATGTGTCCATTCTATATAGTATTTTACCCCCGTCCCTTGGTCATAATTAGTAGTGTTTTTAGCTCTTTAGAGCCACTTTTATTACTAATTGGTGTTTTCTAGTGTTTTCGTAGATTTGGTTGACTTTTGCAGGGATTTATGCTTTTGGAGTATTTTCCCGAGATATTTTGGAGCAATCACGAGCATTGGAGAAACACGACCAGATTTTATAGCCCAGGGCCGGTTAGAGACATCGAACCGGTGATTAAGGGCTCGGTAGAGGTGATACCGGGGCGTTTGGACCGAGTATTCAAGACCCAAAGAGGAAACCCAGATTGGCCCGAAGAATTGGAGCCCAATCGAAGTCCAAATATTGGCCCAAATGAACCGCCCGGCCAAAAAGGTTGCTGCCCGGCCGGGCGGGAGAAGCGCCCGGTGACGCGCCCGGCCGGGCGCGAGATTAGTGTTAGAGTAAAAAAAGGCGCGCCCGATCGGGCGGTGCCTCGCCCGATCGGGCGCGTGTATATATTTAGGAGACGATTAGCGTCGTTTTATTTTGTTTTAGTTTAGGATTTTTGTACGGAGTATAAGTATTCCTCCGTAATACATTTTTAGACCACTTCTTCTTCTCTTAATCCTTTCTCTTAGTTTTCTCTCTCTACTTAGACTTCTTTCTCTAAACTCTCTCTCTAAACCTTTGTTATTATTTCCTTGATTAATTTCAGATTTATTTTGGTAACGATTTATTTTCCCTTAATCTTAGTTATTTATTTTATTCCTTTGATCATGATTTATTTTATTGCTCTGCTTAGTTTATATTTAATTATGTGTGAGTAATTTAATTTCTAGGGTTCATGGGGATCTAATAAATAATATGAAGGGGTAAATTATTGTTGTTGATTATCAATGCTAGATTAATTTCCTATTGATTGAATTAATGCTCTGTGACTAGATTAGGCCTATCTATTATGCATGAGTTTGACAATATTGATTCAAGAATCGAGAGATGAGAATTAATGTTTAGGTCTAGTTTCAATAGGCAAGTTAATTTATAAATGGTTAAGTCAAGAATCGAGATATGAGATTTAATACCGATAAATTAATTGTGTGATTGTAATAAGTAGCGAGAGCCCTTTACAAACTGGTTAATTGATGCATTGATGATTGACTATTATTGATTGTTGGTATTGCATGATAATTTCTTATTGGATTGTTTTAATGTTTTACAATTGCGGCTTATAAAAGTATAGCAATATTAAATTGATGAATCGAGCAGATATTAATTTGATATTAAAGGCTATTTTCAATAAGAACTTAGATCTAGTAAATTGCGAGAGCCTATTAGATCTATGTTGGTTAATAAATTGCGAGAGCCTGTTAATCATGTTATTTATGCAATGTCAATGATTGATTACCCTATTTTACCCCGGAGTATTATTTATTGGTGAACCTATGCCCTAGATCCTTTTATATATTATTTTCTCCCTATTCCTACTCTTTTTAGTTTAGTTCCTTATTCGTTCACAAATATTGGTTACTTAAATAATTTAGATTATAATATTTAATTAGGAGTAAAAAGACTTGTTTCCCTGTGGAGATCGACCCTACTTCCCTATCTACTTTAGTTAGAGATTTAGGTAATTATTTTTGATTAGGGGATACGACTTTACCTTGTCAGGAAGCATAAGAAAGATATCAGTAATAATAATAGAGCTCTTGCTAAATTAAAGGCTGCTTCAGAGAGAGCTAAAAGGATTCTTTCAATGAACTTTCAAACTATTGTTGAGGTCGATTCTCTTTTTGACAACATTGATTTTACATCGACCATAACCCGTGCACGTTTTGAGAATTTGAATATGGATTTGCTTAAGAAGTGTCTGGATACTGTAAAAGTGCTTAGAAGATGCCAAGATAGGAAAGGACGGTGTTGATGATGTTCTTGTTGGTGGCTCAACCCGAATTCCAAAGGTTCAGCAGATGTTGCAGGCTTTCTTTAATGGAAAAGAACTTTGCAAACTAGCCTTAGATCGAGTCTTCACTATTTGCTCGCTCACTTGGCCTTTAATTGACTTTGTACTATTATCCCATGTTTCTTGCCCGCTCTTAAGACCTTCCTTTCCCTCCAAGCTCTTTTCCTTCATCGTCTACTTCTCTGAAGACCAATTTTTGCCAATCAAGGTTCAAGACTGTTATCTTTTGATTTTGTCTGCTGTAGGAAAATGGTCGGTTCCAAATCTGTTTCACAAGAAAGTGAAAATGAACCAAAAATATTTAGCATATCTTATGGTTCCATTGACACATTTGATGATATTCTCCAATTCAAGGGGATTCACTACGTAGTTGATAAGCTTAGGAAGCTTTACATAATGTCTTTTACAGCATTTGGAAAGCTTGAAATCATCATCAATGAAGTTTTTACCCATTACCATATTATACCAAGTGTTTATAGATTTATCATGCAAAAGCCAAACGATTCAGTAACATCGTTTATTTGACTTTATGTAAAATTCTATAACACCACATGGTTTTATAAAAGTCCAATGGACACAGCATGATCATAAATTTGACTTTTTCAGAGAAAAGACTACAAAACCAAGAGGTTTTATATAAATATTGACTTTTTGCAAAAGTCTATAAGACCACATGGTTTTGTAGAAGTTCCACGGAAAAGTAAAAAATCTACCAAGTGAATTTAATTATGCTCAAAATGAAACTTCAAGTCGAACAAAGTTGCAAGCCAAAATAGCCACAAACAACTCATGAGCATTCCAGCAAATAATGGAAGTTTGGAATCTATCATTTCAAATTTGAAATGATGGATTGCAAAAGCCAAACGATTCAGTAACATCATTTATTTGACTTTATGTAAAATTCTATAACACCACATGGTTTTATAAAAGTCCAACGGACACAGCAAGATCATACGTTTGACTTTTTCAGAGAAAAGTCTACAAAACCAAGCGGTTTTATAGAAATATTGACTTTTTGCAAAAGTCTATAAGACCACATGGTTTTGTAGAAGTTTCACGGAAAAGTAAAAAATCTACCAAGTGAATTTAATTATGCTCAAAATGAAACTTCAAGTCGAACAAAGTTGCAAGCCAAAATAGCCACACGATTCAGTAACACATTATAAAACCACATGGTTTTATAGAAGTTTCACGGAAAAGTAAAAAAAAAAAAAAAAAAAAACTAGCAAGTGAATTTAACAAAAAAATCCGAAATTAAAATTACCAGTTGTAGATTTTTATAGTTGAGAAGAAAAAATAGTTCTAAAAAAATATATATATATAATCAAAACTTTTTAAAATTATACCAAGTGTTTATAGATTTATCATGCAAAAGCCAAACGATTCAGTAACATCGTTTATTTGACTTTATGTAAAATTCTATAACACCACATGGTTTTATAAAAGTCCAACGGACACAGCAAGATCATACGTTTGACTTTTTCTGAGAAAATTCTACAAAACCAAGCGGTTTTATAGAAATATTGACTTTTGGTACTCATCTAAAGCCTGCATATACTACAAGCAGTAGCATTTACAATAGACTACAACACTACACACGTACTAACATTAGTAACATACGTACTTCGTTTGGTTAGTTCTTAAGCTTGCTCAATACTTTTCACTCATTTCCATGAAAGGGTAGCGTACTACGTACCTTTCATTCTTTCTGTCTCTTTGACAGTGCTTTAGAGGGATCAAATGTTGTTGGTTTTTGATCCATAAGTACTTAAATTGAAGCTCTACAAGTCTAATTTCTAGTTGTTCAAATGCTTTGTTGTGGGTAGTCTTAGAAAGTGAGTTATGACCTCTTTAGTGAAGCCTGTCCAGAATCATTCAAAATTATTGGTGGTTTTGTTGCAAGTGCTTTGTTATTAAGCTTGATATATATGATTCTTGCTATAGTTTAATAAATGTTGGCTTTGAGTTTAGAAGGTGAAGATATAACCACCGTCAACTCTGTTTAGAAGACACTACAAAAATTTTGGGCGTCAAGTTTTTGACATGATGCTGATTTTAGTAATTTAGTTTGATTAGTGAATGATATATGATGCCAATGCCCTCAGTCACCCTTTCGGGGAACTTCTCCCGTACACACAAATCTATGTTCTCGACCATAGGGGTCACCAAGTACCGTAGTAGGGGTAAGATTAGTAGGGGTACACATCAGTAGGGGTAAGTGTAGTAGGGGTTAGAGTAGTAGGGGTAATAGTAATGATCAGTAGGGGTAAGATTAGTAGGTGATTGGTCACACTGAGGAGTGTATAATGGCGTAAAATAAGGAATGGAGTATTTATTGTCATGTAATGTAAGAAAATAATGATCATGTAATGTAAGTCTATAACATAATATCTAGAATTGGAAAATGTTCAGTTGTCAGGTCATACTTTTGATTTGCAGAAATATAGATTGATGCTATTGATTAAAGAATTTGGGGAACTGAAAGATATAACAAAGGTTTAAGGGATCATAGAATGAGCCGAGAAAATATGACAAGAAGATAGTATTAATTAAGCTGGTAAATTTGTCTTTTTTCGTCTCTACAAGCAGGCTTTAGATGAGCAGGATTTCATGCATAAGAAATTTGAGGAAACTTCCACTATGTTGAAAGAACGGTTGGCTCCTACGGTATAGAGGTGCTTAACTTGAAGAAACAACTTGCTGCTGCAAATACACGTTAACCATTTCATGTATTAAATACAATCCTATGTGTAGTACATATTAACATTATGTAGTAGTTAAAATGTAGTAGCATACACTTGTCACCTTACAAATTACATACACTTGTCACTTCCACCACATATTAACTACTACATAATGTTAATATGTACTACACATAGGATTGTATTTACTACATATTGAGTTTGAAGTTGACATTTGAAGTTTATGTGCTGGAAGTAATGTTAATACATTGAGAAGATATGGGTCAGTTATGTCTTTCTTATCTGGTAAGGTGCCATTTTCTGAAAAATTAACTAAATTAAGTTTTTCCACATTTTTTTATGAGCCTTTGATTTGATCAAACAAGACTGAAGTATGAGATTAGGTCATACCAGGAGATGGTAGGTGTTCCCTTAAAGCAGATGAGTGAGGATAATCAGCAACTCACTTGGTTTAAGAATAAATCTGCCCTCTATCAACGGCAAAAGAAGGCGAATGAGGAACTTAATAACGTTCTCTCTGAGAAGCTCAGGATTAAAATGGATAAAATCGGATCGTGAGACGGAGAACCAAATAACAGCATGTGGAGAACCAAGAAGAGGTACCTTTAAGATAGGCCTCAACAGTTTCCTTCATCTTTGACAGGATCATTGCAGATATCTCTTCGGCAGAAAATTCCTTCTCTTGGCCTTTATAGTTAACTACAACCATTGGCTTCTTCTCATTATTTGAACCAAAGCAAGCAACAACTTTGAATGGCCAAAGTCCGATGTCTTTTAATACACTTTCATCATTGAAGCTCCTTCCTATAAGCCTTTTTGTTGCTTTCCCAAGCAGGCCTTCCTGTCCCCTACCCTTGGAAGTGCATGTGAAGCCGCTTAGCCTCCACATAGCCCACAAACGAGCTAGAACTCATCAGGGTAAAACATTGCCTTTTTGTTACTTTCCCATCGTCCAACTCTTAGTGCCACGAGTGAGGATCACCGGGGATTCGATGTTAGGAAGGATTCGAGCACCTTCAGCCGTTATTGTCTAATATATATAGATGTAATCAAAGAAACTTTTTAATCACGTATTTATTTTTTAACAAGTATTGAGAAGGAATTTTCTGCCGAAGAGATATCTGCAATGATCCTGTCAAAGATGAAGGAAACTGTAGGGGTAGGATATTAGTAGGGGTTTGATTAGTACGGGTAATATTAGTAAGGGTAAACCCTAGTAGGGGTAAGATTAGTAGGGGTACAGATCAGTAGGGGTAAGTGTAGTAGGGGTTAGAGTAGTAGGGGTAATAGTAATGATTAGTAGGGGTAAGATTAGTAGGGGTACTAATTTACCCCTACTACCCTAACCCCTACTAGGGTTTACCCCTACTGATCTAAACGCTAACCCCTACTACCCTTACCCCTACTGATCAAACCCCTACTAATCTTACCCCTACAGTAGGGGTAAGGGAAAGGGAAAGGTTGTTTCGAATAAGGAGGATCATGATTTTGAGAATGGGAGATTGAAGAGCTCAATGATTCCAGCATCTTTAGTTGCCTGACGCTGCAGATTATTGAAATAAGCCAATTGATAGAGAGGAGAAACGTGCGTCTTAGTAAGATTGACATGGAAGAATGGTGCACCTGTCTTGGGTTCGATATCAATATCCTCTCAAGTATCCACTCTACCTTTCATTCCTCTAAATTAATATATATTTTTTAATAAAAAAAAAAACCAATACAAAACAATAGTAATCTTTATACAAAATCTTGATTAACTCCCCTCACAGAACACTAAGTAACCATTACACTAAACACCCGTTAATTCATACATACACTACATATATAATAAATTTTCAGTAACCAATGTCTAAACATGAAAAATGCATGGCTTAAAAAGTTATAGTGAAATTTATTTTGCATGAAATATTAAAAATATACATAAAATAGTGAACTTTATTTTTTTTAAAAAAAAACTTAAATTAAATCCTTAGAAAATTATAGCGGGTTGTGGAAGAGGAGTTGAATCATGAAATTTGTGCAACATAAATTAGCAAATAGAATAATATAAATGATGTATTACATTCATATTTTGCCACGAAATACAAAATATTATAATATTAAAGAAAAAATTTCAAAATGAAAAGACCTTTTAATTTATTTATTTCTTTGTGAGAAAAGAGCTTTTATTTTTTATTTTTTGCAGAAAAGGACCTAAAAAAATAGTTTTGCGAGATGGAACTTTTCCATTTTTTTCCGACACAAAATTTCCTTCTCGCAAAAAAAGAAAAACGATGGAAAATTTCATTTCACAAAGTTTTTTTTTTTTGTTTAGGTCCCTTTCTGCACACTTAAAAATAACAATAATTATTTAAAAGATTTTTTCTCACAAGTTTTTTAAAAGGGATTTTTTAAAACTTCATATACTCTTTACATATTTCATAAAATAGTTACATATTTATTTTACTTAAATAGTTGATTGAATCATATTTTAGTGTTTATCATAAACAATACAATATAATTTTAACTAATTATTGTTTAAAAATAAATGAACAAAGTCATTAGAAGTTTGTTTAATTTATACCCGTCATTGTATAGACTAGTTTGTTTTAAATAACACCAAAAATTACATCTTTTTGTTAGGTCCCTTTCTGCACACTAAAAAATAACAATAATTATTTAAAAGATTTTTTCTCACAAGTTTTTTAAAAGGGATTTTTTAAAACTTCATATACTCTTTACATATTTCATAAAATAGTTACATATTTATTTTACTTAAATAGTTGATTGAATCATATTTTAGTGTTTATCATAAACAATACAATATAATTTTAACTAATTATTGTTTAAAAATAAATGAACAAAGTCATTAGAAGTTTGTTTAATTTATACTCGTCATTGTATAGACTAGTTTGTTTTAAATAACACCAAAAATTACATCTTTTTGTTAGGTCCCTTTCTGCACACTAAAAAATAACAATGATTATTTAAAAGATTTTTTCTCACAATTTTTTTAAAAGGGATTTTTTAAAACTTCATATACTCTTTACATATTTCATAAAATAGTTACATATTTATTTTACTTAAATAGTTGACTGAATCATATTTTAGTGTTTATCATAAACAATACAATATAATTTTAACTAATTAAGCTAAATTAAGAATTTGTATAAACTTTATATTGTTAAGCGGCCATAAACTATATATTATTAAGCCATAGACATTAATACACCAGCCCCTGCCCTTTCTCTGCTTGCACACACTTTCCATCCTCCATGCCTTGATACAAGCTCCTCTCCTTGCATTGACACCAGCCCCCATCCCTGCCTACACACCAGCCACCTTTCCCTGTCACAGCCCTCACGGGCCTTGTGATTCCCATGTCTCTGTCAAGATTCAAACCCTTTTCATCTCTAACAACCTATTGAAATTGATCATACTTGTTGAATAGATTAAAAGGTGTTACTTATAAATATCCGCATAAAACATGCATAAACATAAAACATTCCAACATTCAGAGTTTTTAGAGTACAAGCATTATCCAATAAAAATCCTCATCCAAATAAAAATTACAAATACTAAATCGGAAGTCTGAGAGGGCAGGAAATTAATAATAATAAGGCAGCAAGCAGCAGGGCCAATAGCTACTCCGTCGAAGCCTTTATCATTATATTGTTGCAGTGATTCATTCGGCTGAAAAAAAAAAAAAAAATCAGTCATTATTTTAGCATTCGTGATAGAAGTAAGGTTTAGAGCTCTAGTTGGTCCTATGATAGAAGACTATCCCTTTGGGTGGCTAGCATAGTGCAATAGGGGAAGGGCTCAACAATTGTAGGTATTCATTTAAAATAATTACTCATGAAAATTTGACGAAATTACTGCAAATTATACACGAAAATTTAACATACTAACAACCCAACATACCATTTTCTTGACGGAGGTAATCTTGACTCCTCACGGAAAGGATGAGTTTAGGATCCGTGAGGCCAGCGAAATAGGAACCTCCAGCGTTGTAGTTCTTCTCCAGCCACTCGATAGCAGCCATCCCATCTCGGGTAGTAACCTGATCAGCATTAACGGTGTTGAATATCCTGGTTATAGATGCTTGAGTTGGGTTAACTTGACTGGTTGATGCTTGAGCATCGGCTTGTGCATGAGAGGAACTTGGCGCATGACGCTTACTAGTTCCCGGGTATAGTCGAGGGAACTGTGCAATATTCCCGCAGCCTTCGCAATTATCACAGCCTTTGCAATGGCCAAAGGCGTCGTTGAGACTGTCATTAAAAGCTAATGGCTGCAAAACAAATTCAAAGAAAAGAAGACAGTTCCAAATCAGAGTAAGGGAAAACTTTCCTAATAATGTATTAAGAATAACATTCAGAGTAAGGGAAAACATTCCTAATAATGAATTAAAAATAACATTCAGAGTAAGGGAAAACATTCCTAATAATGTACATGACACTAATATGAGCAAGCCTATGAGCAACCCCATTCCCCTCTCTTCCCACATGAGAAACATCAAAATAAGCACAAGAATTGGCCAAAAACAGAATGTCTTTTACAATTAAACCAAAACTAGAAAAGTGATGTTTTTTCAGTTTCAAATGGTGAAAGAGCATCAGATTATCAGTTTCCATAATGTGTATTTTTCCTCTAAAGTATTACAAACACAAATCCTTAATAAATTCAAGATAACCACTTTGCACAATTTATACATATACAATCAAGAATAATGTTCTAAGGTTAGCTTGCAATGGAAACAAACTCAAGGTATCAAGATAACTCGGACAAGACAACTCCAATGCACAAACAAAAACCTAGATATTTGCTAAAGAACTGACCACAATAGAAGTTCTATGGCAATATATTAACATAGACTAGTAGTAGCACAATGAACAGCAAAATTCATACATACTAAGAGGAGGACACACTTGTAAGCACAAATGAGACACATTGATGTTGTCTTATTGAGCACTAAAAGTCTTCACCTAGCATTATATTCCTGTTTAAACCTTTAGGTAATAATGACGCTATCTTCTGCTTGCAACAATTATAGATTTAACCATGCGAAATATAGAATAGCTAGGAGTGTTAATTACCATTGCAATGATTGCTTATACCAAGGATCTAATGGATACCACGACAAACAAGATCAACAGACTACAAGCTGCACCAACAGCATAAAGCAAAGCAGCAGCAACAGATTATAGCAATTTTGGGTAACCCATATGAAAAAGTACCCCTAATTTCATTACTAAGGCATGAAGTAGATACCTCTATTACTACCCACTTAGGTGCATACCATAAGACTTCTATCCAAAAGCAACACATACCCCCCTCCCCCCACCCCCCTTGCATCCCATGAGAAAAGGAGAAATATACACACCACTATACACAACTTGATTAACCAGGCACTCCGTAAAGGGATGTGGTAAGATAAATGACCTCAATTTTTTATTTAAAAGATTGACTATCTAGACAATGCATCTAAGTCACTCTTTCAACGGTTTCATCTTTTAAAAATCCTGAGAGCTTAAAGGCAGAATACAGAGCATTGCTCATAAGTCATCAGGTGAAATGCTAGACTCAAACATCTTGATTTATTGAGGAAATTATGCAGCTGCATGAAGATTGATTCATTGTTTTATGTCCCTCATTAATGACATTGATTATCCAAAGCAACATTAAGACATAATTGGCACATTGAGTCAAGAAGTGGGTATCGCCAGATCAGCGTTCATTGACAGGCTAACAGGTAGGACTCCCAAGATAGATCATTCAACATAAGAAAGCAAGAATAGAAACAACCAATGACTTTGTTTATAAATTGTGCAAAGTAGATAACCACTTTGCACAATTTATACATATACAATCAAGAATAATGTTCTAAGGTTAGCTTGCAATGGAAACAAACTCAAGGTATCAAGATAACTCGGACAAGACAACTCCAATGCACACTAATTACCATTGCAATGATTGCTTATACCAAGGATCTAATGGATACCACGACAAACAAGATCAACAGACTACAAGCTGCACCAACAGCAGAAAGCAAAGCAGCAGCAACAGATTATAGCAATTTTGGGTAACCCATATGAAAAAGTACCCCTAATTTCATTACTAAGGCATGAAGTAGATACCTCTATTACTACCCACTTATATAAAACCTTGTCACCTATTATATTTCAGCTATATAAAATATATTTGTTGTACAACCCAACTATATGAAACAATTAATCTATTTCACACCGGTTACACAAATTAGATAATATTGAATTATGCAAGATATATGAAATATGTCCTTAACATATTGTATCAATTGCATAATCACCCTTTTGAAGCCAGTTTCCATAATGCATTATTACTAACATTATAAGCTTGTTAGTTTGAAATTCTAACCTCAAGCCTAAAATCCTATTCTATTTCTGCTTAACATTATAACAAGCTTGAAAGAATTCTAACCTCAAGCCTAAAATCCTATTCTATTTCTGCTTAACTCAAAACCCATGTTTTATAACATAAATTATGAAAGTTTGAAATTAAAAATTCTGCTTAACTCAAAAGTTTTAAGAATAATCCTATGTTAAAATTCAAACAGCAAAAAATTTTAAACTCAATAATATTAAAGTAAAATGCATCACATTAAGGACTAGCAGCAATAACACTTACCCTAGCTCTAACAGTTGCTCTCATATCCTTGGCCTTGTTAAAGACTTCATGACTCTCAAAATTTCGGTCAAGAGCTAAATTCACTGATCTGGTGACCTCCTCCCAAATAGCCCTGCTGTCAAAACGAGTAGCGACTCCATGCCAGACACCACCTCGTGCTTTCCTTATTTGTATTATATAATCCACTATCAATTGATCTACAGGATCATCCTTCACCATGCATCAAACAAAATTTCGTTGTAAATGATTTAGCAAAAGAGAAAAGACAATAAAATTATAATCCTTCTTAGACAGAATTTGCAATACAAAAACGAATAAAACAATAAAATAATTTATCGAAAACACAGAAAGGAAGAACATTCCTAATAATGAAAAACGAATAAAACAATTAAATAATTTATCGAAAACACATAATTTGCAATATAAAAACGAATAAAACAATTAAAACAATTATAATCCTTCTTAGACAGAATTTGCAATACAAAAACGAATAAAACAATTAAATAATTTATCGAAAACACAGAAAGGAAGACAAAATCTCACTCATCGCCATTGCTTCCTCCGATTCTTCTTCCTCTGAAAGGTCTTCTTCTTCCTCTGAAAGGTCTTCTTCCTCTGAAAGGTCTTCTTCCTCTGAAGAAGGAACCTCAGTCAGCTTTTTTCCTCTCCGTCGCTTGTTCCCAATTATTTTGAGTTTAGAGACCGAAGTATGCTCAATAACTCCCTCAAAGACTTTGGTTTTCTTTTCCTCAGGCATAGTGAATTCTGTGAGGAGTAGATAGTAAATCAATGTACTAGTAAAGCAAAATCCCCTCAATCACATCGAAATTAGGCGTGTAAGACATAGGTTCCCAATTAATTTCCGCCTCAATATCGAGAAGGAGGGAAGAGCAGCTTTAGCAGCTTGACGACAATTCCATGGCTGAATAATGGCACCATTGAATTGGTTGAATTCTTTCGGTTGAATTAAAAAATCAAAACCAAGAGATAGGGACAAAGGAATAAATGTTGATATTGGGAACTGGGGCTATGCATGCAGAAGCAGGAGTTGAATTCAATTGAACTCTCGATTGTATTGGTACATAGATTCTCGGTTCTTTAGTATTAAGATAAGGGTACAAAAAAACATCAACACATAAAAATAAGGACGAGGACACGGGAGTATAATAATAATAGACCTGGCAATCCTGACCTAGACCCGATGACCCGACCCATGACCCGAAATCGACTCGAAACCAGTGACCCAAAATTGACCCAAAACCCGAATTAACCTGACCCGACCCATACCCGACCCGAAGTGGAACTGACCCGACCTAAACCCGAGATGACCCGACCCAAAGTTGACCCAAGACCCGAAACGACCCGACCCGAAGTTGACCCGAGACCCAAAGTTGACCCGACCCGAAAATGACTTGACCTCTAACTTCTTTTAGTAAATAATTATATAAGTTACTACCTCCGTTAACTTTTATTTGCAATTTTGGAATATTTTATATCTCACAAATAATACCTCAAAGTTACAAATAAAAGTTAACGGAGGTAGTATAAAAAGTTTATATTAGGTAATTATACATTAAAATAGACCCAACAACATCTTACATGACTACATTGACTTTCATATAATAGCTAAAAAATATGGTCAAAGTGAGATGTGTGAATAGTGCAAAATGTCAAATCGTTAAGAGTAATTTGGGACGAAGGGAGTATAAGAATAATTCAAAGAAATTATTACAACAATGACAATGATAATAAGAGTACGTATTAAAACTAAGATCAATAAGAGAGTGAGGTATAACTCAATTAGTTAGAGCATCCTTCTTAGTTTCAGGAGATCCTGAAAGTGATTCTCGGCCTAAAGTTCTAAACACACAAAAAAAAAAAGGTTAATAAAAGTCAAAACAATTACTATAATCCATGAAAAAAATAGCCTTAATAAATATAGTGAGTTTTTCGTCAAAAAATAAATAAATATATATACAGAGTTGAATTTAACCCAATGAATCACCCGAATATGACTCGACTAGAAGTTGACCCGGAAATTAGACCCGAAAATTGACCCGACCCAAACTGACCCGACCCAAATTTGACCCGACCCGAACTGTTGACCCGATACCCGACCCGACCCAATTATCAGTCGACCCAAAATCAACCCGAAACCCGAAATGACCCGACCCGACCCGAATGAACTTGACCCGATAATCTTTTGACCCGAACTTGACCCGACCCGAAATGACCCGACCCATACCCGACCCGAATGACCCATTTGCTGAGACAGAGCTAGAAACTTCCTTAAGATCATTCTTGATGCTAGTGTCATTAGGCTCTTTGACTGGTTGGCCCCAAGTAGGTGAAGGATCCCCATGATTAGATCCACCCCAAATTTTTGATGCATCCAATTCATCAGTCTTCGATAAATCTTCTGGTTGTGGCTGATTTTTCTTCGACCCCCACGAAGACCAACCATCAGACTTGGATGCATCTTCTGGCTGTGACTGACTTTTCTTTGATCCCCAAGAAGACCAACCACTGCCTTCTGCTGAGCCAGAATCAGTATCAGTTTTGTTTGCATTCCATCCTATACCAGATGAAGGTATTGCATCCCAACTTGATCCACCTGCTCCAGGAATTTCAGAATCTAAACCCATTTCAATAGCGTCGTCAAAGACAGCCTTGTTTTCCTATTCGGGGGATAAAGCTGGTTCCATGTATACGTCCGTGTCAAAGTTGTCAACAACTTGATATCTTGGTACGAGTGTCAAGGATGTTGTTATCACTGTTCCGGCTTATTTCAACAATCTGCAGCGTCAAGCAACTAAAGATGTTGGAATTCCGACATTTGCCCCATCCGAGTCACCATCTTTCAACGAGTACCCGCGTTAACCCAAAAGGGCTCAATCCCATTCGAGTCACCATCTTTCAATGAGTACCCGCGCTTACCCAAAAGGGCTCAATCTCATCCGAGTCACCATCTTTCAACGATTACCCGCGCTAACCCAAAAGGGCTCACCGAGTCCCACCGTCGCCCTCAGTCACCCTTTTGGGGAACATCAGGCAAACATCGAACGACGGAATCCGTCACCCCTATTGGGGTAACACAGGTACCGATAGAGAAATGTAACCTTCTTGGAGTTAGCCCGATAATGATCCCTGAAACAGCGATCGTGGGTAACATTGGACGGCGATACTCGGTGATCCCTTTCGGTCGACACGGTACTCTTTGGAGGATATAGTACTCTTTGGATGGGGCAAATGTCGGGGAAATGGCTGACTTCGACTAGAACAGTCGTCCGACGTTTTCCCTCAAACACCCCTTCTGAAAACGTCGGACGACTGTTCTAGTCGGTCAAATATCAGACGGCGATACGATTAGCCCTTTTGGGTAAGCGCAGGTACTCGTTGAAAGATGGTGACTCGGATGGGGCTAATGTGAGAGGTAATGCCTTTCCAAAGTCGCTTTTTGAGCATATCAAAGTGTTGATTATCGACTACTTTGGAGACCAATTTTTGTCACTTTGTCAAACAGAGAAGTACAGTAAAAAAAAAACTACGGTTTAGTTGTGACTGACTAACTCAAAGACTGAAGAGAGAGAAAGTGTTTCGAGACAAATAACAAAAGAACCCTAGGAAAAAGAAAGGGTTTTCTCAAATCCCAAGAACTTTTTCAACTTCAAATACTTCTTCATCATCCGGATTATCATCTTCATTGGCATCATCCTCGGCATTGTCATCGTCCTCCTCAACCATTGAAAAGGTCTGGAAGTAGCTTGTTGTAACGAATACCATTTGGCCGACGAGAACAGTCGTCCGACGTTTTCCCTCAATCACCCTTTCCGACAGGGCTCACCAAGTACCACCGTCCAATATTTGCCCCATCCGAGTCACCATCTTTCAATGAGTACCCGCGTTAACCCAAAAGGGCTCAATCCCATTCGAGTCACCATCTTTCAACGAGTACCCGCGCTTACCCAAAAGGGCTCAATCTCATCCGAGTCACCATCTTTCAACGATTACCCGCGCTAACCCAAAAGGGCTCACCGAGTGCCACCGTTGCCCTCAGTCACCCTACCTTATCATTGTCATCAGTGTCCAGCAAAGTGTTCATGATCATAACCATAGGAGGCCAGACAATGTCGTGATCTTTCACCTCTTGCTTCAAACCCTCCCACTGAGCATATGATTCTCCAGCAAGCACCACAGAAGTTCCTTTTCTCCAAAGCTCCTCATCCAATATATCAGCAAATGTTCGATGGAGCTTGACTCTTTGAGAGCCCTTTGTCCTAGCATGTGCCATTAAGGGCTGGAGACCCTTATACCAATCGATGGCACCAGGGCCACCTTGGCATGCAGGACAATGCCATTGCCGTTCAGGATTATTTATTTCCTCAATTGTCAGAGCATCAATGTCTTCAAAAAATTTCTTCAACATTTTATGGTTCTTCATCGACTCGTGAGTTTGCGGTCCTTCATCATCATCATCATCAGAACCGTCACTGAGAAGGTAATCATCATCATCAGAGTACACTTCATCATCCTCTGAATCATTAGGTGCCTTCTCTTTTTCATCAACAACCTTAACCTCCTCCTCTCTTGGTTGAGAGGATCCGTTTTTCATTAAGCAATCCCTGTTTGAGGCATTACAGCTACGTATGCCTAGTCTCTGAGCTGTATCATGCTGGCCCCATGCTTTTGGTGGGGGGTTTGGTTGGACCCATGGTTTTCCCTTTCCAAATTTCTTTGGCTTCCGGATGACATCTTCCCAGGCCCCATCCTCAGAAGATTCAAGGCTGATATCATTAACAGCCTTGCTCAAGTTATCAATACCCTTTCTTGAACTCATATCTTCAATCTACTGTCCAATAATTCTCAATTAGCGATTTATATACAAGTGAATAAACACAATGTAGGCCTCAACAATCATAAAGCAATCAATAATGAATCCACTAGTTCAACATTACAAACTCATCAGACTATCAGAGAATCTCTAACCCGACAAAGAGGACAACACTATACTTTGCAAAGAAAAGGGAGCCAGATAATTTTGACATGAACAACACATATCAGTTAATAACCAAGTTTCACCAAAGAAAGAAAAGAGTTGACAAAGATAAATTTGAGTGTCAAACAGGATTACAGGAGTGGAGGAACTTTAAAGTCCAAAAACGATAATAACTTGTATTCTTATCCGGTGATAACACTTATAAACGAAGGATATACATATACATCAAACCAAAAAAATTATTTAATAAATATTGTGGAGTACTTTATATATAAATTTGTTCCTTTTTTAACATAAGTTATTTGATACAAATTATATTTATATAACTTACAGTTGATTATCCGGATAATCGGATAATTAGCTATAACTTATAGTAGTTGATTATCCGGATATCTATTATTAAATCATGGTGCTGTCAAGCAAATTAATAAAGGATCTTCAAATATCAAATATTATCATCATGGAAACGAAATGAATAAAAAAGATGTCAAGCAAAACGGGTTTGGGTCAATCTCGGGTTTGGGTCGAGTTTGGTTCAGGTCAATATTTAGCGGGTTATATTCAGGTCGGGTCATCTCAAATCGAGTCATGAGCTGCCTACTCTTTATAAAAGCCTCGGGTTCTGGGGTCATGGACGTCACTAGAGTACAATCATGCACCATGCTTTATCTATAGGCTGCAATATTCATCTTAAAATATTATACTAGTTGCCTTTGGTGGATTATAGTTACCGAACTGTGTTTTCCATTATTTTACTCCCCAAGTTGTTGTTTTTGGCCAATATGTTGCAGCAATGACCTGAATCTCAGGATCAACTGATGATATATGTAAACTCTACTTTTACTTTAGAAATCTTGCTTTCGGAATTGTGTGGCTTGCTAAGTTCATATAAGGATTTAAAATTTTACTGACACCCTCTTGAGATTGTGTGCATGCTATCTGCATAGGAAGGGTCAATACCTGATTTCACAAGTGAAATCATTCATTACTTATTAACCTTATCAAAAGCAGCAAAGCTTGAACAAAATTCCAAACATTGAAACCATTGGTATACAATTCTACCTCAGTATACTGCATAAATTCCTAATAATCTGCCATAAATTACCATTAACAAGATAACATTTGGTTTAAATTCAAGTTGATGTACAAATTTAGGCCCCGTTCTCTTCACCTTAATTTTGCTGGATTGAAATTATTTATACTGTGAACTTAAATTAATTTTACTGAACTAAAATTATTTTTGCTAAACTAAAATTATTTTTACTAATTTTCTATTATAAATCTTCTTTAAGAAAACTAAATTATACTCAACTGAACTTATTTTTTATTAAACTGAAATTAGTTTTACTAAACTGAACTTATTTTAACTAAATTGAAATTATTTTTACTAAACTAAAATTATTTTTACTGAATTGAAATTATTTTTTTAAGTTGAATATAATAGGGCCTTATCTAGTATATTTTACAAACTCCATAAAATACAAGATAATATCAATCAATTATTGTTATTAGAATCACAAAAATATCGCAGTGGTGGTGGGAACATATACAGCGAGATTGTTAAACATCTATCATTTAAGATGCGTAATAAAATCATTCATAATATTAGGGAATCGGAAGATTCTACATTTTATTTATTCCTTAAACAACGCAACAAAACTTTTTTATTCTCTAATATTAAGATACGATAATTGAATACCATAAATATAAAGAAAAAACTCTTCTCTATATTAACTTTTATGTACGCGACGCAACTATAAAGCATCAACTATATATACACTAGATTTTAATGCAAAATCGTTTTTATATTATGCAACATGAAATGATACATAGTGTTGGAGAAATTAGACCCAAAAAGTGTGATACTTGCCATGACTACTTTACATTCAAACGATTCATCTAACCTTCCAATTTTATTTTATTTTACAATTTCACGTAATTTGTAAGTCATTTTTTTCTACCTAACGTAATTTGTTAATGTTGTTATATTAAATAATAGAAAATTGAAATTTGCTTGAAATATAATTAAAAATTATATATTAATAATATAATATTTGCACTATATAAAGTTCTATATGTTTTATTTTTAAAAATATTTTTAAACTTAATGATCATATAATTCAATTAAATAATCAGAAACGAGTCATTGAACATCATTATCATATGATTCATATTCCTTTTCCATATTCAAATTTAGAAACAATTCCTAAAGGTGATCTGGAATGTGAGGATTAAGAGGCTCACCATATTCTGATTATAGTATTTCCTTAGCACGTTTAGCATATCAATGATCCGTATCATCTTACACAACACTTTTCATGAAATCGACATATTCTTGAGTATGAATTAGATTAAAATGTTATCAAGATTATATTTTTGGGGGGAAGTATGGATTATCTAATTATATGAAGATTTTGTTGGTGTGGCTTTAGAGTTTTTTTTGTCCAAGTTTTTAAGGAATGAGGATATTTACAAGTTTTTTTAGCCATTTTCAATAAAATAAAAAATAAAAAAGTAAAAGAATAAAGATAAATAGAAGGTAGTAATTATTCATTTTACAGTACATAATCAAAAAATTATTGATGTAAATATTATTTTGTATATTAATTAGTTGGTAGTGTAGTGTAAGAAAATTCTTATAAACTAAATTGCAAATTATTATGTTTACTAAGGAGTTACAATATAGGTCAAAATTAAATAGAGAAGTTATTCATATGAAGAGTTTTTCGAATTGATGACTCATAGCATTAACATAACACCAAATCATATTTAATTTTAACATAAAAAATTCTAGCTAAATAGATAGATAAGTTTCTTCTTAATTCTTTATGTTGTTTTGTTACATAGTCATTCACTCATCTTTGCTTGGATTTGTGAAGAAAATTTAACATGTTATGGGTATAAAAAAAAAAAAAAAGGGAAATTCTACATTATAACCCGCTACTTTTCAAAATTCTACGTTGTGCCCTTACATTTTCAAACTTCTACACTGTAACCCCAAGGTACATTTAGTAACCACGTTGTAACCTTGCCGTCAAGTCTCCGTTAACAGTGTTCCGTTTTTTTTATTAACCTATTGTTTAGAGTTAGTTGTTATGTTTGGGGGGGGGGGGAATTTTCCCTCCAAAAACCAACAGCTCTCCCCTCCCCCTTATATTCCCCCCCTTTCCCTAATTTTTAGGGTTTCAATTTATCTTTTCTTTTTTTCCAATCATGTCATCTTCAAGTTCTCGAAGCTCCTTCCCCTCGAATTCGCCTTGTTCATTGGACTTTGTCAGCCCACGATGTTGGTGCAGGCCACAGAAGCTTGCGAAGTTGAAGATCTCAAGCACAATTCGCAACCCAAGGAAAGCATTTTTCAAGTGCAATGATTGTGGATACTTCAAGTGGCTGGACGAAACAGATAATTTGGGGCTTGATGCTTTGATGAATTGCAACAATGGGATAGAGTCAGTGGTTTTGAAATTGACAGATTTTATGTCTTATTTTAGGGAAGTAGTAAAAGTTGGAATTTTTATGTATGTTTTGCTTGTTGTGATTTTGTTGTTCAAAAATGGGACAACTTAATTGTAATTGTAATTGCCTAAATTGCGGCTTATTGTAACCCAAGTTAATTATATGAAATGAAACGAATAACAGTTATTGTAACCTTATTTTGGTCACTCTGTTTTTTTGTTACTCTGTTTATGTTTCATAACAGTTGTTTATAATGAATAACCAAATTCAATAAAAGCAAAGGGGTGGCTAAGCATTTATAAATAAACACCAAACATTGTTTACAAAAAATTCCCCCATCAAGTAGCTAAGTAATGCAGTTTGTAGTCAAAAAAAGAGTAACCCCATTTACATTTAATCCATAACCATTAAAATCATGGGTGTACCAAAATTCCCCCATCAGGTAGCTAATTACAAAAGTGCTGAAACTTCAAATACATCCATTTATATCATGGAAAGCCTATTCTAAATTTTCTGCCTCTTTAAACTGATGCTCTGGTGAATGTCTCTGGTTGGTGGTGGTTGAGTAGAAGCAGAAACTTGTGCAGTTGATGTTCTACTGCTCTGTCTTGTTGGCTGGCTGAAACTTGCTCTTGGAATAGGGATCCTCCCACTTTGCCTAGGATGTGGCTGGCTTGTACATGGATTATGAACTGGCTGATTTGACCTCTCCCTTGTATGAGTTTGGCCTGATGTACAATTGTTGATCATAAGGTCAATCAAGTTGGTGTCAGTTTGCTGGGTTGAAGATTGTGCTCTTGTGGATCCTTTTCCTTTAGCAGTCTTGGTGGGTGCCTTCCCTTGTTGCTGCAACAACTCTTTCTTAGTTTCCCCTCCCTTGCATGTTAGAGTATTGTGCCCATACTGACTGCACTTGCTGCATCTAACAGTGGCACTTCTCTTTCCTTTCCTCTGTTCTCCCTCCTCCCTTCTTCTATTCCTGGAGGGTCTGCGGACACTTCTCTTGATTGGTGGTGGCAACAGTTTTGGGTTATCCATCTCTGGCCATTGTTCTTGATTTGGAAGTGGTAAAATGTTATCTTTGTAAGTAGCCTTGTACCTAGCCACTGAGTACCATTCACTGACATAGTCAGTTGGTTCCTTTCTAGCATGTAGCAGAGCTCTCATTCCATGCCTACATGGAATACCAGTTATTTGTCATCTACCACATACACAAGTTCTTGAGTTCAGTGAGACAGGAAGCATGCTTTTCCTATCTGAGATCTCATACTCCCCCCTTCCAGCTGGGTATGCATGGCAGGATCTAGATTCTTTGATTAGAACTCTAACCCTCTCTCTGATGTTAGGACAAACACCTTCCACCCATTGATCACTTATTTGTTGCCTTGTAGCATGCCTCACCATAGCTATTCTCCTCACACCTACATTCATAAATAAGTCAGTTGCATCTAAGTAAATCATGCAAATGTTAAAAATAAAACCAAGTTGTTCAAACATGATTACCTTCCAATAATGTTAGGATTGGATATGCTCTGTCCACACCAATTGTGCTGTTGAAACTTTCAACAAAATTGTTGGTATTTTCATCAGAGCATAATTGGGGATCAATTTTCCACCTTGTCCATGTTTGTAGTGGGCCAACTTCCCTGAACCACTTCACTGCTCCTAAACCAGCAACTGACTGAAGCTTGATCAGTGCCTTCCTAAAGCTGAACTCAGAGTATGCATTTGTGACTGACCTGAATAGCTTATGCATTAGCATCCCAGGGTAGCTGACTTGAAATTCTTGCACAAATGCCTTGCACAATATCTCCTAGGGACTTTTGGCCACACATCATCCAATGAGGGATCAATACCCTTGCATTGACAAAAAAATAAGCCTCACCAGTTAGTATAACATTAACGTATACATATATAAACACCTGACATTATGTACAAAAAAAGATGGTCACCTTTTGTCTATCTGACATTATGGTCCAGTCATTTCTACCAGTCTTTGTAAGTTAGTCTTCAAGTGGTGGAAAAACCAACACCAACTTGATTTGTTCTCTGAGTCCACCACTGCAACAGCAACAGGGAAGATCTCATTGTTTGCATCCAATGAGACAGCTGACAACAACACCCCACCATAATTCCCTTTCAGGTGGCATCCATCCACACCTACCAAACCTCTACACCCTTGCACTAGTCCCTTGAACTGAGCTGCAAAACTGATGAAAATTGAGTTGAATTGCAGAGGGTGCTCAGGCTGCTGCAATACTTTCCAAGTACAGAAAGCAACAGATTCTGGGTTCCTCTCCATCAACAGATAGCAATAGTCAAGCAACTTACTATAGGATTCATCATGACCACCTTGTATCATTCCCATAGCAATCCCTTTCATCTTGTAGATAGTGGATGTAGCCATCTTAATTCCATATCTCTCCCATAGCAGCTCATTCAGTGCTTTTCCTTTGATATCAAGACAAGCTCTAATTTCCTCCAGAAGCTTCTTAGCTACCCACTCACAGTTAGCCATAGGATTGTTGATAAGGTTCAAGTTACACACATGCTTGTTCTTGATACTCTTAATAGCCCAGGTGTGTCCATCAGGGAGAATGCTTGCATGAATTCTCCAGCTACACCTTATGTCAGCACACTCTTCAGTGTACCTATCACACTCTGCTTTCCTCACCACTAGTGAAAAACCTTCCTGGATGCAGTAATCTCTAAGGGCATCCTTAAAATGCTCCCTGTCAACAAACAACTGCCAACTCCTACATCCAACCCTTCCACTCTCAACTAAGGGTGTGACCTGTGATTGTTGGGTTGGTACAACCTTAATGCCTTTCAACCTAGCTGTACTACTAGCCAATTTTTTGCCATGAGGGAAAATTATAGCTTTAGATCTAACTCTTTGCTTCTGTGGTGAACATGAATGGTTTGTGTCACTAGTTGGAAGTGAAGTTTGAGTTTGATTCAGAAGCAGCCTAGGGCTCCTCCTACTTTGAGTTGGAGAAGAAAGTTGGGATTGAGAGGAAGCTGCAAGTGATATATGGGGTGGAGACAAGGGTATTTCTTCCAATAACCTAGGTAATCTCCTACCACCACTATTGACATGGATGGACTGGTTTTGTAGAGGGGGTTATGAACAGGGGAGAGATGTGGAGGGGAATCAGGTTGTGTAATTCTTGGGCTCTTTCTCTTAACTAGAAGCTTTGATGTTGGTGGCTTGGTTGAAAGAACAGAAGGACCACCTTTTTTTACAGCAATTGTACCAACAAATGGGCCAGCTTGTATAGAGTGTGAGCGGGATGGGATATGAGGTTGATTTTGGGTATCAACAGAAGAGTGGGGTGGGCCATGATGTTGAATTACTGGATCAGGTAGTGGGCCTGGACATTTTTGGGCTTGTGGCTTAGGGTCCACTTGTTGGGATTTAACAGTTCTGGCCAAATTCCATATAAATGTAGGCTTACTCAAGCACCTTACCCAAATATCAATCTCTTTACTCTCAAATTTTTTAAACATCTTCATCAATGTACCATCATCAACCAAATCAAATGCTTTCTCATTACGACAGTAGTGCAACCCAGGATATTCAGGCAACTCATAACCTCTCCTACCAAATTCCTCACACATATCATTTATCATATCAATTAACAAACACTTATCTATATCATCAATCCTTACATCAACACAATGTTCAAAATAATGAATTTTCAATATTCTCTCCTCCTCCATCTGCAAAGTTTAATCCAAAACCAAACAACAATCAAACACCCATTCACTACAGTCTACATCAGATACAACCACATGCATACACAATTTTTTACCAAAATTAAACTCAATAATGCCAAATACCCAGAAAACTAAACTCAGCCACATTTTGCATATTTCACCAAAATTGTTTACAATTATGCCACAAAACCAACAAATAATAACAAATAATAAACAAATTTATCAACTTTATGCAATCAACATCACAATCCAACCATTTTTCAACAACAAATAGCCACAATTCGCAAAATTTAAACTTCGAGAGCCAATACACATACCTTGAACGATGACTAATGTCGCACACAATTTCGCACCAGAAAACCCTAGCTTCGTCGCTTCAAATCGCACCAGCAACAGCTTGAAAATTCGTCCTTTTGATTTCGCAATTTAGGGTTTCACATCAATTTTTTTGGTGGAGAAGGAATGAAATAGGGGGTTAGTGTAGGAGGGAATTAATTTTGAAGAGAGAGAAAATGACAGTACAAAGGCAGAGTTAGGTGACGTCTTAAATGCCCACCTAACGTCTGTCATAAATGCACCATGACGCGGGTTACCGTACAGTACCTAAATGTACCTTGGGGTTACAGTGTAGAAGTTTGAAAATGTAAGGGCACAACATAGAATTTTGAAAAGTAGCGGGTTATAATGTAGAATTTCCCAAAAAAAAATTAGAGAGTTGAGCTCAATTGGTTAGAGCTTTCTACCCAATTTTAGGAAATCCTGAAATCTATTATCCGTCCTGATGACTCTCTAAACATTAAAAAAAAAAAAAAAAATACAATAGATGACACAAAACCTTGCTTCCATGACCAAAATTTCTGAATTGTTACAGTCAATGAAACGATAATTGTAAATTTGGACAAAAATATAATTGAATATAATAAGAGATCTATGATACTACCATTGCTAACTGCTAATAAGGGAACATCTAGAGGGAAAAAACACATACATATCAAGATAAATTTAAGCCCAATACTATTGGTATACTTGCTACTACCACCAATTGTAGTTTCTCCTCGTCCCATCACTACTAGAGTTACCAAACCTTGACGCAGAAAATCCATGTGGATAATGATTTGAATATCCTTGTTTAATTGGAGTACCAGAACTGAACTTATTCCGTCGTTTTGAAGACTGCGTGTTTGAACCTTGACCACCCGCAGTCAAACCAAATATCTTGTGCTTCTTGTTTGGTGCAGAAGGAGACCTCCAGCCATATGAGCCATTTTTAGGGGGCAGATCACCTGGGTGATCTGTCATCCAGCCACTCCTCCTGTTAGATTTGCTCGACCAGGTAGGACTTCCGTTGTCAAATCTCTTATGGGTATTGCCAAAATCATGTGGGGCAGATTTAAATCCTTTGCTGGTCTTGTAGTCACTAGGGTATTTCTTGGTTGGAGTTGATAAATCACGAGTTCTTTTCTTCGCCTATGACCGCATAAGAGAAAATAAAACTTGTCACTGATGTCCAAATCATCATTATAATAACATTAAGGTTATAGGATTCAAATAAAGCAACGGAGATGAAGGGTAGAAGGTTGAACTTATTCCAGGAATAGGCAGTTCAATTAAATCAAATCAGTGAAGAGCCAATGCAACTAAAGAAAATACCTTAGAAGAATTTGTGCATTCACGAGCAAAGTGCCCTTCTTCACCGCACTTAAAACATGATGTCGGAGTACCTGCAGATGATGTTTCTCCCCGTGATCTTCTGCATTCCTGCAAAGAAAATAGTCAGATCCACATGCAACTAGAAAGGCATCCTCCAAATTATAAAAAATTAGACCTCAACACTTAAGTAATGGATGCAATATAACCCCAAAAATGATGAGTGCTGAAGTAACATTTGCAATGCGTATTTGCAGGATTGGCCTATTCAGTGTACAGGACAATTTTAAAAAGCTAAGGAAGTTTAATGTTACCCCTTGAGAATCAAACTAGATCTCAAAAGCAAAGCAAAAGAATTAAAGCAACTTGTGAATATCAGGCAAATCAATTCCTGACGCTATTAAGCTAAAATCCTGTATACATGAAGAAGACACTTGTTTTTTCTTGCCTTTGTAAATAAAATCAGGAGTAATTCTTTAGCTTGAGCTTTCTTACTTGTATCTCCTGCTAACCTAAGGCTTGTGTTCCATCAATGTCCAAGATTCGCTGATTATATAATTCATATCCTTATAATCCTCCACTTCCTCCTTTTGTAAATAAGTGAGACTCTTGGGTGTTTTTCCAAGTATTTTCATCACTTACGCTTATCCTTCCATTAATATATACGACATTCAAGTTTATTAACAAGCACAGAAAAATGCAAACTCAAATTTCTTCTTAAGATTCAAGTTGATTAAGGGTGTATGAGAATGTTACCCAAATATGACTTTAATATTGGAAAGAAAAAAGCCTATAAGCATTATGAAATAGAAAAAGCATCAAAAAATAAAATACTACAACACTAATGGCAGTTAGATAAAAAGCAGTATAATCAGCATAACAACGATGAAGTACAAGACTATACAGAAATGACAAAGTGCCAAAGAGGCAAAGAATGAACATTAGAATAGCAAAATATCTGGGCAAGGAAACAGAAGAAATTTCATAGCAAATTTTGAAATAACATTGAACAAGGTCATGAGCCCCAGCACAAAGCATTACTCCCACTTTTCACTAATAGTAAGTCATCAGTTGGACCAAAAGTAGTGCATAAAGCATGATGCAGATTAAGAGAATAGAAACAATACCTGTCCATCATGTCCTGACTGACCACATTTGAAACATGAAGCTTCACTTAAAAGAGCATCATAATAGTCCACACAGCAAAGATGTCCAAATCTCTTGCAAACATAACACTTAATTTCCTGGTAACATTTATAACCAATAAGTATGGTCAGGAAGATACTATCTTAAAAAGACAAGCACCCCATCACAAATAAGATTCCCATTTGCATTCTCTATAGCCAACTATGGTTATATTTACCCAAATCCAAAGTTAAGAATAATTCAACAAATGTTTTACTAGTTTAGGATTGAACTATGACTCAACTCTTTCAAGCACAAAGTCTAAACTACATAAACTTACCATAAAAGAACAATGCCTTCCGGTCTCAATTTTAGTCATAGTGCAAATAAAGCACAATATTTATGTGATTTTATTGACTTGTCTAGGCAAAGAAATACTTTATTAAGCTAACACAAAGAAGAAAACATTTCAATGAAATACTCTTTTAACTTTTTAAAAAAAAAAATTAGTCCCCTGAAATTTCCATTTTCATTTCCTAGTATGATTGCTTGGTCAGCGCCTTTTTTACAAGTAATCCTTTCCACTTTTCATTGCAGAAATTCAGCTGGATAAAAGGAGGGGAAAAAAAAAAACAAAAAAAAAACCTTGAGATCATCAGGTAAGTAGCCACTGTTGCATGAGGACATGGAATGAGCAGAAGCACCACATTTTAAACACAAATCTGAGGCCTGAGAACTGCGCTTAAACTTTTTAGGACAATCTTTGGCACGATGACCCTCTCCCTTGCATATGTAGCAATCCTTTCCCTACATCATTGCACACAGATATTACAAACATCATTGTGAAAACATTAAACAGTACTAGGAAGGGCAAAGAAACTTCTCAACACAAAACGATAACAATAGCCCTGAAAGTGATAGTTGTCCGCCTTACTATAGATAGAGTAAAGACATGACAGCTTCAAAACCTTAACAGCTCAACAGGTTCAACAAATACAACTTTTAAGTAAGCCGTGAATAATGCAGGCGGGATAAATTTATGGGGAAGCAAGAGATTTGGAGGTATATCCATGGGTAGCTGTATTTCAGACATATACCAACCTTCCAACTAATCATAGGCAGAAACAGAATCATATCCTCAGAGTCCCTATTCCCTAACAGGTGTAAGAGTATAAATTATAATGGGTAATGATGGTTGATTTACAAATAGGGGACATGAAAAATTGGACTTTAGTGCACCTTCGAAGGTAAAGAACCTCCCATGTCACATTAGAATTCAGTTGAGCATAAAACCTTCGAGTTCCAATGATATGTATCAACCAAACATTGCAACATTTCTGTACTTAAATGAATTTACCAAGTCAGCTTACAACCAACCAGACAATCAAAACAGAGTAGCTCCTATGATGAATAAGAAACTATATCAATTCCTAGTAGATGACTAGATTGAACTGTTAAACCAATCCTAGAAATAGATTAATTATATCAATAGACAAATGACAGCTATGGATACTAAAATATCCAAACATTTAGGCTATTCAACAGACTTCAGACATAGCAGAAAGCATCAGTAAGCAAGCTTGCCTCAGCTTATATGAATATCAGGAACACAAATTCAGTTACCTGGCTTATAAAAAATGGAAGAAGCTAAAAAGTACAAATACAATCATATTCTTAAAGTTTCCTCTCTATATACCTTTTGACATTGTTTCACCTCGTGCTCAAGACTCCCACATATAAAGCAAGGCTTCTTTCTCCTAGCCGACGTGCAATTAACTGCTGAATGGCCATTCTCACCACAATTAAAACATGCTCCCCAACTCTTATCTGGAGGGTCAAAATATCTTGGTCCGCGCTGAGGGGATAAAAAGAGACATACGAAACTAAGCCTTTACAGTAAAATGTACTTCCGAAAATGGGCATTCAGGGCCAGTAATCACACTCACAAGAAGCTTTCGTAGAACAACATTATTAGAATTGGAGTTGTCAACACCATCTGATTCGGATAGCTTAACCACTTCCACATCGTCTGTTGGCTCCACATTATCTTCCTCCTTCATCGGTGTGACCTAGAACAATATAATCAATCAATCAATCAATCAGAAAGCACATGAAACATGACCTGAATTCACAAGATATAACCTTTCTATAAACATTGTTAACATAACATGATCAGCAAAAGTTTCAAAACCAGAAATCTCATCATCATCTCAGATGCTATGACTATCACAACTATAACAAGTCTTCTGAATATCAATGAGACGACGAATAACATCCAAACTCATGGGTTTATTTCACTAACATGAAGCATAGCCTTGACTTTATAATTGAGTTCCGTTAGTCACTCTATACTCATAAAGATCACCCTTTTTATAATCATATCGAATATTAAACCAAATAAACTTGGTAAGTGTTGCCCTATCAAAGCGAATGCAACTGAGCTTTACATCAAAATTTCAACCAACATTGATACAAAAGTTCATCAATCTATCATAACACATAATGCACACTACTAATTTATACATAATTCAAATATCAATCATAAATGCGAAAATATGCAATAACTATATATTAATTTACAGGTATATATATTCAAAATAAAAACTTTAGAGCATGGAAAACTACTTAACCATATGAATTTCAGTCCCAACTTTTTTGCCCTTGATTTTCTTCTTCATCTTTTTCTCTTTCTTCTCCTTCTTCCTGACGATTTCCGACGCTACCAATTCAGTTGTGACGATATCGTCGTCACCTGCAACATTGGCGGCGTTGGAGGCGCGTGACATAGCCTTCTCAACAATTTTGAGGCTCAAATCTTCGTTAGCTTCTTCATCGTCACTATCAATGAAGACGAAAGAAGATTTACGACGAGATTTATGGTGTTCTTCATCTTCTGAGTATTCCGACTTCGATCTCGATTTCGATCGCTTCCCCATTGCTGGGGTTTGCAGAAACACTAAACCCTAATTTGGTGATTATCGATTGAATTCGATGAATTTGGGCAGTTTTTTCTATTTCTATTGATGTGTGACCAAGTAAATCAGTTGAATAGCAGCAGCCTGCAGAAATCTAGGGTTTGTGCGATGTCACGTCTCCGAATGGTATCTGTAAGTTTTCTAGGACAGTTTTTTTTTTTTTAAAGGACATGTTAAAAGGAGTTAAAAGAGTGGGTTGTTTTACACTTTTACTTGCTTGGTTGATGTGGAAAAACTCAATTACAGTGTCAAACTACTCTTTTTCAGTGTACTTTGTATAAATAATGGAGTATTTATTATAAGCATACGGTGTAATATGTGATTTAAAAAAAAAAAAAAAAAAAAGACAGATGATATTCAAGGTACATATTTATATTGGAAATTAATTAAACAACTTAACAAAAGAAATAAAATAAAGCATTGCAATTTGACGACTTTGCTTTGTGAATACTTAGAATATCTCTTTTGTGGATCTTATACGATAAGTACATTGGTTAAATGGTTAAGAAAACACGATCAATTTGTCAACAAAACTGACAACATATGTATGCATATTAGATCAATATATTTGGAGTAATATTCAAGCAATGAAAACCAAAACGTTGCACAAGTATGAAGTAACGCCAAGTTTGGTAATTTGTCTTGAGATCGCCAAATAGTGCGTTCTGTAATGTATATGTTTAATTTCGACCTTTAAGTGAGGAAATATATTGTATGTGTAATACATTAATAAAATTTAGCTTTCGGTTGACTCCGAGGCAATTGCTCGTATGTTGTTGGAGGATGCGCCTCCTCACTCTCCTTATATTCAAATCATCCACAAATAAATGTTAATCACTTATCTCGAGACAGAGTTGGGAAGTGTTGATGGAATACTACTCCCTCCATTTTTAAATACTTGTTCCATTTCTCTTGGACACGCATGCCGATGCTAATCTTTGATCACTAATATCTTTAATTACCAATAAATATAAATTCTAACAATTGAAATTTAATAATCTATTCATTAAGATGATTCCAACAAGTACCCACTAGACTATATTTTATCTTAGGTATAAATCACAAACATTAGCCAAGGTAGGACAAATGAATAGTGCAAAAAATGAAAATGGAGCAAGTATTTAAAAACAGAGGAAGTACTATAAAGAAGCTAATCAAGCAGCGGATTGGTTGGCTAACCATGGTGTCAACTTGATCAAAAGTTGGTGATTTTTTTTAGCGATCTCAAGGGATCTTCGTGCGGTTTTATTGGAGGATTTGAGTGAAGTGGTTCAGACGAGAATTGCCGCTTCTAATAGGGTTTGAAGTGGCGTAATGGAGTCTTGGTTTGTTTTGTTTGTTTTTTGTTTCTTTGTTTTGTTTGACTTTGTTTTTGTTTATTTAGTGTGGTTTGTATGTTTCGGGGCCTTGCCCCTCTTTTGCACCAAAAAAAAAACATATTAATAATCTAATCACCTTGTTTATCAACCCTTTTTTTATACAACATATAATTATCTTTTAACTAAAGTTTAATCACGAGGTATTGACATCAAGACTATTAGGTGGCAGCGTCCTCCTGAGTTTGAAGATTGATCATGCACCAAAAGTTTTTTTGTTTTTGAATGTCATCGTGTATTGATATGTTATGAAATTACATTACTCGAAGTTGGTGATTGTATCGCGACATTGTCAATGCAATATTGCTCAAGCATATACAAAAGCAAATCATCATATCAGTGCTACAAAGAACACGGAAAAAAAAAAAGGTACAAAATTACTCAACTTGAGAAGTAGATCGAAATCAACTAGAATTCGACTTAATTGTCTTCTGAGAACTAAACTTTCAAAATCGACTTAAGTAAAATATCATGTTAATCCTATATCTAAGTTAACCTGCAACTCATTAAGAAATAATAGATGCAATTGGTCCGCACTTTAATAGATGACTCGAACCTCAATTTGACCAGATAATTATTGTTAACCATACAAGTACATCTAATAACTAATTCCATCAAGGTAATGTTTTTAGTCTCATGCTTGAATGGTCGCATGGACCGTACAAATTACTCGAACTATATCATATCATTAGATTTTACAAGGCTCAATCAATTTACGTATATAAATATAATGCCAAACAACAATTGTCCTTACTTATTGAGATAAAAGTTTGCACCTTATGACCTTGAGGTTATGATGAAAAAAATACAAGAATGACACTCGAAAAGCCAATCGAATTCTATTAATTTCAACATTATTCAATAATATGAAAAAGTGGAATACATAAATAGTATGATAATATGGAGATGGAGTAATACAATACAAAAGATCAAAATCTAGCAATTTAAATTAATAAAGCGGTCCAAAATTGAAAAGAACTCGAGCTCCAATCCAAACCCGAGTTTTTTTATTTTTTTTATTTGTTTGGAAGAGGACCCGAGATTTGATTGATTCATACTTAACCATGTATCTCGTGGGTTTGATAATAAAGACGAGACTTGATATTAGATTTACAAATACCACCCCAAAGACTCCAATATTTTTTTACCTAATCCCTAATACAGGGTAATAATAATAATAATAATAATAATAATAATATACCTTTTAAAAATTAGAGATAACTTTTATGGATATTATTGTTTGGACAATTATACCCTTTAAAACATTTACTACTCGTACTTTTTTGCCTTTATTATTGCTAGTTGACTTTTTTATTTTTATTTTTTTAAAATAGTTTGTTAACATTTATACCCTTATTTATTTTGTCTTTACATATTTCCCCTTATCAATATTGTCAACAACTAAATTTGTGACATGTGATCGACTCGAAAGAGCTCTCTAAACATGGTTAGTTGAGGTTAGCGCATCGCGTTCATTATCCGCTTTTACTTGAAAATAAAATATGACCAGATGAAGTTCGTGCGATGCACAGTTTGTTTGAATTTTTTAAAATAATTGTTTATTATATATATATATTTAATTATGTGCTAAAATTTGTTATATACTTAGATAAAATTCCTAATATCAAAAGATAATATTTTATATTTAATTAATTTAAACTGGGAAATCTCATTCGTCAATTTAGCTTATGTGTCATTTAAATTATTTAATTCTAAAAGAAGTTAATAATTTCGTATTTAATTGGCTACCACTAAAATTTATTATCCTACGTGGCGCGCTGAAAAAATTAAATCTTACGTGGCTTTCTAAAAACTCAGGAAAAAACTCCCTTTTATACAAGTACTAGTATCGTGCCCCGTGCGATGCCCGGGTTGTTTATTAAATTTTAAGATAAATTTTTATTATATATATATCAAAGTAATGCCTAATAATATTAGTGAAAATGTTCGATTTAATACATAAAAAAAAAAAAAAATTAGCAAAAAATAAATTAAATTAAATAAATGTTCAAATCCCGTTGGGTTGTTTCGAACCCAAAACTTTAGGCAAGGGTTGAACAGTTTTGACTCGTAACCTGAAGTGACTCAATCCGAAATTACTCATGACCCGACCCTAATTGACATGTCTACATAGTTATAAAATTCTATTAGCTTAAATTGTGAACTATATTATTTTAAGCGGTTAGTATATATTATAAATGTATGTTTTACTCCTTGAAGTACTTCCTTCGCTCTAAAAAAATATTATGATATAAAAAAGTAAATTTATATGATAATTTTTTAGAATTATAATCTAATAATTTTTTTTGAATAAAATATAATTCAATTTGTACATCTAAAAAATTGGTATTTTATCGAAAATAAAACTTTTATCTTCTGAATTCTATTATATATCATATGATATTTGATTTGATTTCCTATTTGTGTAAAATGATACGTACGAATCTTGACCAGATTAATAAGAAGACAATTATTATTATTAATTTTTTTTTTTTTTTTTTGAAAGACGACCATTATTATTATTATTATTTTGAAATAAATTGATAAACACTTCTAGAAAAACTCGAAAATGCCCATGATTGAAGAAAAAGACGAAAAAGACCCTTTCTCTTTTCCTTCTCTCCTCTAACCTCGACCACCTTCTTCTGACGATCTCCTTCATTTTGCAATTTGCATTCTCCCTTCTCTCCCTCCATCTTTCTCTCTCCTCCGTACTCTCCACCATTAACGGCTGCTCCACCTCTTCTCTTTCTCTCTCCTCCATCAATGACTGTAATGACTCCTGCTCCCATCGACGTACGCCTTCTCCAACCTCCTTCTTCATCATCTTCTTCTCCTTCTTCGTTTCCGTCGCTTTCAATTTTCTATCAATTTCAGAATTCTTGCTCAATTCATGCGTTTGATTCAATTCGCTCGAATGTTGTCGATTTTGTTTGTTTTTTGGCAAATTCTATTTTGATTGCTGTTTCTTATGTTTGTTTTAGGGCTTTTCTGCATTTTTTTTTTTGATTTTTGGGTACTTTAATTGGACTGTTTTCGATTAGCTGATTGTTCGTCGTCTTTCGAGTTGATGTTAGGGTTTTTGATTAGGGGTTTGATGTAAGTTGGATCGGATTTTTTACTCTTGATTTTTGTTGTGTTTGCAGCAAGAAGATGAGGAGATGCTTGTCCCGCATTCTGACATAGCTGCTGACAATCACCAGCCTATGGAAGGTTAAATTTCAATATTTTTTTAGGATTTGTGTTTGAAATTTATCTTCTTTTTCGCGTTGATTGATCTCTTTTGGGGGTTGATTTGATCTGGTTGAGTTTATAAGTATGCTAATCACATTGCTAGGGTTCTAATTGTATTGTTGCTAATTAGTTTTGTTTACGTTTTAGTCGTTGCGCAAGCCGAGCCTGCTACTAATCCTGAGAATCAACCGGCAGAGGATCCTCCATCCTCCAGGTTTACATGGAAGATTGAGAATTTCTCCCGTTTAAATTCCAAGAAGCACTATTCAGATGTGTTTGTCGTTGGTGGTTACAAATGGTACTATTGAGTAGCTTTGTCGTTAATCTCGTTATGTATGCTATTGGCAGAGCTTTTTGTTGGCAGTTATAAACTTACTATACAACGTTTGATGCAGGCGAGTATTAATTTTCCCTAAAGGGAACAATGTGGACTACTTGTCTATGTATCTTGACGTTGCTGATTCTCCTAGTTTGCCCTATGGGTGGAGTAGGTATGCACAGTTCAGCTTAGGTGTGGTCAATCAAATTCATAACAAGTATACCGTGAGAAAAGGTATTATTTAGTAATTGATAAATGCCTTTACCTTTTTTATTTCCTTCCTTGCATTTGGCTGTAATAATTACCATGTCTCCGTGGATATGTCATTTCATCTTGTAAAATTGGAGATTTAGTTTATAAGTTTATTGAGCTGTAGACTTGATCATATCAAAGGCATTGATTATAAAAGGATTATGATAGATACCCAATCAGTAAGTAAAGACATGAGGTGTGAGTGTGCTTTGTTAATGCTAATGTTGACCTATATTGTGATTTGGGCGCTATGTCACACTTGTTGTGTGCAATGGTTAATATGTATCCATGACCTTCCCGACCTTTTCTGGACTACTTTAACTAGCAAAATCATGTCATGTTGGCAGTTACGAGTGCTGAAAGTAAAGAATTGTCAATGTGTAGGCAATCCAGGCCTTAAGCCTTATTTGGTGGTTTAGATTTTTTAATGTTACATTTTTATTTCTTTTATATCACCATTGTGAATTTGCAGATACACAACACCAGTTCAATGCCCGGGAAAGTGATTGGGGGTTTACGTCTTTTATGCCTTTAAGTGAGTTATATGACCCCACCAGAGGATATCTTGTAAATGATACTGTTCTGGTGGAGGCTGAGGTTGCTGTTCGTAAGATTGTAGACTATTGGTCTTACGATTCGAAAAAAGAGACGGGGTTTGTTGGACTTAAGAATCAGGGAGCTACATGCTACATGAATTCTCTGCTTCAGACACTTTATCACATTCCTTATTTCAGAAAGGTCAGTCGTAACCCTAGCTAATCTATTGATTTTAAGGATACAAGTTTATTTTCCGGTAAGCTAACACTCTGTTTGCATCTGGTATATAGGCTGTGTATCATATGCCTACAACTGAAAATGATATGCCATCTGCAAGCATTCCTCTGGCTCTTCAGAGTTTATTTTACAAGCTCCAATACAGCGATAGCAGTGTTGCAACTAAGGAATTGACCAAATCTTTTGGATGGGATACTTATGATTCTTTCATGCAGCATGATGTCCAGGAGTTAAATAGAGTTCTATGTGAAAAGCTGGAAGACAAAATGAAGGTAGGTTTTTGAATGGAATAAACTTTCATGTTACTCATCTGTAGAGTTTATGATCTATTAATGTTTTATTCCAGGGTACTGTTGTTGAGGGCACTATTCAGCAATTGTTTGAAGGGCATCACATGAACTATATTGAATGTGCAAATGTTGATTACAAATCTACAAGAAAGGAGTCCTTTTATGGTAAGTTCTTCTGATTAGATTTTTTCTGTATAGCAATCTCATCCGGATGTTAGGTTTGGCTGTTCAGGGGTATGTGCTCTTAATTTCTTGCATATTCTGTCACAGACCTTCAGCTCGATGTCAAAGGTTGTCGTGATGTTTATGCTTCTTTTGATAAGTATGTGGAAGTTGAGCGATTGGAGGGTGATAACAAGTATCATGCTGAGCAGTATGGTTTACAGGTTAGTATTACACCATTGCATGATCCTTAAGACACCCACTTTGGGTAGTGTACCACATGATTAAAGCAGTGGTTATAGATTTCGATGTCCTATTGGTTTTCTGATTTTCTTAATTTTTTTTAAGATCCCTTCTTTTAATATAATCTAGCTGATGTTTAAACATAATTTACCTTCCTGAAGATTCTGTTTGTCAGTATTTATTACTTATTATTTGACTCTGTCAATACCAGGATGCTAGGAAGGGTGTCTTGTTTATTGATTTTCCCCCAGTTCTTCAACTGCAGCTCAAACGATTTGAATATGATTTTATGCGTGATACAATGGTGAAGGTTGGTCATCTCAATCCTCAATTTATATCACTTGATTTTGATACACAATTTTAGACATTTGTATGTTTATCATCTCGTGGAGTGTTTTACCAATAACAAGTGCACAAAAAGTGATGAAAAGGGGGAACATTATGCTTTAGTAGCTCTCTTTGGCCTTTTGCTGACATCGGGTCCCTATGACATTCTGCTTTTCTTTTTTCCTTTACGTTTTTCCACGTGCAAAGCTGATGTATTTTTTTATGTTACAACCTATTTACTCTCACTCTCTACTTATGTCGGGTTAACGGGTTTTAATGTGGATTATAGTGCTGTTTTGTTCATTATATATCCCTTAAAAAGTTAAAATGCATCTCTTCTGTATTACAGAGTTTGTATTTTCCTTTTACACAACTATCTTGTATTTCTGTATTGCTGTAGAATATTTCCAAGTCATTTGACTGCAAATCCCTAATTATACATTGCACTCTTGTTATGCTTTTACCAAGAAATTTAGAAAATTTGCTAGGAAAAGGTGAATATTTTGCTTTTTTTAAAACCACCTTGCACATTTGCTGATTCCTTAATTTTCAATTTGCTATCTATAATCGAAGAGTTTTTTTGTATTTTCAATATGATAAAACTTACGGTTTTCTTGGTCGCCTATAGATAAATGATCGCTATGAATTTCCTCTTCAACTTGATCTCGATCGCGAGAATGGGAAATATTTATCTCCTGATGCTGATAAAAGTGTCCGTAACCTATACACACTCCACAGGTATGTATATGCCTATGCATATTGTACTGTCTTTCTGGGCACTTCATGGTGGAAGTTCTGGAGCTGAATTGTGTAGTGTGAGTTTATTGCTTTTGTATATTGAATGGGTAAATTTTCATATGTTAGGATTGGATCAGGTGGCATTCAGACCTATGCTGTTTCATGTCTTGGTTTAATTTTTCTGTTTGATATTTGTTCTATGGTTTTACCTAAGTTTCTTAATTTGGCCTTTAACTTCTTTAGCTTTCATTTTCTTGATCCCTGGATTGTAGCATGTTCATGAATTTCTAGTGGTAACTATGTTGAAGCCTTGTGGTCAGTTGGGGATTACCTGTCTGATTATGGGCTATACTGTTGCTTTGCTTGAGGAAAGATGACACTTCTAATATGTACAAATATCATTTTGCAGTGTTTTGGTTCACAGTGGTGGGGTGCATGGTGGACATTATTATGCCTTTATAAGGCCTTCTCTTACTGATCAGTGGTATGCGTTTAACTTTTTCTGTTGGTTGGTATATTTTTTATGCATTAGCATGTAAAGAATTGCACATTAGAGGATATGCTATGTATATGGCTTTTTGAATATTTTATGTAGTTACATTCAAATTTCTTGGTTTCTCCATTTACTATCTATCAAAATTCCCATGTAGTGTGTATATGTTTAGAATGTGATTTGACTCATTTTGGCTTGGTATACAGTCTAGTACTGCAACTTGTATGGCTTAATAATTCTTGGAGCCATGGCTAGATCATTTCTGGACAAAGGGAATTTTTTTAACTAGCTCTGAATGTTAGTGATGCATAAATCTTGATTTTTTTTTCTCCCCTTCACATTAGAAATTACATGAAGAGAAGTCATTTAATTAGATAATTTTAAATCTGGTTTGTTATCTTGTCACTATAATCCTATGAGATTAAATATGTTCGAATAGGGAGGAATACGTGGCACATTAGGGATAACGTTATGTGGAACTTTTTCTGTGCACAGTTCAAATGTTTACCATAATTAAATTTCAAGTTTTACAGAATAGGGTATTTGAAGTTGTGACTTGTTTAACTGGAGTGATAATTTTCTGTGGTAGTTGATAGTAGTATGCTGTAGTGACATTACAAAAAGGCCAAATTTAGGGTGCGTTTGGCTGGGAAATTTTGAAAGCAATGGGATATGATACTCCCATTTCCATTAGTAGGTGTTTGGTTGGCTATGTGTTGAATTCTATTTCCCCACTTTTCTTATTGGAGCTCCCCATAAATCCTTTACAAATCAACCCCCACCTCTCCTTCATGGACTTGATACCTTTACCATCCCCATCCCTGTCCCCCACCAACTAACTGCCCACCACCTCTGGACAAAAAGAGGACTGATAAGTTATGCAATAGTTTATGCAATCTTTTTTATTTCCCAAAACCAATCAGTTTATTCTGACAATCAAATTTATTGAGGCTGATAATATTTCAATCAATCTCCTGACATTAATTCTGAATCATTGACATTTTGCAATTATTTAGCCAGCAAGTTACTCTTTGCCTCAACTTGCACTCCTCGATGCTGTTGCCACTTTGGTACTCATTAATTGACTGCTGTTGGCTCATGATTTCTGTTTCAAATTTGGTTTAGCATAGCTAACAGTAGAGCTGTAACTGAGGGCTAAGGGCAGTAGTTTGGATGCCATGTTGTTCATGTTCTGTTGGTCAATGATGTATAATGCAATGGATGCTTCTGCTCTCGCTCTGTCAAATTTGATACTACCCTTTGTGTTGCTTACTAGGTACAAATTTGACGATGAGCGGGTTACTAAGGAAGATTTGAAGAGAGCTTTGGAGGAGCAGTATGGTGGTGAAGAGGAGGTAAACTTTATCTGGCACTGTGGGAATATTTCTTGTATGGATCAACTCATTCTACATTGTTTTATCTTTACAGTTACCACAGACAAATCCTGGTTTCAATAACACTCCATTCAAGTTCACAAAATATTCAAATGCATATATGCTTGTTTATATACGTGAAAGTGACAAAGAGAAGATTATGTGTAACGTGGATGAGAAGGACATTGCTGAACATCTTAGGGTGAGAGTTTAGTGTGGTGCTGATTTTTTTTTTGCTGTGTTTTAAGATGCAATGTTTATAAAATTAATTTTTATTTTTCTGTATCCAGGAACGCTTGAAGAGAGAACAGGAAGAAAAAGAACATAAGAAAAAGGAGAAGGCAGAGGCGCACCTTTATACCATCATAAAGGTTACTGCTTTTTCTTTCTGGAAGTAATCCTAGGTATGTATACTCTTTCCTTGTCAATGTATGTTCTGATTGTAACTTTTCTTTTTCTAGGTTGCACGAGATGATGACTTGACCGAGCAAATAGGGAAGGATATCTATTTCGATCTTGTAGACCATGACAAAGTTAAATCTTTTCGTATTCAGAAGCAGGTGCCATTTAATGTTTTCAAGGTAATTCTTCTATTTGGATCAATCCTCATAGCTTGGTCTTGTCTACTATCCTGGAAAGGGTGCAGGGACTGTCTGGAGTACAAGTTGAACTTGAAATAACAATACTTTTGATACATATTGTTTATGAAACTTTTTTTTAGAAAGTAGTAGAACTAATTTTGACAGGATAATCTTAAAATTATAGTTCTTGGATCACGTCGAAGATAATGTTTAGGATTGGCTTCTGTCTTTTTGCGGAGAAAGTGTTTCCTATGATAAACTATTACTCCTATATCCTATATGTTTAAATTACTTGTCAAAAGGATATTCTTAATAAGTTTAACAGCGTTGCGATTGAAATTATCTTAGGAACCTGGCAGTTTTATTTTCCATCTTTTGTGGGACTACTCCTTACGTAGGCCATATGCCACCTTTTAGGTTATAGGTCTCCATGTCATCTAGTAGGGTTTTTTTCTTTTTGTCTTGATCAGCACAGCACCTCACAGCCCTACCAATCTGAGCAATTTTTTTTTGCTTGACTCATACATAACCTTTGACTTTTTGCCCATGCAGGAGGAGGTTGCTAAAGAATTTGGCATCCCAGTACAATTTCAGCGGTTTTGGCTGTGGGCTAAGCGCCAAAATCATACATATCGACCAAATCGACCATTGACACCTTTGGAAGAAACCCAATCTGTATGTCTTCATTTCCAACCCTTTGCATTATGTGTTTGGCAAGTATTTTCAGATCTTAAAAACATTTGTAGATGTTCCTTTTTTCCCGTGAATTTTGTTTATTAACGACTAAACTGAAGGGATACCTTTTTCCCGGACTGTTTTGTGTAGGATGATTTTAACGTGATAAAAATTTGGCTAGTTGTTTATTCAATAAATATTTGGTTGAATTGAAGATATCAGTGACAAGAATGCATGCTTTTGCCATTTTCCATGTGGTGGATCTCATGATGAAATTTTTTGTTTTGAATGTGTTGTAGGTTGGACAGCTAAGGGAAGTATCTAATAAGGTTCATAATGCAGAACTTAAATTGTTCTTGGAAATAGAGCTTGGAATAGTAAGTTTCTGTCATCTTCTGTTTTCCTCTTTTTGACTTCTGTTAAAATTATTTTTGTAAAAAGGGAACTGTTAGGTTTTGTGGCTGAAATAGCATGATTGCAGCACTAGGCAGAAACGGTTTTCTGGTAATAATTAAAGCTATTATACTATCATACAGGATTTACGACCTCTTCCACCTCCTGACAAGACAAAGGATGAGATTCTATTGTTCTTTAAGCATTATGATCCTGAGAAAGAAGAGATGCGGTAAATTTGATAGTATTTAGTGATTATTATTGTGTGCACTGCATAATTTAGCCTGCTTTTGCTATTCAGGGATGCAATCTAATTTATAATGGCAGTAATGTTTTTCCTCCCTCTCATAACTTCAGTTACGTAGGAAGACTATTTGTTAATGCCACTGGAAAACCTGGAGAGATTTTAGGAAAGCTGAAGGAATTGGCTGGCTATGCTGCTGATGAAGAAATTGAATTATATGAGGTTAGTTCATCAAAAGTTATTGTTGTTTCTTTAAGTGTGACATTAATTGCAACTCGGTATACATTATGATATTTTTGTTTTGGACAACAAATATTTGGAAATTTCTACTATTATGCACCTACAAGTAGCATTTTCGTATAGAGACTGCTTTCTACAGATGCTTAGGCATATTTTTTCTTAATTACATGCATTACTTACCGAGTAGTTTATAGCTCTGGTCACACTTTTTTCCCCTATATCACGGTAATTATAAAGAGTATGGCACTATGACGTAAACTGTACAGATTGTCTGATGTTATATGTTATGGTCTCTAGGAAATCAAGTTTGAACCAACTGTTATGTGCGAACATATTGACCGAAATCTCACTTTTCGTGGTAGCCAGGTATGTCTTTTAGAAACGTTTCCAACTTTTATCTGTGACTATGATGTACATTTCCATTTTTTTACATCTTGATCTTTGACTACCAGCTTGAAGATGGGGATATAGTCTGTTTCCAAAAATCCCTTCCAGCTGAAGCCGCAGAAAAATGCCGTTATCCAGATGTTCCCTCGTTCTTAGACTATGTTCACAATCGGCAAGTACGTTTTCTTCTTGAACTTCTAATTACACAACCTTTCAGTTGCCAATTAGGAGTATCTCTTTACAGGTCCGAAATGTATATAAGTGGTGATGGGCTGACGTTTATTTTGGCTGTTATTGTGTATACTTAACAGATATTGTCAGTTTCTATATCCTAAACTATCTTTGCATGCAGTTACTGGGTTTTGTAGTTTAAAAAATTACAAACGTTAGTGTTTGCAATTCTGATATGTATTTTTTTTTCCCTACTCACTTTCTTCCGTTTTGAGTGTCTAAAAGAGTTCAACTTGTTTCTACTTTATACCTATTTTGGAAAGCCCCTTTACTATCTGAACCCCCCTATCCCGCACTATTTACACCTTTTTTTCATTCATTCTGAACCACTTATATTTATACCGTATCTCTTGTTTTATTTACTTTTTCCTTGCACCCGCTTTCTTTTTCCATGCACTCCTAGATTTAGAAACAAGAGTCTATAGTAACCGAGTCTGACTTTCAGGAATGATGGGAGTATTAACAGATTTTCGTGGTCAATTTTAACATAGTTTGTTCTTGAAATGAGTGGTTGTGCAACTGAATAAACTTAGGAATTATTATATCAGACGGCTGTATATCAGTTATGAAAATTTCTGGTATAGGTATCCTGCATATATCTCATTTGAGAGACTTAATTTGTCCATCTAGAGCTGACATAGGAGCTGGTCCTTTGTAGGCTTCAATCTTTGTAGCTATTATTATTCGCCATCAAGATCCCAATTGGTGGTAATCTTCTAGCATTTACACTACACTGGTAGATGCTGTGTGCCTGTGCATCTCATAATCTTCTCTCCCTCACCCTCCCATGTGTTTGCTTACGTTATCTTTGTTCTTGAAAATATTGATTAAAGTTACTCGCATTGTATTGTCCTTGCATTTTCTTCGTGTTAACATTTTATTGGATCTTCCTCTATTGCTTTGGTACTTTGAGTCAATCATGTATGTCTTGACCTTCCAAAGCTTCTCAGTAGCTGTTAATGTTACTTAAGATAGCTGATTTATATGTAGGTTTTATTTAACCTGTTTATGCTGTCAATATGTGCACATCTGTTGGTTGTGTCTCTCTACCTTATCTATTTGTTTGCTTCATAGGTTGTTCATTTCAGATCTCTGGAGAGACCCAAAGAAGATGATTTTTGTCTGGAGTTGTAAGTTGGCCTTTTTTTTAACACTTCCCTATACATTTATGTGTGCTTGATTAAGGGATGTTGTATGTGAATGGTATGTCCGCTCTTACCCTTTTTACTTTCTTTGATTAATGGTAGGTCAAGACATCATACATATGATGATGTAGTAGAACGAGTGGCTCGTCAGCTTGGTTTGGACGATCCATCCAAATTAAGGCTGACATCTCACAACTGTTATTCTCAGCAACCAAAGCCCCAACCTATTAAATACCGGGGCGTGGATCATTTGTCGGACATGCTGGTCCACTACAACCAGGTAATGGTTTATTTATTAAGCTTTCAAGCAATGACAGATAGTGGTTATACGCTGTGTGTTTTAATTAATTGCTTCAACCTCCTAAAACTTAATTTTGAAATTTCAGACTTCTGACATACTGTACTATGAAGTTCTGGACATACCTTTGCCAGAATTACAAGGCTTGAAAACTTTAAAAGTTGCTTTCCATCATGCGACAAAAGATGAAGTGAGTTGGTTGAGATTTTTTTTTATACCTTTTATTTCCAGGATTTAATGTGTTCTCAAGTAATTTTTTTGGTGCCTCCTTTTTTATCAGGTAACCATTCACACTATTAGACTGCCTAAACAGAGTACAGTGGGGGATGTTCTTAATGATCTGAAGACAAAGGTACAGACTTGGTTTTATGCAGTACCAAGTGTATTTTGCTATGCACCTTGTATTTTGAGCATATCTTTGTTCTACATTCCCTCTATTGCTGACCAAAGCTCTTATTCTTGCATCTCAAATTCTTCTTGTTCATTTTGCAATTGTTGATCTTTTGTCTGAGACAATTATTGGAGTGTTAATATCCTGAACTTCTGACCTTTATCTGCCCTTATCCTATTATTATTAATTATTTGCCTTTTCTTGAGTAGGTTGAATTGTCACATCCTGATGCTGAGCTGAGGCTGCTTGAAGTATTTTATCACAAGATCTATAAGGTACAGCTTATATCTTGTTATCCGATAGACTTATTGTTCAGTTTTAACTGTTTCAAAATAAATAGAGTTGCCTCCATCTTTGTCCTTTGACCTTGATATTACAATTTGTATGTATCTAGTTAAACAATTATTTATTTTGCTTCTTTATTGCAGATTTTCCCTCCTAATGAAAAAATTGAGAATATAAATGATCAGTACTGGACTTTACGAGCAGAAGAGGTCAGTGTTTCCTTATAGTCTTTCGCACAAAATATTTGGTTACTTAATTCTGTGGTTAGCGTTATTAACTTTGACCAGTATTTTTTTGTAACTACATCATTGTTTAGATTTTGATAATGTTAGTGTTTGCCAAATTGCCTTCTATGGTAAAGCATGTAATGATATCTAGACATAACTTTCAAATTAATCCCAACATTGTTTATTCATCTATTTGTTTTCTAGATTCCTGAAGAAGAGAAGAACCTGGGTCCTCATGATCGACTAATTCATGTGTACCATTTCACTAAAGAGACAGCGCAGAACCAAATGGTAGCTAACTTACATTTATAAACAGTGCTTTCAAAATCTCTTCCTCCAACCTCTTTCTATTTGTCCCTAGTGACAACCTTTGATTTTTGGACTTATGTATGATATTGGATCTTTGAATACATCCTGATTGACTTTTCCCTTAACAGCAAATACAGAACTTTGGTGAGCCTTTTTTCTTGGTGATTCATGAAGGAGAAACTTTGTCTGAAGTCAAGGTGAGAATACAAAAGAAATTGCAAGTTCCAGATGAAGAATTTTCTAAGGTATGCTGATTTCATATGATACTGCATTTCATGGTTATTTGTTCAAGTTGAAAGTCGGTCTGGTTTTACGGCTGTTGATGAAAACATCTTGTTCTTTGCTCTATTTTGCCAGTGGAAGTTCGCATTTCTTTCATTAGGGCGTCCAGAATATCTCCAGGACACTGATGTTGTGTCCAGTCGTTTTCAGGTTCTTTTTTATTCTCTTTTATGTTTGTTTGTCTATTATTGCTATGCATTTTTTTGTAAGTTGATTTTTATTATTGAACTGGTCCTTCTGTCTCTGCCATTCAGAGAAGAGATGTTTATGGTGCGTGGGAACAGTACCTTGGATTAGAACATGCTGACACAGCTCCTAAAAGAACTTACACAGCAAATCAGGTAAAAGTGTTTTATTTACTGGTTTGTCTTGTCAGCATACCATGTCTAAAATTTATTTAGTCTAGATTGATATGTCATATGAACTATAAGATCTATTAAGTAATCTAATTTCATGTATTGCATGATGAAAGTTGATCTGTGCCACCGACTGTTAGTTTGAAACATTTGGTTCTATTTTTAACATGATAATGAACTGGATTTAATATGTTATATTGCAAAACTGAGCTGGATTCAACTATGATATATCACAAACTGAACTGGATTCAACTATGAATACTTATGAGTTATAATACTGCTGAATCATTTAGCATACATTGTTACTTTCTCTCACTTTCAGATATTGCAAGTTCTTGATGCACTTAGTGCTGAAAAAATTTGGAAGTGTTCTTCAATTAATTCTTGTGGTTGCAAATTGCAGAACCGTCATACATTCGAGAAGCCTGTAAAAATCTACAATTAGGGTGATTTTGGGATATAATTCTATTTGCATGGGCAGACTCTGGCATCCTTGAGGGGTACTCCATTGCTGTGTTAGTAGTCGTCATGGTTCATTGGTCCAGAGCAAACCAGCACCTAGCATATCAGATGCCCTGGTCAGTACGGGTGTCGGCAAGGATTTAGAATGGATTTTGTTAGCTGTATAATTCTTTCTTGTAGTGTGTATGTGGAAGATCTTTTTCTGATGCCGGTATTTGATTTTTCTTGTCGACCACAAGTCTGCAACCCTCGTCAAGCTTTTCAAGTCTTCCATTTTCACTTATGGAGTTGGTTTCAATGGCTGTAGTGTGTGTTCCTCGGTACCCAGCCACAGTTGTAAGTTTTTTTAAAAAAAATGGTACATAGATGAGATTTTGGCTTTAGGAATGTGTACACAGCATAGTTGGGGTGCCCGCCATTTTTTTTCGTTTGCTCACCTCTCCTGTTTATTTAGGCACATGTCTAGTTTTGGGGGTTTCGGACTGATAATTGTTTGTTTGTTATTTATGCAGCTCCCCCGCTCTCTATTTATTTATTTTTATTTTTTACCTGGTCTTTTTCCCTGTAAAAGAAGTTTGTCAAGTACAGGCTTGATGAGTCTAAATGAGTAAAGATTTTAACAGCTTCATCTATGTGTAATGATAAAACCGGAGTTAGTCGGAACATTTTGCAGTATATTTTCTGGAGATGTTCCACGCCCAATTATACGTGACACTTGTCCAAAAGTGCATTTGTAGCATATTTTCATCTTTGATTGCAGACCTGCATGAATTATCTGGTGAAAATGCTTTTATTCACAAAGTAAATGTTTATTATAGACATCCTCAAAATCGTATCCCTATTATAAAATATCTTCAGTTATTTAAATGGTGACTTGGTGAGCCATGAGATTATGAGACTGTTTTCAAGAATTTGTACTTGACAATAGTAGGTAACTTTAAAAAAGTCCCATCTTAATCAAGAATTTGTAATACACTTGGCTAACTATACCAATTTCAAAATTAATTCATTCCAAATACCCAGTGAAATTCATCCCAGTATTCCACCTTTATAATTGGTTATCCTTTCTGCCTTTATTTTGTTGCGAAAGAATGGATAATTAGTTTCTGAATGCTTTTTAATAAATTGTAACAAAGATTTCATCCATAATATCTTTAGTTTTGTCCCTTAATAAATTGTAACAAAGATTTCATCCCTCAATAAATTGTAACAAAGATTTAGTCCATAATACTATACAGTATTTGATTCCGTCCCTAAATATGAATAATGTACTCCCGCCATGACAACATAACATGTTAAGATTTTTATTTTAATTTTTTTTCGAGGAATAACATGTAAGTTGAAATTATACTTGTACTCTTTTCAAAAAAATAAAAAGCAATTATACTTGTACTCAACTAACCGGAATAGTAAATTCAAATAAAGTAAAAATCCCTTAAAAAAAAAGATAAAAAGTAGTATAGCCATTGTGATTTTAATCTGGTTTTTCTTTCATGATAAAGAAATTTTTATAAACCGAAAGAGCACACAATTCTTACAAAACTTGGGAGAAAAAAGAAAAATGACAAATATAAACTCTATTGCATAGAGGCCATAGACTCTGCATAAAGTAGTACGACGTACTAGTAATACTCCTGCCAACAAAATTTCTTGTTTTTATTCAATTCTAATTGTTTCTTACCCCTTTTAACCATACTAATAATAATAATAATAATAATAATAATAATAATAATAAAACATAATAATCTCTATTACATTGTTATAGAACTCTGTAAAGTAGTACCGGTAATACTGTGACATAAAATATGCTTGTTTTAAACTTTATTGGAAATTTTATCAACTAAAACTTTTAAATGCTTTTTTTTTTTCACAAACAATTTTAAAAATTTATTTTATGAGAAAAAACCAGATGAATATTTTTTAAAATGCATTTTATTTGAGAGATTTTAAATGCATTTTTTATCACACAATTTTAAAAATTTATTTTACGATGACAAATTCAATGAATAATACTCCCTCCGTCCCTAAATTACATTTCTCTTTGGAAATTTATACGGGAATTAAGGAGGGAAAAATAAGACAAATAACAATAATTAGATAATGCAATGGGAAGTACAAAGATAGATTAATTATTACTCATGACATGTCATCAATCCTTTGCAAAAAAAAAAAGGACCAATCACATGCTCCTAATTGAAAATTCTTAACCAATCATATTTATTGTAATTTGGCACAAGGATTATGAGTGAGATTAGGTAAGAATGAGTGAGAAAGCATTAAATATAAAACAGAAAAAGAGAGTTGATTTACGAAAAAAAAACTTATCAAAATTAAAAACGAGGAATGTAATTTTGGAATACCAAAAATAGAAAGGAGGAATGTAATTTAGAGACGGAGGGAGTATATATTTTATAATTAAATTCATAGACGGCGTTTTTCCTTTGACTCGAATTTTCGGCATTGGCCCTTACTTGTGTGTCACGTGACCCAACTTAAAGACCCATTTCCCTTTTTTTTTTTTTTTTCCTCCATTCCCTCCAATTTCACTTCTCTTTCTTCCTTGTTCTTCTGCAAGCTTTCAACTCAATTTTTCCTGGAAAAGTTGATTTGTGGGTGTTGTAGCAAATTTTTCACTTTGGTTTGCGTGAGTAATTTCTTTTTAATCTTGGCTATATACTACGAGTACAAATTTTTTGAGTTCAAAATCTACTCTTTCCTTCACCCTTTACTCTCAACCATCCATTGATTCTTAGCCCATTTATACTAGTATTTTTTTTTTTTGTAAAAAGTTTCTTCAAATCGCTACTCAAACTTCATACCCACATTTTATTGTCTCCTATTCAAATGCTACTCAAATTGTTATTTTGAACTTTGAACTTACATATAATTAATCAAAACCCGCCGAACATAATAATCTCTCGAAAAAAAAAAATGAAAACCAATAGAGTAGAGTAATAAGAAGTAAGAATTAGACAACCTTTTTCAAAAAATAAAATAGTACAGGTAAACATTGATCGAGATGAAAATAAAACCAATAGAGTGATAAATAAATTCTTAATCAAAACCCACTTCATAAAAAACCATTAGGGCATAAGGAGTAAGCAAGTAGATATAAGATGTGTCCAAAACAAAGGATTTTGCATGAAATTGTACAACTCTACCTCTGTTATTCCGTACTACTAATATGGTGGTGATATGACCATTAGTCCATTACTGCACACTTTAGTAATTCTCTCTTCTCTGCACATCAAATTTGCACTTCTTCATTTTCTCACTCCTCTCCTCTTCTCTACTCTTTCTCTCTCCTCATTTTCAAGAACTTCAACTACAACCGCCATTGTTACTCAAGGTTTTGTGTTATTGTTTGTCATTACTTTACCTACTACTCCGTACCATTTTCTCTCTCCTCTTCTTCCCTATTCCTCTTTCTCTCTCCTCATTCCAAACCAGCTCAAGCTTAGTCTCCATTATTGCTTTCTCGCAACTCATTTACAGCTTGCTTCTCTTCGCTTCGGGAGTTCGGTTATATACTTTCTGCTCAATATTAACTTCAATTTAGTTTTCTTCTTTGAGATTTATAATGATAAATGGAATGTAGATCGATGACCTTTAATTTTTCTGCTTGTTTTGATGTTTTATGACTAAGTTGGGTTTCTGATTCTTGAAATTTGGAATTACTTCTGATTGTTCAACTAGTATTGTTCTATAAATGTATTTTGAATTAATAGTAATGTTTTGTTAAATTGTTGTGGGTAGATTTGAAAGAATTTGGGATGATTAGTACACTATTTAATACGGATTTTTTTAATTTGTTTTTGAGATTTTATAGACGTGTTATGGTGTTTTCCTGTTTATTCAAAATCGTTTAATTACATTATATATGAATTATACAGGATGACGATTAGGCTCTCTTCTCGATTTATTGAAGAATTGCCTGAAAATCACCGTGTTGAGTTTCGTATCAACAGGTGTGACACATCGAAAGCTAAAATTAGACTCCTGCGTATGACTTGCGACGCTAGGAAGTTATGTTCTGGTAGAAATATAGAGGTTGAAGAACAAAATATAGAGGTTGAAGAACAAGATATCTTCTCGATACCTAGTACGACGAATACTGGAAATCCCCCTGTTTTTATCATTCACGTCGAAGGGTATTATTTGAATATCAGTTTGTTGGCAGCAAAAAACAATGATTACTTGTATGCAATTAAGGATGGCGACAATAATTGGAGAGAAACAGTTGGGGCAAAATATTCAGTTGAGAATGCAACCGAGCTTACTCCTGCTTTCAGAGGCTCTTACTTGGACTTGCCCGGAGGTATATGGAGAGCCCGGATAAGATTTGGATTCAAAGCTTTGTGTCGAGCACTTATTGGTTTGCACAGAAATGTTAATGTGGAATCAAATTTTATGTGTGTCAGTGTGGTGGCAAATGTGTTTGAGCCGACGCGTTATATTGCCCTCCAGAATGCGTTTATTCGTCAAATGAGCAGAGAGTTATGGTTAGGATTAGATAGTAAAAATTTCAATTATTTTAGTAAGACCGTGTTGAGATATCGAAGGAGTAATATTTGGACGTTTGCTTGGGATGATGGTGATTGGTGATGATATTGAAGGCAATGAGGTTGAAGATGAGAAAAAATGGCCCCGTCAAAAGAGACGTAATGATTTTGATATCGAGGAAACTAATCCTGAGTTGAAACATAAAGTAAGATTAGAAATGGCCCCAATGATTATTGGGCTGCTGAAATCGACTGAGAGACATTAATTTTCCAAGTAAACGTCTATGATACTCTTAAGTTAAAGAGAGCAATCTGTCCTTGTATCTCAATGTTGCTGATTCTCCTAAATTGCTTTACAGGTGGAGGTATGAACGATTCAGCTGAGGTCAAGCATATTCACAATAAGTGTACCGTGAGCAAAGATATGTATTGCCTTTGGTAACTAGTAAAAGCCTTAACCTTCTTTTTATCCTTCCATGCATTTGCTTTTTATTGTTGAACGAACATGGAGGGTGCAGGAACTGAGGCAATTTATCTCTGATGTCAAGGTGGCTGCTATCGCTAAGGATACCCTGGATAGACGCGGTTTACAGTTGCTCTTCATCTGTTTCTTGACTGTGCGGAAAGCCAATTAATAAGGCCAATCTCTCCTACGAGAATAGATACTAACTTGCATTGCTTTTCATCTTTCTATGACTGGTGTGTTGATATGATTGGCAAATGCAAGGTGACTCAAATCTCCTGCTTTGGTGCTTCTGTCAAAAAATTTCTTTTAGTGCTACATTTTAATTTCTTTTATATCACCCTTGTGTAAATTTGCAGATACGCAACACCAGTTTAATGCTCGGGAAAGTGATTGCAGATTTACATCTTATATGCCTAATATATGACCCCAGCAGAGGGTATCTTGTAAATGAAATTGATCTTGTGGAGGCTGAGCTGAGGTTGGTGCTTGTAAGATTGTAGACTATTGAATTGGTCCCATGATACTAAAAAGGAGACAAGGTATGTCGGGCTTAAGAATCAGGGATCTAACTGAATTCTCTGCTCTAGACTCTATCACATTGCTTATTTCTGAAAGATCAATTGCAGCCCCAGCTAGTCTGTTGAATGTTTCAGTAAGCTAACTATCTGTTTGCATTTGGTATGTAGGCTGTGTATCATATGCCTACAACTGAGAATGATATGCCATCTGCAAGCATTCCTCTGGCTCTTCTGAGTTTATTTTACAAGCAACAATACAGCGACAGCAGCTTTGCAACTAAAGAATTGACCAAATCTTTTAAATGAGATTCTTTCATGCAGCATGCATGATGTCCAAGACCTAAGTCTGTAGGGTTCCAAGTGAAAAGCTTGGTGTCAAAAGGAAGGTAGGGTTTTGAATGGAACAATCTTGCATGTTGCTCCTCTTTAGAGTATATAATTCATGACTATATCTTTATGTTAATATTTCATTCCAGGGTACTGTTTGTTGAGGGCACTATTCAGCATTTGGTTGGCTACGTTTTGAATTCTCTTACCCCACTTTCCTTATTGGAGCTCCTCATAGATTCTTGGCATCAAGTCCCACACTCCCACTCCCACCTCTCCTTCATGGACTTGAGTTACCCCATTTCCCTGTACCATTCTCTTCACATCCAGCTCCTTACCATCCCCATCCACCTCTGGACAAAAAGAGGACGAATAAGTTATGTAAGCTGTTTTGTCTCCAAAACCAATCAGTTTTATGCCAACAATCAATTTTATTCAGACTTATTTCATAATCAATCTCTAACATTAATTTTGAATCACTGACATTTTGCAATTATTTAGCCAATAAGTTACTCTCCCCCTCAACCTGCTATCCTTGTAGCTGTTGCCACTTTGGTATCGATTTCTGATTCCAATTAGGTTTAGCACAGCTGACAGTAAAGCTGTAATTGATAGACTGGGCAGTGGTTTGGATACCATTTTGTTCGTATTCTGTTAGTCAATGATGTAGAATGCTATGGATGCTGATTCTCTCGCTCTGTCAAATTTGATACTACCCTTTATGGTGCTTACTAGGTACAAATTTGATGATGAATTGGTTACTAAGAAAGATTTGAAGAGAGCTTTGGAGGAGCAGCATGGTGGTGAAGAGGAGGTATATTTTAATTGGCACTGCGGGAATATTTCTTGTATGAATAACTTATCCTACATTGTTTTTTCTTTACAGTTACCACAGACAAATCCTGGCTTCAATAACACTCCATTCAAGCTCACAAAATATTCAAATGTGTATATGCTTGTTTATATATGCAAAAGTGAAAAAGAGAAGATTGTGTAACGTGGAAGAATACATTGCAGAAGGGTGAGACTTTGTGTGGTGCTAATTTTGTGCTGTGTTCTAAGATGCAATGTTTAAAGAATTAATCTGTTTGTTCTCTATCCAGGAACGTTGCAAGAGAGAACCGGAAGAAAAAGGAGGAGAAGGAGAAGGTAGAGGCACACCTTTATACCATCATAAAGGTTACTGCTTTTTTCTCTCTGGATGTAATCCTAGGTATGTATACTCTTTCCTTGTTAATGTATGTTCTGATTGAAGGTTTTATTTCTAGGTTGCACGAGATGATGACTTGACCGAGCAAATAGGGAAGGATATCTACTAGTATTTTGATCTTGTAGACCATGACAAAGTTGAATCTTTTCGAATTCAGAAGCAGGTGCCATTTGATGTTTTCAAGGTAATTCATCTGTATATCCTTCCTTTTTTTACGAACATACACTATCCTGGAAAGAGTTGCAGCCCTGTCTTGATGCGAGTACAAAATGAACTTCATAATACCTTTGATGTACAAGTTTATGAAACTTATTTTTATTTTGGACTAGGAAAGAAGTGTCGATAGACCTAAAATTGTAGCTCTTGGATCGTGTCACGGATAATCTTTAGCATTTGCTGCTGTCTTTTTACAGAGAAAATGTTTCCTACTACATACCATTACTCCTACATCCTATATGTACCAACTACTTGTCAAAGGATAAACCTAACACTTTATATATAACAGGTTGGCTATTGAAGTTTTATTTTCCATCTTTTGTTACACTCACTGGAACTGCTCCTTATGTAGGCCTTATGCCACCTTTTAGGTCATAGGGCTGTCCATGTCATCAACACAGCACTTCATTAACCTACCAATCTGATCACTTTTTTTTTTTTTTGGTCTTGATTAGGCAAGTAAATTTGCTTGATTCATACGTAAGCTTTGACATTATATCCATGCAGGAGGAAATTGCTAAAGAATTTGGCATCCCAATACTAATTGAGAGGTAATGGCAATCATACATATTGGCCAAATCAACTATTGACACCTTTGGAAGAAACCTAGTCATCAGTTCCAGCCCTTTGCATTGTGTTTGGCAAGTATTTTTACATCTTATAAACATATGTAGATCTCCCTTTTTCCCTGTGAATTTTGTTTAATAATGACTAAACTGAAGGGATACCTTTTTCCCGGATCGTTTTCCTTACGATAATTTTAAAGTGAAACACTTGGCTAGTTCTTTATTCTGTGTTAAGTTTGTGGTTGAATTGAAGATATCAGTGACAATAATGCATGCTTTTGCCATTTTCCATGCGGTGGATCTCATGATTTTTTTGTCCAATTTGTGTTGTAGGTTGGACAGCTAAGGGAAGTATCTATTAAGGTTCATAATGCAGAACTTAAATTGTTCTTGGAATAGTAAGTTTCTGTCATGTTTTCCTCTTTTTGATTTTAATTAACATTGTGTAAAAATAGAACTGTAAGTTTTTGTGGCTGGAATAGCATAATTGCAGCACTAAGAAAACACGTTTTTCTGGTAATGATTAAAGTTGTTATATTATCATACAGGACAAGACAAAGGCTTAGATTCTATTGTTCTTCAAGCATTATGATTTTCCACCCTCTCATCACTTCATCATATATAATAGATTCTAGTGAACGTATTGTGTGCAATCTTATTTATAATGGCAGTAATGTTTTTCCTCCCTCTCATCACTTCAGTTACGTAGGAAGACTTTTTGTTAAGGCCACTGGAAAACCAGGATAGATTTTAGGAAAGCTGAAAGAATTGGCTGGCTAGTGGCTATGTTGCTGATAAAGAAATTGAATTGGCTGGTTAGTTGTTCAATCAAAAGTTGTAGTTTCTTTTAGTATGACATTTGTTGCAACTTGGTATACATTCTCTGTTTTGGACAACAAATTTTTAGAAGTTTCTACTGATTTGCACCTACAGAGTTGCATTTTAATTCGTATAGAGCCTGCTTTCTACAGATGGTTAGGCATATTTTTTCCTTGATTACGTGCATTACTTACTGAGTGGTGACACCTTTTTTTCCCTATACCAATGTAATTAGTAAGTGTATGGCACCAGGGCATAAACATTACAGATCGTCTGATATTCTTAGTGATATGAAGACAAAGGTACAGACTTGGTTTTATGCAGTGCTATACGTAATACATGTGTATGTTGATATGCACTAAGTAAAATAAATAGATCGAGCTGCTACCATCTTTGTCCTTTGACCTTGATTTAGCAATCTTGATGTGTCTTGTTTTTATGTAAATAGAACTTGATCTGTACTCATATTTATTTTGTTTATTTATTGCAGATTTTCCCACCTGATGAAACTGGACTTCACGAGCAGGAGAGGTCAGTGTTACCTAATAATCTTCCACTCAAATTATTCGGTCAATTGACTTCTGTGGTTAATGTTATCAAATTTGACCAATATTTTTGTAGCTACATCATTGTTTAGATCTTTATAATGTTAATGTTGCCAAATAGCCTTCTATGTCAATGCATGTAATGATATCTGGACATAACTATGGATTAATCCTGATGTTGTTTAATGCTTTGTTTCGTAGATTCCCAAAGAAGAGAAGAACCTGGGTCGGTCCTCATGATCCAGTTATTTATGTGTACCATTTCACTAAAGAGACAGTACAGAACCAAATGGTAGATACCTTACATCTATAAACAGTCCTTTCAAAGTCTCTCCCTCAAACCTCTTTCTCTTTATACCTAGTGATGACTCTGAGTCTTGGACATCTGGCTTATATTGGATCTTTGAATACATCTTGATCGACTTTTACCTTAATAGCAAATATAGAACTTCGGCGAGCCTTTTTTGCTGGTGAGTCATGAAGGAGAAACTTTGTCTGAGTCAGGGTTATATTCAAAAGAAATTTCGAGTTCCAGATGAAAAGTTTTCCAAGGTATGCTGAATTTTTATGTTACTGCATTTCATGGTTATGTGTTCAAGTTGACATATTATGTGAAGTCGTTTGGTTCTTGTTGCTGCTGATGAAAACATCTTGTTCTTTTTGAATTGGTCCTTCTGTCTGCCTTCCAGAGAAGAATGTTTATGGTGCTTGGGAATAGCACCTTTGGATTAGAACATGCTAGCACAACTCCTAAAAGAACATACACAGCAAATCAGGTAAAAGTGCCTTTTATACTGATTCGTCGTTATCATAATACAAGTAGTATGTTAGAGAATATGATTAGTATTCTCACAGTAAATACTCCAAGTAAATACTTGATGACCTTTGGTGTAATGCATCTTCTCATATACTTAGGATTGTACCTGTTGAGATTCCTAGGTTGTAATCTATATATTTGATGAATGAGAATATGCTACACGAGGAGTTTCACACCGTCTTACATAGTATAATACCGTGCCTTAAGATTTTTGAATGTAGATTGATTTGGAAACATGGATAATGAGGCTTTAGATGTAATCTAGAGCCAGATGTTGCATGATTGAACTTGAACAGTGCCAGATTATTGTTAGTTTGAAACATTGGGCTCTGTTTATAACATGAAAATGTACTGGATTCAACTATGAACTGAACTGGATATAACTATGACTGCAGTTACATCACTGCTGTAGCATTTAACATCCATTGTTACCTCTCTTGCTTTGAGATCTTGCAACGCTTATTGCACTTAGCCTTTGAAAAACTTGCAACTGTTATTCAATAACTTTTATGGTTGCATATTGCAGAATCGTGATTTTGGGATTACTCTCTTTGCATGGGCTGACACTGTCGTTTGTGAGGGGGTACTCTAAAAGAACTTGCAACAGTACCTTGGATTATGGTGCGTGGGAACATGCTGATACAGCTCCTAAAAGAACTTACACAGCAAATCAGGTAAAAGTGTTTTATTTTCTGGTTTGTCTTGTCAGCATACCATGCCTAAAATTTATTGATATGTCATATGAACAATGAGATCTATAAAGTAATCTAATTTCATGTATTGCATGATCAAAGTTGAGCTGTGACACCGACTGTTAGTTTGAAACATTTGGTTCTATTTTTAACATGATAATGAATTGGATTTAACTACGATGTATTGCAAAACTGAACTGGATTCAACTATGAATACATTTATATGAGTTATAACACTGCTGAATCATTTAGCATACATTGTTACTTTCTCTCACTATCAGATCTTGCAAGCTCTTGATGCACTTAGTGCTGAAAAAATTTGGAAGTGTTCTTCAATTAATTTTTGTGGTTGGAAATTGCAGAACCGTCATACATTCGAGAAGCCTGTAAAAATCTACAATTCAAAATATAATTCTATTTGCATGGGCGGACTCTGGTATCCTTAAGGGGTACTCCATTGCTGTGTTAGTAGTCGTCATGGTTCATGAGTCTAAATGAGTAAAGATTTTAACAGCTTCATCTATGTGTAATGATAAAACCTGAGTTAGTCGGAACATTATGCAGTATATTAAAAATAAATAAATAAATAAAGGAAAATGATGGATCAGGGAAGCCTGGGTAATATTTGGTCTCTCCACTGCAGATGATTCCTCTTTCTAATAACTAAAGGATACCATATACTAATTTCTGCTCTCCTAATGAACCATAAACTATCATACTTTAATATTTCCATATTTTCTCTATTCTCAACTTGAAAATAGAGAAATCTCAACTCATACTTTATGTTTCCACCAAACGTAAATCCATAATTACTTGCTTAATAGGAGTATTATACTACGTATTACTTTATATAGAGGGAGTATATATGGACACCAACTATAAAAGGTATTTAGAGAAAGTTTGTAAAAAAATATATAAAGAAATGGATAAAATATAATTTCACATAACGGAATATAGAAACTAATTTTAGAAACAAATGGAGTAGAAAATAAAAATTAAAGTTATTTCATAGGCACAGTACACTTGCAACCAAACTATCTGACCTCAACCCATTTTTCAACTTATATAAGCTCTTATTTCAGAAGTGCACTATTACAACCAAACTATTTGACTTCACTGAGTACTCCTGTCCCAAAATCATTCTAATTTACCTCAGGCCATTTTGCCGAAATGTAAATCGAGTAGTTCTGTCCCAAAATCGCTTTAGAAGACATAAGACCATCAGTCTTGAATTCCAAGTTGTCTTGCAGTAAATCAACACCAACACCATCAATTATTAAGTTTACTTTTACAATCAGCGAGGAATTCTGAGGCACACAAACCAAAGATTTTGACAACGGCAATGAACCATCTTTTTCAAGGTAGTTTATAAGATCATCTAAACCTTTCTCAAATAGAACACTTTGATAATATTTCATATCATAATTAGTTGAGTATTCATGGTTGCTATAACGAGCAACAATAGTTCCATAAAACTTGGTGGGTAAGTTCAAAGCATTATCATTACCTTTAACCAAAACCTTCACTTTAGCTTGTACTCCACCATAAATAACTATATAATGCGCTGCTACAAATCCATGATTCCCTCGAATAAGAGAACATATCCGTTTGTTATACCATGAGTCGGACAAGTGGACTACCCACCGGGTATGTCCTTCAATAAACACAGTACCCTCAACATCTTTGAGGTCAACAAAAATGCCAAAATCGTCCAGAGCTGAAAATCCATGACCACGACAAAATTGGACCTCGATTTTGTCAAAACAAATCTGAGGGGAACACTGATCTCTTTTGAACAAATTACAGCGGCCATGACCTTCAACACTGATACTTCCCTATAGCTTGAAGGGAGGCTTCAAATCATTGCTACCAACACCAACTGAAAACACCTCCACTAGCGGCGTGGGGCTAATGTACATAGGTGTCTGCGGCAACCTGGTAGTAAAAAATCAGTCCCTCTTATAGAGAAAATTTTAAAGGCAATAAAGTATAAAATAAGAGGTGGTTATAAGAAGCGGTATGAGTTGCTGGCATGCTGAAAAGGGAGGTGTGGGTGTGGAGAGCTATAGTCATGGTTTTGTTATTTGAATTTTAAAAATAGTAATCCACCACCCCTTCCTCCTTCGGTCCTCCCTCAATCACCATCTCCTCTCCCCCTCTTCCTTCTCTTTATTTTGTCACCAAATATAATAGATAAGGGTAATAACAGTCCTTAAAACATATATGACTAATCTCTAAACAAAACACTAGTGGCATGAGAACCTAAGAAACCAACAAAAGAGAGAGCAACCTACCTAAAGACTGATGAGGGTTGTGGATCATCAGGAAACTGCAGAGAGAACAAACATCGAAAGTCAATTGAGTATAAAACTACTAATAACCAAGTAAAAGAACAAAAACAAAACAAAAAACAAATACCCACTGCCTTTTAACCAGTTCCTCGAGCTTGCTCTCTTCATTCCCAGGGGTTAACACTTGATTCAAATTTCGTTTCAGATCAGTTCCTCTATAACGTTGCTCATATGCATCACCCCATTTTACTCGCACTCGAATACGCCCATTTTCTCCCACTATATCCTTCTTTATTTGGCTGCAGTCGTCAGATGAAAATCCTAAGACCCCATCAACTAATCTGCTTCCATCGTTAAACTTGAAATCCACATGGATTTTAAGGGGAAAGTTCGAAGAAGCTGGCACAGCAACCATACATCTTGATAACTCAATAAAATTTCTAGACATCACCCGTACACATTGACTATGTGGCTTATTTAAAAGTATACTTGAAATAGTAGTATTGTCTCCATAGGAGCCACTGCCAGGAAAATCGGTGTGTGCAGCAACAGTTCCATAAATATCAGCAACATCATCGCTATTTTCATATCCAGAACTATCATAATCTGCAAGATCAACACTATATTCATCGGGATCATAGTCTATTGTATCATAATCATCATTCTTGCTGAAAAATACCACATCCACAGAAGCTGTCAATGCATACGGGAAAGTGGCATAATGTATGGTCACAAACCCGGCCTGACCTACAACATCTTTAGCCCCATGTCCTGAGTAAAAGGTTTCCTTATAGTTGAAACTCAAATTTCCAATTGCAATGGCAGCATTGTTTCGCGCCCTGTCCCTTAGATCCACCTCAATAGTGACATATTCATGGGGTATAATGACACAACCATCCTTAAGTCCAATTAAGGACAAATAACGACTGTAGCCAGCACTATTCGGCTTAATTAACTCAGGGTCGTAGTGTTTTCGATTGTAAAGATATACAACATGACCTAATCCATTAGTAGCCTTAATAGTACCATATATTTCACAAGAATCACAATCAGAGCGCTTAGTATTCACGCTAACAGAGAACACCTCGAATAAGGGAGTAGTATTCATAGCATAATTAGGCATACCATCATCACCAAACAATTGATATTTGGATAAGCCCCTCTGTACATACTTCTTATCTGTTTTGTTATTCACCTCCATATCTGTAAATTTAGTAGCACTATGAAAATACTAATCTTATCTAATTGAAAGCAAGAACAAGGGTTTTGCTTAAATTTTAGATACGACAACAAAACTAATTTAGTAATAGGGTTCTGCAACACATTAGCAACCAAATTTGATTCAATTTTTCAAATTACGCACGAAAAAAGCATATGAATTAAGAGAGAAAATGTTGTAATTTAATAGACCCATCCTGACAATTAAATTAGCGAAAAAACCCTAGAATAATAAACAAAAACCAAAAATTAATAAAAACCATCTTACCTCGTACGCTGCTACAATGGATGATAGAACTTTCAGAAATCGCTTCAGTGGAAAAACTGGAGTCCGCTTCGTTAGGAAACTGAGGACAAATAAGGAGGACAATAGGTCTATACTCTATATTACTCTGTTCGATTGTTCCCCTTTTCTTTTGAAAACATAATTCTATTTGACTGTGTTTTGTACTTTATAACTAATAAAAAATATATTTGTGTGATATATTGTTAGATTCTTCACAATATATATTTTTAAAATATCAAATTTTCATAATTCTTGCTTATCAGTAATTAAAGATATTAATTTTTCTCAAAAAAAAATTATAGATATTAATAATTGAATTTAACATTTAAATTAGGAGTCTTCAAAAAAAAACATTTAAATTAGAAAAAAATAGATTTAATAATCTCAATTTTGAAGCATTTGCTTTTAATATCTAAATTTGGATTATTATTTAATAATTCAAAATTTTTTGGGTATTTACTTTTAATAGTCCTAACTCCCAAGTAATCGTTAACCTGTTAGAGCAACTCCAATGGTTGTAACTAGAGACTTGCTTGCAATTTAGAAAATATTATAGATATTAGCTTGACCATTAAATTAAATCTAAAAAAATTATTGGATCAAAAAAAAATCTAAAAAATTAAATAAGCTTGCCAAAAAGATAGGTTGAATAACAAATTAAGGCTCAATTAAATCACAAACCTGAGTCTAACCATTGAAGCACAAATTAGATACAAAAGAAATTAGCTTAAATTTTATGTGGAATAACAAACTGATTTGCTAATTAGCTTACATTAGAATTGCTCTTCAAGAGGTTTTTTTTTTTTTTTTAAATAGACACGTCTCACCGTGTGATTAATATAAAACACTTTAAAGATAAACATTTTAAAAAAAAGAATAGTCCACAACCGACCTTGGCTTTCATCTAGTCTATTAAGTATTACTAAAACAGAAGTTGCTGACGTCACTGTGGCCCACGTGTCCCTCTCTCAATGAAAATTTTCCCGCCTGAATGCAATGATGATGTCATCTCTCTTTTTTTTTTTTTTTTTTTTGAAGAGTTATATATTTAACATTTTTGAAATTTATATATTAGAATCTTCTACATTACAACTAAAACATATCAATTCATCTTAGGAAATTGAAACAATTTTAAATAGAACACTAATAAATGACCTCCTACATTGAACTATGAATTAGATAACGTTGAACAGATATTATATCATAATTTTGATGAAAATATCAAAATTTTAAATTACAAAATATAGTACAAATTAAAAATAGGTTTTATATAAGCCGTGCATTGCACGGGTTCTAACCTAGTTATTTACTATAATAGAATCTACCTTTTTGAATGACAACGGTTATATAATGTGTTTATAATTCATCGGTAATATCGAGTAGTTACAAATCAGTAGCATTAACAACGTCAGGTTGATACAATGTTCTTCAATGAAACTCCAAGCTCATTAAAATTTGTTATTCTGGCTCCTTTAATAAGCTAATAATTCTTGGCACCAACTGAATTATTACTTTGTATCTCAACTCAAAATTTGGTTTGATTATGTCAAAATCTTCATCATTATTTACCTAATGCATTCCAAACCAATTTCTAAGTTATTGTTTTACGATAAACTATAACCCTTTTGGTGAACTTCCAAAAACCCACCAAACGTTTAACCGGTATAGTTATTCTAAACGTTATTGTATCAAACGTTTGGGAGTTCACCAAACGTTTGGTGGCTTTTTAACCGGTGTATCAATCAATACTATATACTAAAAGACACACCAGCGATGGCACATGTCATCTCCTGGTGTGTCCTTAACTATTTTTTTAAAAAAAAAAATTAAAAAAATTAATTAATTAAGGAAACAAATCATTTAAAATAAAAAGATTTCACAACTCTTTCTAAAAAAAATTTAGGCAATTATAAACAAAAAATTATACTCTTAAAATAATTTGTGACCTATTTTAAAATAAGAAAAAGTTTTTTTTTTTTTTTTGTCTACTTTTTTTAGTGGTATATTAGATGTTTCAATTAAAAAATGCAAATATCAAATCAACCTATCACATAATTTGCTATTCATCGACTAATTTATAATAATACTTATTAACCAATAATCTATAAGTATAAATATAACTATTGATCACCGTGCATGGCACGGGATCTAACCTAGTATATATATATATATATATATATATATATATATATATATATATATATATATATATATATATATATATATATATATATATATATATATATATATATATATATATATATATATATATATATATATATATCACCAAACAGTAGGGTGCAATCAATACTATATACTAAAAGACACACCAGCGATGACACATGTCATCTCCTGGTGTGTCCTTAACTATTTTTTTTAAAAAAAAATTAAAAAAATTAATTAATTAAGGAAATAAATCATTTAAAATAAAAAGATTTCACAACTCTTTCTAAAAAAAATTTAGGCAATTATAAACAAAAAATTATACTCTTAAAATAATTTGTGACCTATTTTAAAATAAGAAAAAGATTTTTATTTTGTCTACTTTTTTTAGTGGTATATTAGATGTTTCAATTAAAAAATGCAAATATCAAATCAACCTATCACATAATTTGTTATTCATCGACTAATTTATAATAATACTTATTAACCAATAATCTATAAGTATAAATATAATTATTGATCACCGTGCATGACACGGGATCTAACCTAGTATATATATGTATATATCACCAAACAGTAGGGTGCAAATAGGAAAATTAAGAGGTCAACGCCAGAAAGTTGTAGTCAATGCCGGAAACGAGGTGTGAGGTTTCTTTAGACAAAAAAATTATCGTGGTTGTTTTTTTTTAACGAAGAATCGTTTAAAAGGTTTTTTCTAGCAAAATGAGGCATTTAAAAGGTTTTTTTTTTTAGGAAAATTTGATTTTAATAATCCAACCTTTCATCGATCTTATTATATTAATCCCACTTTTGATTATATATGATTAATCCCACCTTTACACCCCATTCTATTTCATTAGGCCAAACCGGTCACCTACCTCCAATAGCAAGTTACCTTGCCATGTGTCATACTATGATTCGTCCAAATATTAGGATTTAATTTTTATTTTTCAAATTATTTTCAATCAATAATTATTTTTTATTTTTTTTTAGTTTTCCCCTTTCCTTCCATCTCCATCCTTTTCCTTCACCTTCATCAATGGCTGCTCTCTTCCCCTCCACCACCACCTCCCCCTTCCCTCCCTTATCCTAGCAGCTATTCCCTCCCTTTTTCCAGCAGGCCCCCTCCCCTTACCACCCTTTCCCGGCAGTCCCCCTCCCTTCCCGACTGCCCGTCATCCTCCCTCTTCCCCTCCCCCGTCCCCAACATTTTTCTTCCACCTTTAGATCGAATTTTTGACCACTCCTCCCCCTTCTTATCCCTCTCCATTTCTCCAACCACCTTCCCTCTTCTTGAATTCCCAACCCAAAAACCCCAACCCATAACCCAAAGAAACCCCCAGCCCGATCCCTAACCAAGAAACCCCCCACCCCCTCTCGAAATAAATTAAACCAAAATAGGAGGGGAAGTGCGATTCTACCATAGAAGGGGAAGGGCGCGGGAAGAAGAGGGAGTGGTTGTAAACTGGATGAGTAAGGGTGGCAGGGGGAGGGACGGTCGAGGGTGGCCGGAGAAGGGGGTGGTAGGGGATGCTTTTTATTTTTTTAATCCATTATCTTTGTTAAAAGTTGTAAAAGAAAAAAAAAATTACCTAAAGAATAGGTTATCGGTCACTTTGGCCTAATGAAATAGAATGGGGTGTAGAGGTGGGATTATTTATGTATAATTAGAAGGTAAGATTAATAGAAAAAGACTAGTGAAAGGTTGGATTATTAAAATCAATTTTTTTTTTTTTAAACAAATTTGCCTTTAGTTTGACTTAAAACCTAAATTTTCTCCAATAGTCCAATTTCCGCAACAAAAAAAAAAAAATTAATAATAATAATAATAAAGGGAAAATAAAAAAAAAATCTCAGTTTTCCCTCCAATACCAAAAAACAGCGCATCTCTATTCCTCATTTCATTTTTGTTTCCCCAAATTCTTCCGATTCTCACCTTCTTCAATTCATCTAGAACCCTAATTTTCTCGAATAATTATACCCTAATTTGTTCAATTTCTTCTTCCTTTCACTATACTCTTTTATTACGATTCTTCTTCATTGATTTCTACATAATATACTTTACTCTGTGTGAAATTCCTCACTGTTTCTCGCAATTTCACAATTTCCCCAAATTGCTGGAGTTAGGGTTTCAATAAATGCTGAGATTTTATTGCAATTCCAATTTTATTTGGGGATAATTTCCTTCTGCTTATTATGCTCAGGATAAGCAGAAGTTAACCCTCTTTTTTAGGGTTTTTCTCTCTCCATTGAATTATTACTAGTCATTATTCTTTGACGAATTTTGTTTGATACTATACTTGGTGCTTTCTGATCAGGTTTGGCACATCTTCTACTTACAATCATCTTCTACTTACAATCATAGTGTTTATGGAATATGGATGTTAGTTTAATTTAGTTTAGTTTAATATGGAATATAGTCATTATTTTCATTATTTCTTCCTACGCTTCATTCCTTGGTCCTAATATAAGGCTCTGTTATTTGTAATTAATTGTTTTCTTTCATCCTATTAGTCAGTGGAGAGAGAAGCTAGTTTGTGAACATGAAGCATTGTGCTTTCTTGCTGTTTGTTCTTGTGACATAGTTAAGACTTGAGAGTAACTAAAATATGTCGCTTTACTTGTTTGATATTATGAGCTTACTCATGCAGCGGACAAAAATCATATCAGATTTGCTTATATCTTTTTCAAAAGCTGAGAGAGAAGAAGCAAGGATGAAAGTGCGCCAAGATTCATTGAGACTCGGCAATGTCGGAGTGATAAGGTATGTAATTACTTTCAAGAGATTTTCTTATGTCATTTCCTCTCCTGTGTGCCAAGAAGAATAGTGATCAGTAGATGAGTGTGCACTTTTGATCAATTGGTGTTTAAGATGATTGTGTTCTTAAAGGGCAATTTGTTCAGTGTTGAATGTAGTTCTTGAGAATGAAAATTGAATCATGTTCATGAATTCTGGTGGGTATCTAGCTTGTTAAGTTGCCTTGGAGATATGTAATGAGATCTCTATCACTGAGATGTTCTCTCGTCCAAAAACATGTTGGGATCAGGGCAAATGATATTGTTATTAAAAGAATATTGTCTGATTCCTCCTTTAGGTGTTTGATCTACTTAATAGATTTCCTTGAAAACTAGTCCTTCGCTCCTTCCATTCGATGTGTTGGAGGTCCATAGCTGAGGTTTTATTAATTATGGTTCTGTAGAGCATTAAGTACATGCATTTGTTGACATGATCTCCTATTGAAAAGGTATAACCTGTCAAAGCCTTTATAATTAGGCCTTTTGGGGATGGAACTATAGAGTGTATGCTGTGTTTTTATGGCCTGCTGGCATTCATTATGGGAAAATGTACTTTGACTAAATTAATGGCAGTGCATAGACGTCTTGCTGGAATAGGATATGGAAAATTTTATTTATTGAATATCTTATACATGCTTGAACTTGTTCTATTCTTGTGCGGATGATGCTAGCTGCCTAGCTCTGTGTTGGTTGTAGGGATGCTTGCATACAACATCATAGAACACCAATCCAAGCGTTAATTCCAAAGATAGGGTTGGTTACCTCAACCATGAACCAAGATTTTATCTTCTATACTTGTCAACCATGATTCTCTCCTTCCATTCCTTTCTAGCCAATGTTGTATGCTTTTGCTAACCCAAGTTTTTCATTTCCTTCTTAACTCCTTCCATCCAAGTTACCTTTGGTCTTTCTCTGCCGCTTTTGAAATCCCCTTGATCCCAGCCCTCTACTTACTTTACTGGTGCGCCTTCTAATTGTCTGCCCAAACTAACAATCGTTTTTCCTTTACTTATCCTCAATGTATGCTACTCAACATTCCTTTTGTTATCTTCATTTTATATTATGTTTTTTGATGTGCTCCCACTAGGGGTGAGCAGAATCAAGCAGCCATGAATTGGTCAAAACCGGTTTTTGGGAATTGGAACCAGGGCAAACTGGTACCCAGTTCAATTTCATTGACCAAGTTATTAAAAAACACCTGCTCCACCACCGATTTTCATCACACCACCTCTCTCACCCTCCCACTGAAAACCTATCATATCATCCTAATTCAATTTTCTCTCATAAAAATATTCTAATTGTAAAAATTAAAAAGGGAACAGTAGATATAATTCAATTTTTAAAACCATGCAATTGCATTAGGGAAGAATCGGAAGATAGGAAGCTTAATTAATCCACCCGTATGACTCATTTAATTCTTAATTTTTCTTCAACTCGTAAAACTCACTGATTACTCAAGTCATTAGAGGTTAGAGAGCATCAACAAGGTTTCTAATTTAACCGGTGGCCGACGAGAAGGGAGAAAAACTGAGGAAAATACAAGTGTAGCAACAATTAAAAAAAAAAGTCGTAAAAAACTAAAAGAAAAACCTCTAATCTTCAACACACGCCATCAAAGTGCAAAACCAACAAAAACCCAATAAGTAATTTCATTTCTTTCTCTTTTCCTAATCTTAAATTGTCAATTTTCATTACTAAATACTATCAAAATTTTCAAATCTTCATTTCAATAACTGTGTTTATTAATTTTACAGTGAATGCTGCATTGAAGGCGACCGTCTTTTCCGTCTTCTCAATTCCCTCCAAAGGTAATTTTTGCATTTTCAAGAACCCTAATTGAATATATACGAAAATCGTAATTAGGGTATTTTTTAATTGTATGGGTGATATTAGCACACTTTAAGTTGAATTAAAAGTTTATGACTGATATGATGTTAATTGTAATTATGGAAACAGGGAAATCGAATCAGAATTACAGTCCAATAAAATCTTACCTGAGAAGTTGTGGTTCAAGGTGTGATTTTTACTTATTTAAGACAAAATTGAATATCGTGTAAGGAATATTGTACTGCCTAAGTTTATAAATATGGGATAGCTAATAATTTTAGTGGTATTTGATGTGGACTATTGCAGCAAAACTTTGCTGTTGGGATCAATGAAGTGACGCGACTGCTTGAACGAATGGCTCCATCTAGCGATGATGCTGCCTTCGCTGCTGCTCAAAAAGGATCTGGGGGCCGTCCTCCATGTTCCTCTTTCACTAAACTTCAGGTTTGTTTTTTTCCTGAGCTGCATCATATTATGTTTATGAAACCGTTGTTACGATGTTACCTAGTGAATATGATATGTGAATGAATTAACGCTAGACTTGAAGGGTCATGAAAGGCAATTATTAGACTTGACAATTTGACATGAACATGATTGTTCCTCATAAACTCCATGTAATTTAGTAGATGCCCTTACATGTTACATTATACAACCTGCAAAGAAGTAAAACGTTTTTGCTTCAAGGTTTGTGTATCGGTGTATCCATGCCTAGGATTCTATGCAATTTGGGATGCTAGGGCAGGAAAGTTTGGTTAACTGAATGCTTTGTAAGAGACTTATGTTTGTCTAGATGACTTCTTTATATGGTAATGTGGGAAAAGGAGATCATGCATTAAACAGATTTTTCTGTGCCTATATCTTTTTTAATGCTTAACAGATGAACTTGGCATTTTTTATTTTCAGTACTGGGTAATAATATTACCTTTACTACTGTCACTTCCTTAATCGTGTTCTATAATTTTCTGGAGAAACTGGTTCTAGAAAATAGAACCTGTTTTATTGTTTTGTACAATGTGTACGCTACAGCTTGGTGCGCCTTACATTCCACATACTTAACATGATCTGGTCATGTTTAGCAGTTAGTTTAAGGGCAACCTTCATTGTCATCATCTTGCCTACTGCATGGATTTGGTAAATAAATATCATATTCAAGAAAGCGTGTCCATTCATGTTTACCTCTTCCTTAATTTGTGTTATCAGGCTGTGCTGGTAGCATCAGACTGCAACTCGAGATGGCTCACTAAGCATCTGCCAAGCTTGGCCTCTTCCAGAGACATACCAATTATCCATGTTAAAGATAATAAAGAAGGTTCTCTGAGACTGGGTGAAGTTGTCAAGGTGAAAACAGCTGTTGTTCTTGGAGTTAAGGTATTAGTCCAAGAGATCAAAACTTGACTTTCCTCATTTCCTGACATTTTGCTTGTTACATAGTCATTTATTGAGCTTTGCAAGATCCATTAGCATCGAATGCTTGAAATGCATATCATGGTGATTTTAGAATCCAAGTGATAACAAAAGGGTGTATGATTTGGGAGTAATATAAAATATATGGGGGCGATCAAATCTATGATTTGCATATGAAGTGCATTGCTTGTTGTAAGCATATATAATTCTTTTGTTTATGATTTACGGAGTACAAACTTACTATAATTCTTGTGATAGGTTAAAGGAAGTAGTATCAACCAACTTCTTGAAGAAGTTCTTCATGACAAGTCAATAGAACTGAATGCATAGACTCCACGGCCAATGTGTCTTGTCAATTGTATGCAGATTGGAGACAACTTAATCTCTTGAATCATGTAGGAGACCATGGCCTTTAACACATACATCCAACTAAGAACGCATCATGAGCTCAAACAGCAGCTGCCTCTGCGCAAGGGGTGCAAGGGGCATGTTTTAGCGGGGCTGTAGGAGGCCAATTTTCAAGGATTGGACAACTTTTGTACAAGTTGAGCATGTTTTATGTTGTCTAATTCCTTTAGTCATTCTCAGGAAAAACAAGTATTTGTAAATGTGATTAAATACATTATCCACTGTACTGGGATAGTTTGCTGCCTTGTTAAGGAGGGATAATGGATCATTAGGTCATATAGGGCTTTGGACATTTTAATCCAAAACAGGTGTTGGTCCACCTTTGAGTTTCTTCCTTGCATATTTTCTTATGGACCAAAACACGATGAAATTGGGGTGGAACCCTCAAATGTTGGAATAAAAAGTCCAATGGGCGATTTGGTTCTACTGACTACTTTGTTTAGATTTCTAGGAAATCAACTTGAGTCCATATCAAGTGTGACTTAAATCAAACCTTATTCGAATTCATGATGTGGCTCAAAAATCTAATCTGACAACTCTAAAATTTTACGAAGATTCGGCTGAATAACCCAATGTGAAAATTCTAATTTCAAGTAAATGAGGGAGTCGGAGAGATAATACTTCAATGAAATTGTTAGAAGCATTTTGTCCGAGTTCATTTTCTAATTATCTGTTAACTTTTGAACATTATGAAATCATGTGTATTTGAATACTATTATGTATTAATGCCACTACTATATATGTATTCTGATGTACCATGTACTATTATATTATGTACCTTTTTGTTTCCAATTAGGCCAATGAGCGCAAAAGATGTATTAATATCATAAATTCCTATATAAAGTAGCACATTGTGTTTTTTCACTACTTAAATAAGGGTGCATCATGTTGTATCACATTTCCGAGAATATTATACAACATTAAAGACAAGAGCCTTCGGCAGTGGACGATTAACTCCATGTGAAGTGCAAACACAAGCCAAGAAAAATTAAGGCTAAGCAATAGAGAGATATTCCTCTATTAGTCCATTAACTCATTGTCAAGTGCAAACAAAAGCCAAGAAAAATTAAGCCAAAAGGGGCTGCCCTAGTCAAAATAAACTTCATAAATAAATAAGATAATTTTTTTTTTAAAAAAAAAAAACATTCCACCATTGACTTAATGAGAGGAGTGGCGACAGTAGTTTAGAGGTAGGTTTTGTAAGAGCACTTAGACCCATATCCAACCCAAATCCATAGGGTATAAAATTTTAGGACTCGAAACCTAAAATATGAGTCAGGTTTAATCAGACATGGATCGGGTCTTGTTAGGTATTAAAAAACTAGAGTACTACTTAATAGGAAAGCAAGTTAAGCCATTAAAGGCCTGTTCTCTTACGTTGAAATTCAGTTCAGCTCAGCTCAGTTGAATTTAGTTCAGTTCAGCTCCTAATTTCCTTCTCTTATAAAATATTCATTTCAGTTCAATTCATTTCAGTTCAGTTCAGCCGAGTTCAGTTCAGTTCAGTTCAGTTCAGCTGAGTTCAGTCAACAAGAACAGGCCCTAAGATATAATTATAGTTAAGAAATTATAATAATTTATAAATCAACTTTTTTTTTGGAAACAATCTAAAGATCAAATCACAAGTACTCCATGTATAACAAAATTAGAGCATTACTTGGCACACAAACAAGAAATTTTGGCACTCAAATAATGAAACAAGTGATTTGATAATCAACTATTAAATCTGCTTTTATAATTAGAGGCCACTTTCTGGTCAAAATAATAATCATCTCTATTAATCTTTTTATTGATAAATTGTAATACGATTGTTGTCATCTACACCCTCCATTCCTATTTTTTTTTTTTCTCATTTTTGATTGTACGTATTTGTCAATGTATGTTTCATTTTGTCATGAGGGAGCCCCATTGTTCTTTTTTTGGTAAACGTATGTTTATCTAGGGGATATAACCCGTTACTTCAATGTTGTTAGTATATTTACATACAATTGTGGTTTATCACGAAGATCAACTTGTATTTTCCCTGACTAATCTACTAGTGGCGTCAACTAAGAGAGAGCAACCTACCAATCATCATTCAACAATGTTGGAGGTTGTGGATGAGCAGGAAACGGCAGAGATAAACATAAAACATCAAATGTAAGATAAGACAATAAAACAGTATACCAATAAAAAAACGGAGAACAAAAAAAAAAAAAAAAAAAAAATCATTACTTGCTGCCTTTTAACCAGTTCATCAAGTTTGTTCTCCACAACGACCATCTTTAAATCCAGTTAGTGACAAATAACGAGTGTAGCTAGCCAGCCCTATTCAGTTGAATAAACTCAGGGTTGTCGCGTTTGCGGTTGTAAAGATCAAACACATGACCTAATCCATTAGTGGCCTTAATAGTGCAATAGATTTCACAACAATCACAATCACCCAAAAACATACCAGGGATTGCTGGTATTTAGTTATTTACGCTGACAGAGTACACCTTGAGTAGGGGTGTCACTGGTATTTACCAGTTTTGTTATCTAGGTCCATATGTGTTATTGAATATTAAGCCAAAAAGTAGTTTGACATGAATTACAAGGTATTAATCAAAGTATCAAACAATCAAATTTCATAATCCAATTGACACATTTGGAACCAAATATGGCATAATCTATGTTACTTGGACTCTAGTACCCATGTCTGACACAAGTACGTGTCCAAGCGTTCGACTCGGCTATTTTGTGAAAAAATATCATGATTTTGAACTAAAAGTGAAGTGTCCGGGTGTCATACCCATGTCCGTGTGTCAAGAGTCCGACACGGGTACGTGAGATGAAATGAAGAGTCCGAGTAACATAGGGCATAATTATCAAAGTAGGCTAGAAAAACCATGTTAATAATTGTCTCGCTTAAGAATATACAAAGTAAAATAGCAATTTTCTACCAATGATCGATCGGATGACAATTAACAAGTTATTAGTAGTACCTTTAAAAAAAAAAAAAAAAGAACGTTAGTATTACTCTTGGATTGCAATTTATATTTTTTTTTTAATTGTTGTAATTAATTGACAAATTTTCATTTTTTTTTAAAAAAAAGAGAAAAATTTGAAGCTTGTACGTGTACCAGTGTACGTCTACAAAATTTCATGCCTCCTTTAATTTGACTTAAGACCTAAATTTTCTCCAATAGTCCAATTTCCGCAACAAAAAAAAAATAAAAAATAAAAAAAAAGGGAAAATAAAAAAAAATTCTCAGTTTTCCCTCCAATACCAAAACACAGCGCATCTCAATTCCTCATTTCATTTGTTTCCCCAAATTCTTCCGATTCTCCCCTTCTTCAATTCATCTAGAACCCTAATTTTCTCTTATAATTATACCCTAATTTGCTCAATTTCTTCTTCCTTTCACTACACTCTCTAATTACGATTTATTCTTCATTGATTTCTACATAATATACTTTACTCTGTGTGAAATTCCTCACTGTTTCTCCTAGCTTAAGCTTTCTCGCAATTTCACAATTTCCCCAAATTGCTGGAGTTAGGGTTTCAATAAATGCTGAGATTCTATTGCAATTCCAATTTTATTTGGGGATAATTTCCTTCTGCTTATTATGCTCAGGATAAGCAGAAGTTAACCCTCTTTTTTAGGGTTTTTCTCTCTCCTTTGAATTATTACTAGTCATTATTCTTTGTCGAATTTGTTTGGTACTTTACTTGGTGCTTTCTGAGTTGTTTGGATCGAAAATGTCAGATGATATGTTGATCCATTTCTCTTCAAACTCATCTAATCAGTCTGATCAATCCCTGCCCACTAAGATTGCTAAGCTTGAAGCTCGTTTAGTGGGCAAGGGATCGATTTCGGGTTCGGGACCCAGCTCAATGCCCTTACCTGCCCAAACTGTTTGGCCTTCTGCTGGTTCGTCGAAGTTCGATGCTGTTGATAATGTACCTGAGGCATCGACTTCTAGTGACTCCGATGAAGATGTAAGTGTATATTGTTGGCTGGTTATTTTGTTGATTATATCGGATTGAAATATTAAAGTTTTGTATATGAATATATGTTTCGAAGTTGAATTTATGCCAGTTTAATTTGATGCAATTGTGATTTACTCAAATACGAAATGTTCTTTGAGTTATGGTTAGGATAGGTACTTTAGGTAGTGCTGTCATGTAGAAACAGGAATAAGCAGGATTGATGATAGTTGCAATTCTTGCTAGTAGTAATCTGTAATTATATTGAATGAATATGAATATGAAAGTTTGAAAGTATGAGGAGTATTCTTTGTTGCTTAACCAATCAGAGAAAGAGTTTTAAAATAAAGAACTAAGGTTTGTATAAAATAACCATAGTACATACAATTGGGATGTATGTTGGTCAAAATGTTTTGTCGAAATGAGTTTTGTAGGGCATGCCAGTAGAAGAGTTACAAGTATCTGGAAATATATATGCGCCAAGTGCATTATTGAGGTGTTGTTGATGTTCAGAAACTTTCTGCTTATTCGAGAACTATTTAAGTAACCAACCAACCAATTGTCATATACTTCGAGGGTTCTTTGTAAATTTGATGGATGTTAGCTTGTTTAGTGGGAAAACAATAGGATTATTCCTATAACGTTATGAATTCGTGTGATCATATTGTGCTATTCAAGTACTCAACCAATTCCCTTATGTTTGGTCTTGATCCTGAACTTTCTTCTGGAAGTTACCTTGGCAACATCTTACTAACTACTCCGAAACTTCCTTTAATAAAAATTACTTGTAGTTCCTATATATCTAAAATTTTGACCCTTGATATTTGCTCCCAGGAATTTTTGGTAAAAGTGAACAGATGTAAGAAAATCGTATATAAAGTATAAGAGATTTGAGTAAAAAGGTAGGTGAATATAATCAAAGAAAGAGTCAGTAAGTGGAAATGTGTAAATTTTGAGAGGTAAGATAATATGCAGTTGCCAAATTGGAATACAATAAAAGTGGTTCATACTCTAATGCAACACCCCGATATAGAAAATGAGTTAAACAAACGGTAGGAAAGCTTTCCCATGGTATTGGTAGATGTAAGCTTTCTTACTGCAATCTTTAATTTATCTAATGTTTTATGTTGGATACTTTTATATAAAAAAAGATGGAAATAGAAGGCTGTTTTGTGTTTTAAGAGAATAATGTAAAAACGATGGAAATAGAAGGCTGTTTTGTGTTCTTAATCTTGAAAAAGATGGATAGAGCACCTCTATGATAATTTTAATTGTGAGGATAATATGATGCTAAACTAGGTCAAAGACGTGATCTACAAGTCTACAATAGTTTTTTGTATCCAAAGTTATTACCTGTTTCCTTTTTTTTTTTTGAGGGGGGGGGGGTGGTGGTGATTGTAGGAATGGGACTGCGTAGGGGTTGTTTGAGTTATGATACTTGTTGGCATGTTGCATGAATCTTGAACGCTTAACTTACTTATTTTTCATCAAACGATGCCTTATTGCCTTACATATTTAAATTATGCTCTTCTCATGGAGGATATTCTTGCCTTCTTATGTTACAGAGTGGTGGAGAATTTCTCATACAGGCAAACATTCGGAAGCGCCAAAAACTTCAGGAGGACAATAAATCTATTTTGGATCATGCCGAGGTAGTTCTTTTCCTACACTGTACTTAGATTTGATTAAGAAGTCTTGTATAAAAGATTAAAAAAAAAAATGATTTGATAAAGAGGAGACCTGTAATACGTATAGTTTTTGTTTTTTATATGTGGGCATTTCAAACTTGAAACAAACTAGGTTAATTAAGTAGACATGTAGATGAAAGATTGCTATTTATTTGTTAAAAATTTTGGGAACTTTTCCACCTTGATTTAAAAAGGGGTAGGGCCAAATCAGTCTGTGATAAAGCTTGGGGGCCCTGTATAGCTGGTTTGAAAACTAAATAAATTCTAAAAGTTTGCATCATAGAACATTTAAACTGCATGCAGCCCAAATCTTTAATTCCAAGTCTTGGTTGATGCCACTATAGGTTATACTCTGCCAAGTTATGATCTTCATTTCTCCTTGGCCATGAACTTTCAGGTTTTGCATCAAGTTTGGCTCTTGACTGTAGATAAGGTATATATGTTTAGGCCTTAGTGCTAGATTGACCTTTTCTTGAAACATGATAAATTTCTGTTTGTTACCAATCTGTAACCTAGGTTGATTAATTGCTTGTCATGGGATTACTAATTACTAATGTAATTTAATGCTTCTATATTGTGTTCTATTCACATACTCCAATTTAATCACATTTCATGATTTATATTTGTAGAATCTTGTTAGATTTGTTGCAATTCATACTTTACTAAAATCTTATTTTTACAAATGCATAACTAGAAATGTTAACAATTAAAGTATTATATTGGCAAATGTGAAAAGTGAAAATGTTGCAACTAAAACAAAACAAAGGAAGTATTTTAGTGTAACCAGATCTTTGATGAATGTGTAAGGTTGACAGTAATGGAAAGCCAAAGGCTGTGGAAGATATGCCCCACAAATCTGGTGCTGATACTAACAAGAAAAAACAAGGTCGCGGTAGACCTCAAGGACCGACTGGCCGTGGCCGTGGTTCTAGATCAAATGATCATCCTAAAACCCAGACATCACCATCAGCTGTGTCATCTGCAAATGGCCAGATGGATAATTCAAATTATAAGGTTTGGCACATCTTCTACTTACAATCATCTTCTTCATACACATAGCTTCATTCTACTAATATCAGGTTTCACTAAGTAATCCAATGTTTGAACATTCTGCTAATGGTTTAATTAAGTATTTCAATGTTTGAACATTCTACTAATATCAGGTTTAATTAATTTATTCAATGTTTGAACCTTAGTGTTGGATTATATCACTTTTCACTACTAAATTTGAGTCAATTTGCAGGATATGAGAAGTCAAGAGTTTTTTGCAAATGGCAACCACCCTCAGTCCAAGGTATGTTTTTATGGTCACTTGTGTCTAGAAGACAACTAGTTATACTCTTCCAGCTTCCACTTCGTTGCACTCATTTCTTGCAAACAAAATTGGGGGGTGGGGAGTTAATGGAGTAGGAATTAGGTAAACAGAGACATCATAGCCTATAGGAGACTAAATGAAGAAAGAAACATGTGACTATTAGAGCTGCATATTTCCATGGGCAACCCTTATGGAGAAGATAATATTTCTTGTGGCCTTGTGGCGTTGTGGGTATGATGTTTACATTGAAGTATCTCATTTGTATTCTTTGTTCTTTAAATATAGGATGATCTAGCTTGCTTGCAAAGTAAGGTTGCCTCTTTGGAAGAGGAGCTGCGCAAATCACGCGAAGAGGTTTCTAATTACCAGAATCAATGCCATCAATTAGGAAAGGTGAATCATAGTGTTTATGGATGTTAGTTTAAAAAAAATTGCTTCTATGTGCGAGGAACTTATGCTTTATTTTCATTATTTATCAGGAGCTCAAAGAGCACAAAGACTGTGAAGAAATAATGAAGCCAAAGGTTTGTTCTTCCTACGCTTCATTCCTTGGTGCCTAAATTGTGCTTTCTTGCTGTTTGTTCTTGTGACATAGTTAAGACTTGAGAGTAACTAAAATATGTCGCTTTACTTGTTTGTATTATGAGCTTACTCATGCAGCGGACAAAAATCATATCAGATTTGCTTATATCTGTTTCAAAAGCTGAGAGAGAAGAAGCAAGGATGAAAGTGCGCCAAGATTCATTGAGACTCGGCAATGTCGGAGTGATAAGGTATGTAATTACCTTCAAGAGATTTTCTTATGTCATTTCCTCTCCTGTGTGCCAAGAAGAATAGTGATCAGTAGATGAGTGTGCACTTTTGATCAATTGTTGTTTAAGATGATTGTGTTCTTAAAGGGCAATTTGTTCAGTGTTGAATGTAGTTCTGGAGAATGAAAATTGAATCATGTTCATGAATTCTGGTGGGTAACTGGCTTGTTAAGTTGCCTAGGATACATGTAATCAGATCTCTATCACTGAGATGTTCTCTCGTCCATTAACATGTTGGGATCAGGGCAAATGATATTGTTATTAAAAGAATAGTGTCTGATTCCTCCTTTAGGTGTTTGATCTACTTAATAGATTTCCTTGAAAACTAGTCCTTCGCTCCTTCCATTCAATGTGTTGGAGTCCATAGCTGAGGTTTTATTAATTATGGTTCTGTAGAGCATTAAGTACATGCATTTGTTGACATGATCTCCTATTGAAAAGGTATAACCTGTCAAAGCCTTTATAATTTAGGCCTTTTAGGGATGGAACTATAGTGGGTATGCTTTGTTTTTTATGGCCTGCTGGCATTTATTATTTTTTTCACTGCTTGACTTGTATGTAATGATAAGGGACTCCAAATGCTCTATAAAGTTCAAGAATATTGATTGACCTTATGCAATAGTAAAATTTTGTAATTACTGATGTCTTCTGGTCCTAAGTCCTAACCTCTTCCCATAAAGTAAGAGGAGTGATATTTGCACCATTAAGATTGCTCGCAGTGGATGAATCCCTGGAAGAACTAGACTGTACAGTAAATTCCTGATGCATTATAGACTTTGTCTGGGATTTAATCACACTCATGCATTAGATTAAGGAAGAGATCGGCTCTGACAGTTTGTTATGGGAAAATGTACTTTGACTAAATTAATGGCAGTGCATAGACGTCTTGCTGGAATAGGATATGGAAAATTTTATCCATTGAATATCTTATACATGCTTGAACTTGTTCTATTCTTGTGTGGATGATGCTAGCGGCCTAGCTCTGTGTTGGTTATAGGGATGCTTGCATACAGCATCATAGAACACCAATCCGAGCGTTAATTCCAAAGATAGGGTTGGTTAACTGAACCAAGATATTATCTTCTATACTTGTCAATCATGATTCTCTCCTTCCATTCCTTTCTAGCCAATGTTGTATGCTTTTGCTAACCCAAGTTTTTCATTTCCTTCTTAACTCCCTCCTTCCAAGTTACCTTTGGTCTTCCTCTGCCGCTTTTGAAATCCCCTTGATCCTAGCCCTCTACTTACTTTACTGGTGCGCCTTCTGATCTTCTGATTGTCTGCCCAAACTAACAATCGGTTTTCCTTTACTTATCCTCTATGTATGCTGCTCAACATTCCTCCTGTTATCTTCATTTCAAATTCTGTTTTTTGATGTGTTCCCACCAGGGGTGAGCAGAATCAAGCACCATGAATTGGTCAAAACCGGTTTTTGGGAATCGGAACCGGTTCGGGTAAACTGGTACCCAGTTCAATTTCATTGATAAAGTTATTAAATAAACACCTGCTCCACCACCGATTTTCATCACACCACCTCTCTCACCCTCCCACTGAAAACCTGTCATATCATCCTCTTTCCACACTCCCTTCTAAACGACACAAAGCACACCACCACCATGGATGAATACTAAAAAAGAATACCCTTAATTCTCCAAAGTTCAAATCAGCTCAAGATTAGCACTCTTATAGGGTAGTAGATCTGCAAATAATTAACTTATTTCCCTACCTTATAAAAAATACAAGATTACTCTTATGAATAGTGTAATGCCAATTATACCGTTTAAAATGTGTATTTACATATATACCCTCATTAATATGTACAAGTTTTTTAATGAATAGTGTTTGGACAATTATACCCTCTAAAATATTTAATTATGTACTTATTTGCTCTCATGCATTAATTTTAGTTGTCTTGGACATTCATACCCATAAACATAGTTGTTTACATATTTTTTGTCATTAATTCTGCCAACAACTAAATTTGTGATTAGACCAAGCCAAAAAAGCTTCTAGATAAGACTAGCTATGTGCGCGCATCGCGCGTGTTAGCTCCCTTAGTTTAAAAGAAATGATAAACTAAATAAAACATTATGGCTTATCAAGAAGAAAGGTAGCCGAAGAGACTTCCCATACTGACCTTCCAGTTAGTTCCACTTCTGGAGCGAAGCTGAGCACTCGGGGCATAAGGGCCACGTGGTGATTATTAACATGCGCTTTTCAATCCCATATCTTCTCACCTCCGGTCACATGAGCTTTCGAGAGCCCGGTCTGGATCTAAACGAAAAAGGTAAAAACTAAAATACAAATCTCCATACAAATAAATGAGTAAAGACGAAAATGCAAAGAAAAAAAATAGTAAGCTGTAAGCCTATATTGAAAATGAGATGCTTATATCTGACTTGTGAGTTGGTATTCAAGTAAAAATGAATGAATTGTGAGGTTGTTTACGGGTGTGTATTATTGTAGGCGGGGTAGGTTTAATTATAGTTTGATGTGGGCTGTGTGTAGATGCAACTTTAATATATTATTTCTAGTTTTTCACATTAGTACCGGTACCTAGCGGAGTAGAGGGTACCGGATCCAAAATTCCAAGATTTGGAACTGGTGCTAGATAAAACCGAGTCCCAAGTTTTGGATTTTGAAGGATTTGGAACTGGTTCTCACGGGTCCAATTCCGGGTCTGGACTCTGGACCCGCCGGTTCCTGATTGGTTTTGGGTCGGATATCAGGTGCCTTATTATTATGCTCATCCCTCGTTCCCACACTTCCATTCCAACATATGTGCCTCTGCTATTTCCATCTTTTTTAATATGATCCTTCTAAAATTTATGACCCATATAACAAAGCTGGCTGATAAAACTTTCCCTTTAACTTCAAAGGCAGTATACAGTGTCCTCAACTATTAGTAATTTTGTTCGTTCTTTATCTTTACAGGGCAGGAACTGTAATATCTGAGACATGGGAGGATGGGCAGGCACTAAAGGACATCACTTCTCACCTTGTAAGTGCTGTGAAAGTTCTTCCATTGGCAACCTTTATTTCGCCGCGCCTCATTTTGGCTGGAATATTGTTTGCTCCATTTTTTTTTTTCACAATATACTAATGCTGAATTTCTTTTAGAAACAATTGTTGGAGGCAAAGGAAACAGTTGAGAGGCAACGGAAATTATTGAGAAAACGGCAATCTGGTATAGATTTATTTTATTCGAGTAATGATTTTTTAGTCCTTTATCCCGCTCAATAATGGGTTCCATAATGATAGTCTAAGAGTAATAAAGCTTTTGTATATATGTCAAAACAATATGATATGCAATCTCTTTTTCTTTTTGTTTAGTAAATGGCAATTTGGATTGGTCCAAAGTGGAATTTTATGTATAGGAAAATAATATATACAGCCCTTAAGGATGCAATTAAGAAGTCAGAAGTAACATATATTTAGGTTAAATCACATATTATTTACTTCTAGCAAAACTGGAAGTTAGATGCTTATATACAGGCCAAGTGGTTATACAGCCTCGAGGGCTGCATACGTAATTACCCTTCTTTATAAAATTTTATCTAAAAATGGCACGTGTGACAATTAGGTCTAGGTGTCCGTGGAAGAAATATTTACTGCAATAAATAGCTGGGCCAGTAACTTTTTATACTTAAAAATCTGCAATTAATTGATATCAGAACTCAATTGGATGACCTATTGTCACTCAGTTAGATGTACTAGTTAATCAATAATGTGACTTTAGTCGCTTGATGTCAACTTCTGTCACTCAAGCAAGACTTCAGTTGGTCTATCAGATGAATTGATCTGCCTGATAGGCCTGTTGTCCTAGACTTAACATTAGTTGACTTTTTGTAACTTCACGTGAAATTAAATGGGAGGCTTTTATCGGTTTGAAGTGCTTTTTAAAAAAATAAAATAAAAAAGAATTGCTGCTTCCGCTGACAACTCTTCCTGTCTTCCAGTTACTCATTTTGAGAATTTGTTGCTATAATGTTCATCAGCAGGCTTTTGTATAAATAGTTAATTCTTGTTATTTCATTGTTAACCATGGTTGAATTATATGGTGTACTTACCACTTAGGCATTAATGTCAAATTTCCACGTGGTCAAGCCCCTGGGTCTATCTTAGCTTTATTTTTCCCTTCCCACATTCCTGCTCTGACAGTATTCCTACACATCGAAATTTGTGAATGTAAAGTTTAATGATGAAACAAAATTTATAACTGTCACGTTTTTTTTTTTTTTTTTTTAATTGCTTATCAGTCTTTTGGGTGTCTAATGTTTCGTACAGATAAGAGTGACGGAGGTGACTTGGAGTCGGGTACCCAAGAGGAAGACTATTTTATTCAGGATGAAATCTATAAATCTCGTCTAGCAAGTATCAAGAGGGTACTTCTCCTACATTTTAATCTTTAAAGTTTCTGGATTTTACAGTTGCAGCTTACTCTATGTTTGTCTGAAGGAGGAAGAAGTGGTATTGCGGGAGAGGGACCGTTATGAGTTGGATAAGGGTAGGCTTATACGTGAGATGAAGCGCATAAGAGATGAGGATGGTTCTCGTTTCAACAATTTTCCGATCCTAAATCGTCGATATGCCCTTTTGAATCTCTTAGGCAAAGGGGGATTCAGTGAGGTTTACAAGGTTTGTATCTTGATAATAACAGAAGTACAGAATTGTCACCTGCATTGCATTTCATGATAGTCTTCTAAGGGAAAAATACGGAAATTTCTTTCTTTTGTTTTTCATTCTTTGCCTCTATGGGCAATGTGAGCATATAACTTTTTGCAGTGATTTGAAGTAAGAAATTTCTGGCAGGCTTTTGATTTGGTAGATCATCGGTACGTGGCTTGTAAGCTTCATGGTCTGAATGCCCAATGGAGTGAAGAAAAGAAGCAAAGCTACATCAGGCATGCTATTCGGGAGTACAACATTCACAAGACTTTGGTACATAATAACATTGTTCGTCTTTGGGATACCTTTGAGATTGATCAGAATACATTCTGCACTGTCTTGGAGTTTTGTTCTGGTAAACTAATGTGACTTCTGCTTTGAATTAGTACAAGTATTCTTTTCTTCAATTCAAGCTTTAAATCTTTATTTTCTTTTTAAAAATGACACACCTTTTTTCAGGCAAAGATCTAGATGCTATTCTTAAGATAACACCAGTATTACCAGAAAAGGAAGCAAGAATAATCATCGTGCAGATATTCCAAGGTCTTGTTTACTTGAACAAGAGAGCACAAAAGATCATTCATTATGATTTGAAGCCTGGCAATGTTCTTTTTGATGAGCTTGGAGTTTCCAAATTGACAGACTTTGGTCTGAGTAAAATAGTTGAAAATGATGTTGGATCGCAGGGCATGGAGCTTACTTCCCAAGGAGCGGGTACCTATTGGTGAGCCATGTTGGATATAATACATTTTTTCTAAAATATCATGGATGTGGGTTCTCTATAATAAGATTGAACAATAATACAACTGACGTAATGAAATGTGGGTTCTAAGTGCTTTTCTCTTCTCGTGTTTATGGAGTTATGACAATCTTCTTCTTTGCTATGTTTAAGCTTTCAAATTGATTGTATGTGAGTTTGCTACATAGGTTAACAGTAGTTTATACTGATCTAGCATCTATGAATTGCAATTGCATTATTTTAACTACAAAATTATGCGTGTGGTTTGATTTTTTGGTTGTAATGTAGGTTTGTTTAGCTCTTATAAAAAGTAATTTATGCCTTTCGTTATGAAATCTTTGTCAAAAAAAAAAAAAAAAAAAAATAAAAAAAATAAAAAAATAAAAAAATCCCCTACAAAAATGATCTGTAACTGTAATAATTTTCAACATTAATGATTTTTTAAATTGGCTTTTGTATAGTTGTGAACTCTTCTTGATCTTAAATAAATTACAAAAATCAAGTTATTAAATGTTTTATGTTTACTAAACTTGAACTTATTGAGGCTCTTCAAATGGTATTTAACTTGTGCATGATATTCCCATTCCCTGGTATGTGAGTGTCTACATTGTTGCTAGAATTTGGTCAGTCCAATGGTCTCATGGTCTGAAAGCAGTGATACCCATGAGTAGCATATATACATGCAACTAGGGAATCGGTGCTGATCTCTAAATGCAGAGGGTAGTATTTCATTTTTTAATTTTTAATTAAGGTAACTTTCATTTGTCAGGAAGCAAAATTTTTATACTTTTATTTTATTTTATTTTATTTATTATTTGCTCAGGTATCTGCCGCCTGAGTGCTTTGAGCTTAACAAGATACCACTCATATCCTCAAAGGTATGCCTGTCTTTGATGTGTTCAATTGTAGATTTAAGCTATATAATCTCTTTAGTCAAATCCATATGGTATCATGGACTATTGGACTTTTGCGGCTTGCTTTTTAACTGCTGCTCATTGGGTGCAAATTATGGGTGTTACTATGGTCGTCTGCACTAAATACTCAATTGTCCTTTTTTTTTTTTTTTTTGGGAAAATGTTCATCTGGCCATTTTCTGACTCCAATGCTTTGAAACAGGTAGATGTTTGGTCAGCCGGTGTTCTGTTTTACCAAATGCTTTTTGGAAGACGTCCTTTTGGCCATGATCAAAGTCAGGAACGAATTTTACGGGAGGATACCATTATTAAAGCAAATAAGGTGGACTTCCCTACTAGACCTAGTGTCTCGAGCGAGGCAAAAGTAAGGCCACATCTTTTTCAAGCAATGATCCCATTGGATTTGAAATGTTGTGTGTGTAACAACCTGCCATTCCATGTCTGTCATAGATCTTTTTATTTCTGTCTTATTCTCAAGCAGTCAAGTCTATTTCTGACATTCCAAGTTACCAGTAAAATGTTTACGTTAGTGTGGGCTGTTATTTTCCCTTCCCTTCTGTGGGTGGGTCATTAGGCAAAGTTGTGATATAACAGTCTAACTACATATTGTGAGACTGGAGTGACTTTTTCTATTTTTGGAGTGGTTTCTTACTTATAGAAGGGTAACTTTTAGTGGCTTTGATTAATCTTAGCGTGAGATAATTTCATCCTACTTTCTTTAGTTATTAGGGGTGTTATTTACTGATCTGTGAAAATATTTCTGTTTTGAACAATGAGCATAACCGCTGTCTCTTTCTCTTGATCTGTAGGAATTGATACGTCGTTGTTTAACCTACAATCAAGCTGAGAGGCCCGATGTATTGAGTATTGCTCTGGATCCGTATTTAACATATGCAAAGAAGTAATTGTTATAACCAAGAAAGTTGTGGAGGATGTGGCCAAAAGAGAGTTTTTCTGTCGAATACTATATTTCAGACATCTAAACGGCTGAAGGCTTTTTTGTATAGATTGTGCATAGAAGTTGAGAATGCGCAAGCCTTCATTATTTAGCATATTTTTTGGTACTTCAAAAGAAGTTTAGTAATAGTTACCTAAAGTGAAACTTATATTGATATTTGTAAATGTGGAACAGTGGAAGTCTGTTTATTTCTAATGATGTTGGTGGCTTTATGTTTGTCTATAGCAAGTTTGGGGAGCTCCCATTTATCTTGATGATAAACATGGGGCATTTATCTAGTGGCATTACAGTAAATATATCGAGTTGGAAAGTGTGCTAAAGTGTTAATTTTTTTTTATAAGCTTTAAAATTAAATGGACTGCGTTAACTCCATCTTCCTCCCCCAATTCACACCGGTCTGCCATTGAAGGATTCAAAGCTTTCCTTCACCTCCCACCTTCTTCTTCATCCTCGATCACTCACCCTACACCTAAATGCCAACCACCATTTCCAACGGCTTTGTTGCCGAACCAAATGAAAACCTTGAGGAAAAATGGAGAAATAAGGGCAAGGTCAATTCCAAAGGATAGGGGTGACATTTTCCTAAGGTTCCCCCTAAGCTTAAATTTCTATAATTGAATTTCATGAAATTCCTAGTGAAGCTATCGAAGTAAATTTCCGCCATTAACGGTTTTCCTCAAGCTTAATAGTGTTAATTATTAAAATTACAAACGTATCCATACTTCTCTATGCGAATGGACAATTATACTCTTAGATAAAGGCTACAAATTTATCATGAAAACAAATTTGTATTTTCTTGATATATAAGATATACTACCTCTATTATTTGAAGCTTTAATTTTTATTGGCACTATATAATTTTAGTGAACTTCTGTGCTATTTCATGTTTGTTAAGTGCTGCAATTAACTAGTATGGATCAATCCATACTACCTCGGTCGTGAATTGCATGAAAAATGCATAAGACTTTGCTTTAATCGGAAAGAAATGATTAGAGTATAGCTACATGCCTACATCCATTCACATTCTCTCTGTTTCAATATAGTTTGATTTGTTATTTTGTTTAAGTTAGAACCTATTATTTTCATATAAATTTTCTCAGATACAATATATTTAATTATTTCTCTTTAGTTTAGTTGGTATTTTGTTTAAATATATTGTAAACTTTTTTACTCTTTTCTAATTATTTTCTACAAATTATAACACTCTTTGTGAACTACACCCCAAACATGTTTAGATTTGGATAAAATACACATTTCGTGCACATAAAATGGTTTTTCTAAACATCTTATAAATAAAAGAATATTCCATTGTTGTTTATCTAATAAACTAAAACACGTTTACACGATTACATGTGAAATTCGAGATTTAATTTATATTCTTATGCAACCCGATCATTGCATACATTAATTTACTGAGTTCAGAACTAATGTTTGACCCAGTCAAGTCTTCCGGAACACGTCTATAAGATCCATCAAATTATCGTTCAAGTAATAATGCGCCTTCAATATTTTAGCCCATTTAATTTCCTGCCAAATATTTTTTGAGTTGATTGCATATAGATAATTATCTACCTTGGACGTCAATAACAAAATATCCAATTCATAACTCTCAAAGTTTCCAAACATGTAAATAATATACAAGGGTATATTTTCTACCATCGTGATCAGAATAGTTTATTATATTCCGACGAAACAAAACGAAGGACAACCACCTGATAATAAGTAAATCAATCAACATGAAAAAAATTATATTTAAATTATTTATGTATTAACAAATTATGTAGAAATATACAATTGACTCATTATCATACAAGTTTAATTTATGGAAAATTTGAAAAATAATACCAACTATTTCACATTTTAGACAATACCATATAAAGTTTTTTATATTGTGTATTATTATTAGTTTTATCAAAAATTAAAAAAAAATAATGCGTAAACAATCAATAAATTAATAATAAAACATTTTGGTGTTGTGTTTTCCCTCTAAATTTATATTCCATTTTAATGAAAATCGTAAATATTTTGTTTATATATAGTGTTCTTAATTTTTCCATACACATTTTAAATATTATTCTAACTCTTTTTATTTTTCTTTTAAACAAATAATTATTAGATTTTTTTAAAAAAAAAATTGATTATAAATGATTTTAACATAGTGTCACTTAAATTTTTCATCATATTAAATTATAAAATCACTTATAAAAGAGTAAAATAACCTTTATAACACTAAATGTTATATATATATATATATATATATATATATATATATATATATATATATATATATATATATATATATATATATATATATATATATATATATATATATATATATATATATATATATATATATATATATATATATATACTTCGTATTAATCTTTTGCTTTGCCTTTTAATATAGATTATTACAACATATTTTTCAATATATTGATGTGTATATTGTATCAAACTTTATTTACTAAATAGAATTAATTTTTTAAAAATAAAATTGAACTTACCGTACAGGGTACGAGGCTTAAGTTAGTATATAATAAAAAAGATTTTATATAGCATTGTCTAAAACATGAATAATGCTGCGCAAACTAATACGTGATATCCAAACTTAATTTTCACCCCAAACAATCCGTTTTTTAGGTTAATTAGTATATATTCCGATAAAACCTTTTTCCAAACCTGTTACACCTTCGACGACATATTTCGCCTCTTTCTTTTGTTTCCATCTATTACTACTCCTTGGCTCATACAAGTAATTGTCTATCTCACAACTCAATAACATAAGATTTAATTAAAACCATTATAACTACTTGTAAAATGAATGGTGAATACCTGACAGTGGTCCACCACTGTAACTGATATGGTATGTGTAGTATCGTTTTTAATATCTACCTCACCTCTAGCAGCACACAATTTTTGGATTCGATAAATCGTTGACCAATAACTTTTAATAGGAACTTGTTCTACATCATACACTAGTTTACATGACTCTTTTTTAAAGCATGTCTAGCACTTACTCCTTATTACTCTATTTGTTTCATTTTTTTTTTTTTTTTTGGCAGGTTTAATTTTGATAAATAAATGGTCGTGGTTTAAATTTGTTATATATGTTCAAAGTTTACATGTGTTATTTTAATTTTTGTAAAAGGTATGTCTAGTGCTTACTCTGATTTTGATTATTATGTTCGTCGGGTTTTATTAAAGGTTGTGGTTTACCATTTAATGTATGTTTATTGTTTATATGATTTTTTTTTAAGGTATGTCTAGTGCTTACTCTCTACAATTTTAAATACTTGCTCCACTTTACGTTTTTGGCCGTTTTAAAATACTTGCTCAATTTCCTTATTTAGAAATTTTTTTACAATATTTAATTCGTTTTTCTCAACTAGTAGACCCAACATAAACCATACTTTATTAATTTCATATTCACTCCTTCAATTCTCTCAACTACTTTTATTTTGTTACATTTTTTTAACAGAGAGATTACTATTCTATTGTTTTTTTTTTTAGAAATAATTTAATGTTGGCGGGTTTTGATTAAAGTTAAATGTGGGACGTAACAATATTGTAATTCATTTAAAATAAGACGTTAGTACGTAAAATGTGAGCATTGTTTAGCAACTCTAAAAATATAAAAGTAATAAGTTTATATTTGGGTTGTATAATGAGATGAAATTAACTAGCTTTAGTTTAGGTCTCATGCATTTTCTCAATTTTTTGAAGAATTAGGCCTTGTTCAATTTATCTTTTCACCATTCAAATAATATTCCGTCAAAATAATTTAAGTTCATTAATATTAATTTCATTTTATTAAAACTAGGTTTTTCTTTTTTGACAAGATATTGAAACTAAGTTAAGCTTATTAAAATATGTAAAGTTTTAATCAATAAAAATCAATAAATTTAATGAACGGATATAATAGGAGGTTTCGGGTAAAGACTAGAATAGACCCGGTCTACAATAACTTATTGTAGACCCAACCTTCTAGTATACCATACGAATATAATTATATCATACGAAATGTGATTATATTAGTACAAAAGTGATTATATCATTCTGAAACTGTTATGTAAATGTATCACTCAAAAAGTAAATTTATCATTATAAAAAGTATGGAATGGTAAATTACATCATTCAAAAGATGATTTTTAAATTTATCATCCTAAAGATAATTATATAATCCCATTAAATGGTTTAATATGAGATTATATAATTCAAAATATGACTCACAAAAAGATAACTATATTGTCTAAAAAAGTGATTATATCATCCACAATGGGATTATATTATTTGAAAGTGTCAAATTTTGGGTCTACAATAATTTATTGTAGACCGGGTCCATACCAGACCAATTGTCACTAAAATTAGTTGTTTTTTTTTTTTTTTTTTTTTAGGAATCACTAAAATTAGTTTAGTGCATCTAAAATAATTTATTTACAATAATAATATTTGTTGAATAACAAAAAAAAAATTGGGGTTATTAAAAGAAAATCGACTAAAATTGATATTATTAAATCAATGTTCCTATGTATATATTTTTTTTAAAAAAAATTGCAATTTTTTTTGTGATGCCTTAACATACAAGTATGGAAAAATTAATTACTTTTTTTTTTTATCACTTCTTGTTTGTACACCAAAAAAGAAAATTTGCCAACATTGATTTTGCTTAATCACATTGAGGAATTGTATTCTATAGAATTTCGTAAGAAAAAAGATATTTCATTATATTGCACTAATTCAATATAAGTATGAAAGAAGCATTAATATAGACAACAAACAAACCAACTCAAGCTAAAATAAAGGAAATACTAATGGGATCATGGTCCACTAAACATGCTTAGAGCAACTCCAATGGTTGCTTTCAAGGATTAGCTTGCAATTTTAATAATTTTCAAGCTAATAGCCCAACCATTGGAGTATATTCAATAATTAGCTTGGTCAAGCTAATGTCAAGCAAATTAGCTTAGCTAAGCTAATTAGCTTAGAAATTAATTGTCACTAATTAAATACTAATTATTTAAAAAATAAAGGTGAAAAATCTAAATATTAATTAGCCTAACTATTGTGGTATGAATTAGCTGGCAGGAATAATAGCTTTGCAATCTTAGGTGGCATGGCAAGCTAATTTGACAATTAGCTTGCCATTGGAGTTGCTCTTACTGTGCTAATACTTAGAGCAACTCCAATTGTTGAAAAAAGGGACTAGCTTGCAAATATTAAAACTCTTAAACTAATAGCTATACCATTGTTGCACATCTTACTGATTAGCTTTGGCAAGCAAATTAGCTTTGTAGAGCTAATTAGCTTGGTAGATATTTATTAGATAAAAAATATTTTAAATTTAAAAATAAATTAATTTATAACTAGGTTAACCATTGGAGCAACAAATAGGTAGAATTGTTGTAGCTTACAAAAATGATTTGACATAACAACTTAACAAGCTATTATATGAATTAGCCAATCATTGTAGTTACTCTTAGGAAATGGATTATAGGATTTCTAACTAACAAATAAATATCATATTCCTATCCTAAACTTTATGAATTACTTTGAATCAATCCATGATTTTGACATTTTCTAATAAGACAAAAGGTCCCAACATCATCAAAATTTCACAAGAGCCACACAAAACTTTTTGTTATTTCTTTCCTTCTCTCCGTAAACTATTCTTCTAAGAGTAAAATTTGTGCTCACCAATGTCACTCTCTTTATCCTCCATCAAATGTAAGCCACTCCCATGTCCTCAAATATCTTCAACGGTGACTTATCTACAACCTATAATCAGAATTCAAACTCGAACCCGAACCCGAACCGATGGCTTTGCGTCCAAGTGTGAGCTGAATGAACAATCATTCCCTAAAGAGACTACAAAGAAAGATGCGTCTAAATTGAGCGTAGGTTCTCCAGTTATCATTACTGAGGCTCCTCAAATGATCAAAACTGCTGCTTCTGTTCCTTGCCTTAGACTCAATACTGGCTTAGTTAACACCGGCGATGTTGGAAGGTAAAAATTCCTACTCCGTCTTTAATAAAAAGCACAAAATTATATTGCTACGAATTTTGTGAAACTAAAGCATAACTATGTTAATGTACGGGATATATATTATACACGATGATGTGAAGCAAAACAATACAAAGTGAAATTTTGATACTTATTAGAGTCCCTTAAAAAAATTATACGGATAGTAGTGATTGGTAGTTATTCGTGTTTATTAACACAATGATATAATAAAAGGCACAAAAATACTAGTATATTGTTAGGAATTTTGTGAAATATGATTTCTATACTTTAAAAATTCAAATTTTTATTTTATTTTTTATTAATCGGGATTTATTGTGAAAATTGTGGCCTATTTGCCACTTTGACATAACACTTGACTGAAATTTACGTGTATTATTAGTTTTTTTTTTTTTTTTTTTTGAATGGACGTGTATTATTAGTTAATGTATTCTTTTTGTAGTTTCTTGATATAATTCCAATATGAAATAATCATGCAAAAAAAAATTATGTTATATGACAGGATTATTTCTAGGAAACCTATGGATGTATGGGCTATACGTTTGAGCATTGGAACATATCTTATCGACAGGAAATATTTCAAGCCTCTCGAATTAGATGAATGATGCATGGAGCTTTTGTCCTTCGTGGTTTCATGTTTACAAGCCTGCCGAGGTTTCTTATATAGTCTTATTCAAGCGACTTATGGTCATTACTCATCAATATGATGTAAACATCCGATAATAATGAAAAAAATGTTATAATTCACTAATTTGCTTCATACTTTCTTGCACATCATGTTATATTATAGTGAATTTCATTATATGAATTGAAGTATTATGCACTATTGAAAAGGTACTTATAACTTGTATGTAAGATGTACCGTTATTAATAAAAAGGTACTATGTACAACTGTAGAAGTAGCTTAGATAAAATTCTACTTGTATATTCTTTAGATATTGCATTGTGTATGGAAATATGACGTAACAATTCAGTGATTTTGAGATTTCACCCCTATTATAAGCTATCATGTTTCAATAGGATATCCATAAATATATAATAACTCATGTACTCATCATCTAGCAATAACTCCGATGTATTTCATACAAATGATCATTTGTAAAAAGGGATGCAACTCTATATGTAGAGTACATAATTCGTGATATCCAAATTTAATTAGCTAATACGGAGTAGCTAATAAAGCTTAAGGACTTTGATTAGCTGCACAAGGTAAATTAAATTTTAGGTAAAAAAATCACTACACACTCTTTGTTTTTAAATGTTCAACTTTTTGTTATTAGTTAGATATTTTAGTAATTTTGACTCAACCTTAGTTTATCTTTCGTACACTTTTAAGCCTTTTTTGGTTGAAGGAAGTTGGATGGAAAAGAAAATAAAGGAAATTGTTTTAATCATATTCCCATGTTTGGTTGAATAAACGACGACATAAAAATCTAAAAGAAAGGAAGGGAAATTGGAGGAAACTCTCTTAACAAAATTTTAGCTTTCCTTTCCTCTTAAAATTGGAGGAATTTGATTGGAAAGAGAAAAATAAAAGTGATTTTCTTTATCTTCTCTTCATTTCCTTTCATTAACCAAATATTGGAAAATAAAATCACATTCCTTTTCCTTCTTTTCCTTTCTTTTCCCTTCTCATGCTTTCTCATCTTTTCCTTTACTAATAGTGAACCAAATAAAGCCTTAGTAATGTAATATCAACCTCTTTATCTCTCCTACGCCCAAAACATGTACTAGTACACATTTTTTTACCACTCTTCCTTACCCATTATCCACAATTTACATCCATCAATTCCTTTTTTTTTTTAATTAAATTATTTTCTCTTACTTCATATATATACTCGATAACTTAATTAAGGTGCATTCTCTTCATCTTAATCAATCTTAACTTAACAAATTAAAAAATTAGGAGTGTTTACTTCAAAAAAAAAAAAAACATTTATATTTTTTATAAGCTGTTTAACTATGAAATCGTTGAAATATAATTTTTTTTTTTTTTGTAATATCATGTGTTGCACGGAATCTAAGCTAGTATAAGTATATATTTATATTACACGTTTAGTTGTTTACAATCAAGTAATTTTTTTTGTTATTAAAGACGTACATTGCACAGAAATAAACTAGTGTTATCTAGAATATCACCCTTTTCATCCCTCATCCACCCAAAAGCATGTACTCATTTTTTTACCATTGTTCCTTACCATTATTCACAATTAACATCCAGGACTTTATGTACTCCATTTTTATTTTTTACTAGGTTAAGTCTCGTGTCATGCACGGTAATCTTCATTATTTAACGAACATTAGTTTAACACAATATTTAAGTCATTAAAGTTGCCGTTAAAAGAGTTTTTGTAATTTGTACTTAGAAATTATTTAAAATATACATAATATTTTGTTTTAAAAAATATTGGAGTACAATTAAAATTGAATGGAAAACGTTTTATGATTATTTGAGTGTTTTTTTTTTTTTTTTTTTTTTTTGCTGTAAATATTTCGAATGTATTTGATTCTTCTGTCAATTATTATTATTTTTAAATAAGAAATAATGAAAAAGATTTGAAATATGAGCAACAATAATTCAGCCTAAGTCTAGTATAGAAAGTAGAGAAGATTGTTGCACACTCTTGCTATTATTGATTTGGTACATAAATTCTTGCTAATTTTGCTACCATTAAGGGTATTTACAATTTAGTTGGACAAGGATTTAAATATTACCTAAAGTGGTATTAATCTGATAAAATATGACAAAATTACGCGTCGATCGGTGTAATTAATGTTAATGTTAATTTAACTAATCTACTTTTAGTTAGCTTATCCGCTCGTTAGCTTTTGCCTTTGAAATAATTCTCCATTTTTATTTACTTTATCTTAATTTATAATTTTATATACACAAAACACAATAATTCAAACACAAACTTTTTAAAAAATCGGGTGTACAATAATTATTGTACATCCATTATAAAGATAGCTTAAAGTGATTAAAAGTTACCTCTGAAATGAATAAAAGTTACCCCAATATGCGTAAAAGTAACCCAATTCAAATAAAAAGTATCTACACTTTATTAGTAAAGATTCACATTTTAAATGACTAAAAATCAATTATTAATGATTGAATGTAATTAAATTACCTTTAAAAAACTTTTCTTGTTGTCTATTTATATAAAGATTGTATTATGTTTAAAGTTACCCAAAAACAGACAAAAAGTTACTCTAAATTTAGCTAAAAGTTACCATTATACTACTCGATGTACACTAATATTAGTGTAAATCGGATGTATACAAAAATTTTTGTAATTCAAATAAGCTCATTTTTTTTGAAGGAAATATTACTTCGTATATTTACCAAAAAAATATTGTCCATTTTTTTTTAATGTAGAAAAAAATAAAATAGAAATTTTAAAATGGGGAATTTACACCCAGCTTCAGTAACCCGGGAATTTTAAGATTTGCAATTTTATTTTGGCGACCCAAAAATTCCCCAAAACTTTCATCGTACAACTCATTTTTCACGAAATTCGCATTTTCTTTCTCTCTCCTACTCTCCCGCCTTCGTTACTCCATCTCTCTCTCTTCTATTTTTCCCAATCAATTCTCACTGATTGCTGCAAGTCGTAAGTTTTTTCAAACCCTAGAACTTAAATTCATGCTTCTTTTCTTCAATTTCGCTGATTTTCTCTTCAATTTTAGGGTTAATTTATACTTAATCATCTTCTGCTTACTTCCATTTATCATTTTAGTTCTCATTTTTGATTTATGATGCAGTTACATAAAGTTTTGATTTCGGTTTGATTTCATTTGCAGAGGTTGCGGCATAGTGTATCTGCTGTAATCATGCATATAAAGCAGGTAATCCCTAATTTTATGATTTTTTACTAGTTTAAAACCCTAATTGAAGACACTTGGGTTTGAATATTGGATAATTGAGTGTGTTTTTGGTGATTATTTTGGTTGTAAGTCTAATTAGTTTGTGTTTTTTGTTACAATTCGTCTCGATTTTATGTGAAGGTTATTATTGAAGGTTTTAAGAGTTATAAAGAACAAGTGGCCACTGAAGCATTTAGTTCAAAGGTTAATTGTGTAGGTATGGTTTTCTTCCTGATTATCTTCACTGTTGTTTGTCTTTCTCTTTGATTCTCCTGCTGTGAATTTACTTATATTGTACTGCTCATGACATCCACCGTCCGAAAATATGGGCCATAAAAGGAAACAGATGTTGTATCTTTCAAGTAGTCAGAAAACTCGGAATCCAGGAACATTGTTTTTAAAATTACGTGATATAGATGTAGAAAGTGAGGGAATGATGATCCTCCAACATAATGGGTGATCATGGTTTGGGATTATTTGAAGTATTTTTTTTTGGATGCGATACATAGCTATCTGATGATCTGGTTACTATATTACGTGCTTGCATTTGACTGTTACTAAGACAAATAACCGAAAAATTACACACAGTGACTTTTCCTATTATTAAGGTGAGCTTATGACACATGATTATATCCAGATAATGTATGCTTCTGGACACTTTTTTTTTTTTGTTTACTAAATTTGCATTGCTAAGAGAATATATTAGTCTGCTCTTTTTTTTTTTTTTTTTTTTCTTTTCCCAAGCCATTAAATATGAAAGTCCTAGGAATTTTATTATTTTTGTTTTAATTGGGATGTTGGGGGGTTTATAAGAAGCATTTATTCACATTAAATACATTCTTAGTTTCTCACTCATATACAAACATTGTGATTACTATTACGTCTAGCTAGAGCTTTGCTCATGTACCCCTTTGCCCTTTCTCCTAATTTCTGCTATTTATCTCTACATAGGGTCTTTTGCAACAAAATTTTCAGCTTATGACTCAGAGAAAAAAAGCATATGTTTGTTTAGCTATTACATCAGTAATTAAAGCTTGAAGTGATATGCTTTTTGAATTTTTGACGTTTGAGGCTGTAAATTCTTTTTATTATATATATATATTTTAAATAAAATAATCCTTCGAGTGAAATAAAAGATTAGTGAATACTATCTGTGCGCGAATTTGACATTTGAGGTTATGATCTCATTTTTGGAATGCAATTATTTTAGTAGGGTAAGAGTTGGTTTTATGGTATTGTATTTCTGGTGGAAAATACAATCTTTGGATGACTAGTTGGAATGTTGCTGTTGGTTGAACTTGCCTAGCAGCATGTTGTGCGTCTCAGTGTAGGTATTTTGGCAGTGGAAATATGTAGTATTTGCTGGTGTTTTGTTACGTACATGCTTGCATGTTAATACTGATTATGTATATGCTATTGTGGGTTTATGCAACAATGCCTCTTGTCTTTAATTTGGAGTTTGTTGCTGCATGCAGTTGGTGCTAATGGTTCTGGAAAGTCAAACTTTTTTCATGGTAGGCTATTTGCATATATTATTTACCTACTTATCTACCTTTATATGTTTTTATATTTGTATGTTAGATTCTCCATTTAACAAATTTCCCCAATGCAGCAATCCGTTTTGTCCTCAGTGATCTTTTCCAAAATCTTCGTAGCGAGGACAGGCATGCGTTACTTCATGTAAGTTTTTCTGTTATTCATTCAATTTTGATGTATGCATCCCTAGGGGTTGACTATAAACTTTGATTGTATTTCTTCACATGGTATTAATAGGAATTTTTATTATGAAATTACATTTAGATTGGTGTTAAAAATGCTTAAAGAATGTTTACTCTTTCTTTTTTTAGCTTCTTTTAATGTCATTCTGGGTCAGTGTATATTCACATTAATGCTCTTCGTTTTGATATGTGGCTGATGAATTCCTAATTTTGGGCGTTCTTGCAACATCTCTGTATTGCTAGCAGTGTGGCCATTTCAGACCCAATCCTCATATTTTGGACCAATATAATCAACCCTGCCTTGGCATTACTAACTACCAATGCATCTATGCTGTCTCTTTCTTTGTTTGCCTATTGTAGGATATTTATTTGTTTGGGTGTATTGAAATCTTTTAAAAAAGAAAAGATATTGCTTCCTATCCACTTATTCAATATTAGTCTCTATGTGAGGGTATTTGGAGCTTTTCTCTAAAGAGATGCCTAATTGAGGTTATTATTCTGGATATATGCTGAACCTTTGGATGGTGTTAAATTTCCCAAATTTTCATAAAAAAACTTGACTACTATTGTTTCTCTCACTTGTGGATAACTTTTAACAGGAAGGAGCAGGAAATCAAGTTTTGTCTGCATTTGTGGAGATCGTGTTTGATAATACTGACAATCGAATTCCGGTAATATATTCTTTACACTTGTTTCTGTTTCCCCCTATTCATCCTCTCATCTATAAGGGTATTTTTCTGCTGGCTGATCTCTGTCATCAACTTCCTACATTCAAGTGATCTGCATATCTTTCAACTCTTCCTCACTTGGCTCCTGCACTTTTTTTTGGCCAGGGGCGTGAATTGAAATCCATCATCCACGAACATATTTAATGAATTATTATGTCATATACTTTAGCTCATTGGTGGGTGTTGGTTCATGAACTTGACCATTGTTTTACCTTCTTCAGGTTGATAAAGATGAAGTCCGCTTGCGGCGCACAATTGGGCTCAAAAAGGATGAATACTTTTTGGATGGAAAACATATCACGTGAGAACACATCCTATTTATTGTATCTCCTGATTTCATTTCCTTATATATTTCATCAGTTTCATTGCCCTTTGATTAAATTTACCCTTGTTGAATTAAATGTTATACTGTTTTGTATAGGAAGACAGAGGTCATGAACCTTCTAGAAAGTGCGGGATTTTCTCGCTCAAATCCTTACTATGTTGTACAGCAAGGAAAGGTGACTATCGACTTGCTTGTCTGTGCTAATATGTTTATATGTAGGTTAAATCATGCCAGAAACTTTATCTCTTCTCAGTGGCTTTATATTATTTTTCTGAACTGGGATGTTTTGTAGATTGCATCATTGACACTTATGAAGGACGCAGAACGACTAGATCTGCTCAAGGAAATTGGAGGTACTCGAGTTTATGAGGAGAGGCGGCGTGAGAGTTTGAAAATCATGCATGAAACTGGTTAGTCACAACTAAATGAATTACCTTTAGCATTACTGTCCATTGTATGATAAAGATGGCATGAGGGGGTGCCTGAGGCATTAGGTGCTAGAAGCAGAAATTATCTGCAAGGAATCAGTCTAAACCTCCTGATATCCGTTTTACTTATGCTAGAAGGCCCAAGAATTAGAGGGAAGAATGCTGAGTTGTCAGGTTGTTAAATTCAGTTTGGGAAGAAGGGTAAAATAGTAATCTCTAGATAAGTTTGTTATGAGTTTGCTATTTCTAGGCTGGCATGCTTAAGGTGTGTTAAGTCTGTTTTTTGGGAATTAATTTTGGGGTATTAATAGATGATTGGTGTAAGGGGAATGCATCAGAAAATTAATTGAGTGTTTTGTTTTGGGAGAGCTCCTTCCTCTCGAAAGAAGGATTGTATTATTGGATACTCTGTTCAGTAATACATTTATCATTCCCTTGGCTGCCATTACTCTGTCTCTCTAGCTTGCTATCTTACTGCTACTCATACTAATCTCTAGCATTATCATCTTCATGGACCTCGGTTAATTGTGCAATTGGGGCACCCTAAGCTCTGGAGAATATTTAGAAGCACCTAACAAAATTGTGGCTTTTAAATGTTCTGTGATTCAAAATTGTGGCTCTATTTTCCATATATGATATGTGTGTAATTTGCATAAGCATGTGCCCTTGTTTCTCATCTCAGGTTTAGGCTCGAGGAAGTCTATTGCTTTTGTATGCGTCATGTCTCTTTTGATTTGATTTGTCCATTTTGCTATTACCTTGTGATTTTTCCTCTGGTTACCAGGTAATAAACGAAAACAGATTATTGAAGTTGTTAAATACTTGGATGAGCGGTTGAAGGAGCTGGATGAAGAGAAGGAGGATCTGAGAAAATATCAGCAGCTTGACAGACAGAGAAAATCCCTGGAGTACACCATCTATGATAAAGAACTCCAAGATGCTCGACAGAAGTTAGCTAAGGTCAGCATTTTGCCTGAAGTAGATATATGACACGGATACACAATATATGACACGGATACACAATTTTAATTTGATCAACACTCTAAACACTTAATGGATGTAATTAATATTTGAGAAATTTGTTGTTGTTAATGGTACGGATAGTATATAATCCTGTTAAAACTGAGATAATAATTCACTTCAATGTAGCTATTTGATGATTTATTGGTGTGTGATGATGAACTATTGTCGTCAATACACGGTGTTTGTATGGGTTTGAATACAAAAGCCTTTACTCACCTAATCCTTCTATTATTGTTTGGTTGTTTCTCATATCCAAATTTGGTTGTTGCCGGGTCTGTTAAATGTATGCTTTTTTTCAGGTTGAAGAAGAGCGGGACAAAGTTTCCGATAAGTCAACTACAATGTACAACACTGTTCTGGAGTCTGAAGAAAAATGCAAGGTCTTGGACAAGGATTCGAAAAGGCTTTCCAAAGAGCTTCAAGTGTTGAGCAAGGAGAAAGTGGCAGTTGAGAGTCGTAGTACAGAAGCAATAAAAAGGAAGACACAACTTGAGCTTGATTGCAGAGACTTGAAAGAGAGGATTTCCAGAAGTTCACGTGTCAAGGTTGTAGAGGGTTGACTGTATTATTGCTTAAAAATTTAAGTTCTTTGTCTACGGAGTAGCAATTTATTGAAGATGCAATTTATTGAAGATAGAAAACATTTCTTTCCTTTTTTTATGGGTTGTTGTAGAATGATGCTGCCAAACAGCTTGAGTTTGTGAAACGGGAAATCTTGGAGTCAACTAATGAGATTGAAGTAATTAAGCCTTCATATGATGCCTTAAAGATGCAGGAGAATGAGATGACTAAAGGGTATGATTGGGAAAAGCCTTGGATATGTATATTTCTGGCATGTGCCTGCTAATATTTGATGGCCTGCCTTTTCCTTGAGTTTAGAGATTGCTTTTTGGTTCTTATGCCGGGGATGAAAGGCACTATAATTTAACTGATTGGATTACTTTTCTCCCTTTTGTAACTTGCAGAATAATGGAGCGTGAAAAGAAGCTCAGTATCCTTTATCAGAAGCAAGGTCGGGCCACTCAGTTTCCTAGTAAAGCAGCTCGTGATAAGTGGCTTCAAAAGGAAATAGATGAACTTGAGCGAGTTCTTTCTTCAAACCAGTTACAGGTAATACATTGCAGATTTTATGCTAATGGGCTTTATAAAGAAAACTAATATTAATATATAGTAATCTTAGCCATCCATTATTTTAATGCACTGCTCAGATTTAACCGCAAGGGGTAATTTGGAAAATCCTTGGTACTTGCAATGATTGCTATTCATTATTTATAAGGCCCAGTCATCTATCCCATTGCATGACCTCTGGTTTGGAAAATTTTCCTTATTGTCTTTACTTTATACTAATCTTGAACGTTCTTTCAAAAAAAAAAAAAAAAAAAAAAAATCTTGAACGTATTTTCTGCTTTACAATGATTTTGTCTTGATTGCATCCCCATCTCCTCTTATACACTTTACTTTTCTAGTATTACAATAGATTGTTCAATGACAAGTTATCTTTTATAGCTCTTTGTTGTGATAAGTTTCCGAACTAATTTGGGACCAAGGGAGTATTTGCAGTGGTAAGTGTTCGAACTAATTTAGGATAGAGGGAGTAATTGACATAATTCTTGTTGATGAGAAGAATTTTCTGTTAAATGGAACTGGTGTGCCTTTGTACATCACTAAAATTTCAAGCAAGCTTTCACGGTTTCTCTGATCTGTCCAGATTGGGAGTAATGCTAATGGATTGAATAATGGATAGGGATACACTGTAGGAATGACAATACTGGGTACTGGTGGAGAGGAAAAAATAAGATTGAAAAAGAATGGTGTCTTGCAGCTTTGTACCAGTGGATGCTGGGTCTGGAACTTTTTTTACTGTTGGTTCATTTCCAGATTGGCAGCAAGCAGTGGCAATTGTCTGGCAGTGGAATGGTTAGCAATTATATAAGGATAGAAAAAGGGGTGGGGGTTTGGATTATCTTGTGGATAACACACTTTATTTTGACTGTTCAATTGTGATTTACAATATTATGCATCTGTTTGTTGGAGTGTATCCTTTTGTCTGTCCAATCCAATAACTAATTTTCTCACATATTGATTGTTGAAGTCGAGTATTATTTGGATTTTGTGCTTCTCTGTTGTTAGAGAAAAGAGATGGAGTGGGCAGATAATTCCTTGTTCCTGACTGCTACTCTCAATGATTCTTACAAAGCACTACATTGCTAGAACGTGCTACTTTGTCTTCATTAGCCTTGAGATTTTACCTTGTATCTTAACAAGCACTACATTGCTAGAACGTGCTACTTTGTCTTGAATTCTTGATTAGCCTTGAGGTTTATGGTGTGCTGTTGCATTGTGAGCTGTAGACGTTTAATGTGCTGAATTTCCTTTTTTTTTGCACTATCATCAGCTTCTTTTGAATTTAGAGTTTATTTTTTCTGCTGTCTTGCTTCTGTATCTACAGGAACAGAAGCTCCAGGATGAATTTGATAACCTCAATGCTCAGCTCAGGGATATAGATGATTTTATTAAATCCCGAAAAGCTAATTTGTCAGCACTTGAAAGCAACATTAATCAGTCAAACGATGGGTTTATTACATCCAAGGGGCAAAGAGACAAGCTACAAGATGAGCGGAAGTGAGTTCTGTTCCCTTGTCCTTAAGTCTCCTTGTTTGTTTGGTTGTTTGTTCAATTTTTAATTTTCACCTTTCTTGTCTATCTGGATTGTTGCACTGTTTTCTAATTTTAATATTGTACATGCCAGGGTGTTGTGGGAAAGAGAAAATGAGCTGTCTTCTGAGATCGAAAAATTAACGTCCGAGGTGGTGAAGGCAGAAAAGAATCTTGACCATGCCACTCCTGGTGTAAGTGCTTTTGAACTATCCATTTGGTATTGTATTCGTGTAGGAGTTGCACGACAACTGTTATATGCTCTATGGAACCTGATGTGGGAGTGTGATGTCTTGGTGTTGGTGTTTATCTTTTTTCTTTTGACCAAATGTTTGAGCAAAATTATTTTTTTGAATGATTGATTGTCTCACTTTCGTGAGCTTGTGCTGGTAAAGCTTTAGTGTAGTACATAAAGAGGCATTTTAAAAGAAGACTTGATTTATGCTTTATAGTGAAGGTGCTTGCTGAGATCCATCTTTCTGCTTGATCAGTCAATTAGGTTTTTGAATAATGGAACTTTGGGTTGTTATGCTTAAATTATGGCCTGTGCCTTTTTATATCCGTTAACACTTAAATATTAGATAAAAGTTTCTTGTTCTGGAATTTAAAACAGCAATCTGCCTTCCTGGCTCCACACTCTTTGTGTAAATGAAATATTTCACTAGCAATGTACTACAGTATTACTCACCTCTTCTTTTAGTATTTAATCTATAGTTTGATGATCAACTTGGCTTAGACTACCTTCCCTGCATGGCCATCCATAATATAAGTATAATAGAAGGGAAATAGTAGTTTTCCATCTTCCTTTACCATGTATCAGCAAAGTGTATTACTTGATCTTTATTTTCTCTCCTCTATTTTGTAGGATATTAGGAGGGGACTGACTTCTGTTAGGAGAATTTGCGACCAATACCGGATTGAGGGTGTCTTTGGGTCACTCATTGAGTTGTTGGAATGTGATGAGAGGTTCTTTACTGCAGTTGAAGTTACTGCTGGAAACAGGTATATGCTGTTCCTATGATGAAACTTAGCCTTGGAAAGCTATGTCCAATCTCTCAGAGACTAATTTTTTCATGTGTCATTGTTATTGCTATGTGCAGCTTATTCCATGTGGTGGTTGATTCAGATGAAACCGCAACTAAGATTATTAGGCATCTCAATGCCTCAAAGGGTGGACGAGTGACATTTATACCTCTGAACAAGGTCAGGCCTCCACATGTCACTTGTCCACAAAACGACGATGTAGTACCTTTGGTGAAGAAATTAAAATTTCAAGATAACTACTCTAAAGCATTTTCCCAGGTGAGCATCCCCCCCCTTCCCCCCCTTTTTTTTTTCCTTCTTAATATGATACTTTGGTTGTTAGAAAGTTTGTATATTTTTATCTATGAAATGTTCATACCTTCACCATTGACCATTTTCGTAACTTGACGTTTCTAAAGACTACTGCATTAGAGGGGTGTTTGATTTATTTTAAGTTATCTCTTATCTGCTTAGCAGCATGATGGCTCTTTTTGCTTTAGTCCCAAAATTACAACACCGTATACTTTGTATGAAGGCAGGGTGGAAGGCCATTGTGCTTGTCAAAATGTCTCTCCATTGTAAATGATGTTGGGCTAATTAAAGGATTTATAGTTGTCCTTTTTTTTTTCCTATCATATTAGCTACCTTTTCCAAGTTCTAAGAGCTTTGGAACTGGGATATGGTTATTGTAAATACTTCTTTCTGTGGTTATATCCAAAGCTGTTGGTTATCTCTTTGGTTATTTTATTTTATTTTGTTTTTTATTTTGTATAGATGTTCTTTCGACTTCAGTCTCATTATGTATAGATGTGCTTTCGACTTCAGTCTCATTTCATTTCCTTTATTCTGTAACATTTTTAAGCTTATGAAGCTGTATTAACTTGCCCAAGGTATTTGGAAGAACTGTGGTTTGTCGAAATTTGGATGTTGCTGCCAGAGTTGCTCGTACTGATGGTTTAGATTGCATTACTCTGGAAGGTCCCCAAATTTTCCCTTTTCTTGCTAATTGATATTGCTTCTGTTGATCACCTTTTTGATTTTGTTTTATACTGGAGCAGGTGACCAAGTGAGCAAGAAAGGTGGGATGACGGGAGGATTCTATGATTATAGACGCTCAAAATTGAAGTTTATGAATATAATTAAGCAGAATACACGGGTAATTAATATGAAGAAGAAAGAGCTAGAGGAAGTAAGGCTCCAACTTCAAGATATCCTTCTCCTAAGGCTTTATAATCAAAACTTAAATGCTAACCCTCTCTCTCTCTCTCTCTCTCTGTGGCAAATATTAGGAGTGTACATGGTTTAGAAAAAACAAAATAAATTCTCAAGAAACCGGTAGGATGTTTGGTTTACAATTTTTATGCTTAAGGATTTGAGGTTTTTTTGTTGCTTCTGGCTCAACATATAGTACCACCAATCCACCTAAAGTAAGACCGCTTTTTTTTGTTTCTTATTATTAATTTCTTTTATATATAAAGTAAAGTTCACTCCATTAAGTTTTTAACCTGTGATAGGTATTTAAATTGTATGTTAAATTTTTTGTGCTGGTATATAGATATATTTTACTGCTTAAAATAATTTTGAATTTCAAATTCATGATTTCTTGGGAATGTTACCAAATCTGTCAATCTTCGTGATCCTAATGTTGTTAACCTCATCCTTAACAATGCCTTTAATACCACTGTTTGGCTTAGTTGGTACTATGATGTGAATCGTTAAGCCATCTATTTGTAAGTACAATTTTTGCTTAAGTTGGGTAAAGAGGATTCTAAAAGTTTAATCCCATACTGGTCTTAGAGTTTGTACAGAGAGAGGGAGACATTTTGATACTGAAGACTTTGACAATATGTCTATCATTTGTTATGTCTTAACAATCATCACATATAGATCAGAAAATTACTGAGAAGATTACAGAGCAGCAAAAAATAGATGCTGATCGTGCTCATCATAGATCAGAAGTGGAGCAGCTTCGTCAGGATATTGCAGATGCTAACAAGCAAAAGCGATCAACATCTACTGCTCTAGAAAAGAAGGTATGCACCAAATGGTGTTTACAAATTTAATGTGATTTATTTGATTTTTACATCTAGCTTGTTGCTTTTTTGTAGGAAAAATTGCTTTCTAATGTACGTACACAAATTGAGCAACTTAATGCCAGTGTAGCCCAGAAACAGGCTGAGATGGGTACAGACCTTGTTGATCATTTGAATCCAGAGGAGAGGGTTCTTCTGACTCGATTGAACCCAGAGATCAAGGAAATGAAGGAGAAACTAATGGAATGCAGGTCAAAGCTTATGGAGGTTGGCACAAATGTTATTTGAAGAGTTAACTATATTTTTTGTCAAGAATGTGTTACTTTGTGTATAGTCTTCAATCTCTTCATGTTTTTCTTTTCCATTTACAGATTGAAACAAAAAAATTGGAGCTTGAGACAAATCTTTCCACAAATCTGTTGCGTCGCCAACAGGAGTTGGTTGACATTATGTCATCTGCAGATGATGAAATGTTGTCTGCTGAGGCTGAATCAAATCAGAAGGAAATGGATGAGGCCAAATCTTTAGTGGATGAGGCAACAGAGGAGCTAAAAAGCGAGTCTTGAGTCAGATCTGTTTTTTCCTACCTTATTCGCTTGAATGGTTCTTCTAATCCTCTAATGTCTGTTGTGCAGGAGTTTCTGCGTCAATGAACAATATAACGAAGAAACTAAAGGAAATTAAAATTGAAGATGATAGATTGCAGGTGATGATCAATTTCACACGTTTATGCAGCAGTTAATGTCTTTTGATTTATTGTTGTTGATTTAACTACTGTCAATGCAGAAATTAAGAGTCGATTATGAGAAAAGGCTTCAGGAGGAAGCAGAAGAACTAGAGCAGTTAATAAGCAACAAGAATATGCTTCTTGCTAGGCAGGAAGAGTACTCAAAAAAAATCAGAGACTTGGGTCCGTTGTCTTCAGATGCTTTTGACACGTAATGTGATTTCTGCACTCAACTAATATATTTATCTGATAGTATAGCTGTAGTTTTTTTTTTTGCTTAGTTGACAACTGTTTGATGTATGCTGATCAATTCAGATACTTTCAATGTTTAATTATCATCAATGAGGGTCCTCTTTCAATTTGAGTGAATGTCTTACACTCTTACCTGTTATTACATGAGTATTAGATAGATAAGCAAAATTTAGCATGCAGAACTTATCTGCTTAATACAAGTATTACTTTTGAAAATGGGTGAAATTGCGACAAGCTGGCGTGATCAGCGTGTTTTAATTTTCTGTATATGTTGAGGATCTGGTAGCAAGATAGTTTAGATGGTTTATAAAAATGTCTTTAAGTGCAAATAGGAATTAGGAACGTCATTTCAGTTATTAGGGTCATCTTTCGTATGGGGATTCTGATGATTTGGTGAGGAACTAAGCAGTTCCATAATTTGGAATTTTGTTTCTATGGAATCCAATGCTGTTAGAGAGATGGTATGCCTCTGGTTTTGTTCCCAAGAGCCATGACTGGTTTGTGTTAAAAGATGTGGGAAATGTTCCATAGATTTTTTTTTTTGTTCAAATTTGAAAGCAAAGTCATGTAACTCATCTTATTCGTGATCATACTTATTTTAATTGTTCTTCTTAAGAACTCTTTTTTGATAATATGCTTGTATAAACAGGTATAGGCGGAAAGGTGCTAAAGAATTGCATAAGATGCTTCATAAGTGTAATGAACAACTTCAACAGTTTAGTCATGTGAACAAAAAAGCTTTGGATCAGTATGTAAATTTCACAGAGCAACGGGAAGAGCTGCAGAAAAGGCAAGCTGAGCTGGATGCAGGTGATGAGGTATTGTATACTTCATGTTCCTATTTGTTTTCTTTTCAGCTTGTTGACTGTTGAAATATGCTCAAGAGAATTGTCTCTGATTTTATCACATTCGTTTGGCTCTCTCTCTCCATTGTATGTACTCTGATGTATGTAAAATATGTGTGTGTGCGCGCGCTATTACCTTTTGCTGCAGAAAATTAAAGAATTAATAGAAGTTCTGGACCAACGAAAAGATGAGTCTATAGAGCGTACTTTCAAGGGTGTTGCTAGGAACTTTCGAGAGGTATTCTCTGAACTTGTGCAAGGAGGTCACGGATTCTTGGTTATGATGAAGAAAAAGGTTAGTAAAATTATTAAATTTACCCAGCTTCTTGAAGTTTAGTGTGTTTACTGATGTTATTTTATCGTGAATATTAGTCTATTCAATTCCTTGAGATTCTTCAGTCCTTATCTTCTCGGGCTCTTGTTCACTTTATTCAGTGCATAAAAACCTACCATTACATTTCTTGAGTGATTACTAGTTACTATGTAGTCATTGACCGGTAGTTATTGTTGGATTTATTGACAAGACACCAGCTGCCTGTTACTTCACACAAATAGAGATCAAAAGCATACAGTTTGCCTGATAGGGACATCCAGTTCTTATAAACCATGAAAGGTGTTTGGCAAATTAGCAGGCTCTGCTACTGGGCAATGCTGGTGCTACTTATTCTGCTGGCATGTATGAATTTTTTGTTGGATGGATGGTTGATGGGGTGCTATGTAAATCATACTTTATTAAATCAAGTTATTCAACCACTCTTGCTCAACCTTAGATATACTAATGGCACTTAAATTTAGCCAATACATGTGGAAGTCCCTTAGATTAGGCAACTAGCTGGGTCTGACACTTCCAATCCCTATATACAATCTCTGTGCTTTCAGTCTGAAACTCTGAATCACGTATCCAGGAAGGAAGGTGGATCTTGTTTGTTTGTTCTGTTTAGTTTCTGTTTCTTCACTTTACTTCAGTACTTCATGCTTGAAGCCTTGAACTTGTAACATTGTAATTTTTAACAGGATGGAGACAATGGAGATGATGATATGGATGAAGATGGGCCCCGTACAGCAGATACTGAGGGAAGAGTAGAGAAATATATTGGAGTGAAAGTGAAGGCAAGTATACTATAGCAGGGTTGTTTTGCATGAGTTATCTTTCTATCCACAGAAATATTCATTGTTTTGTCCGGAATGTCTTTTACATTTGTATCTGCAAACAAGGGATTTGTTATTTTAACCCATTGATAAAGTTAATTGAATTTGACTGTTAGATTAGTTTAAAAAGGAAACTGCCCTACCAAATAGTTCATGGTTTTACACTTTGAGAAAAGGTTTTCATGGAAATTTTGCAAAGATAATGCAAGGTTTTTGTGTAAGTTTGACCTGCAGTAGAATATGGGGTGAAGAGAATATGTGTGAAGTAATGGTATAGTTTGAGGGAATAATAAGTTATGGATGGTATCCATTCAGTTATCTCTGGTATTTTGCTGAAAGTGTACATCATTTAACAAAATTAAGTAATATATATGAGGTATATATTGTTGTTGCTGAAGCTACTCAAAGCTTCGATTTTCTTATCTGATCAAGACACTTGTATCTGTATGAGAGCTTATTTTTAAAATATTATTTACTCCTAGAAATAATTGAATAATTCTTCTCGGCTCAACCATTATTGATCTGAAAATATTAAGTGATGATTTACATAACAGGTATCATTTACTGGGCAAGGGGAGACACAGTCTATGAAGCAATTATCTGGTGGTCAGAAAACCGTTGTAGCATTGGCATTGATCTTTGCCATACAGAGATGTGATCCAGCCCCATTTTATCTTTTTGATGAAATAGATGCAGCACTAGATCCTCAGTACAGAACAGCTGTTGGAAGTATGCTTAACTTTTCCTTATAGTCTTCATTCTTAATGTGAAAAAACTGAGCAATTTCATAATCTAGTTATATATCTGCAATAATTTTCCGAAATTATTTGTGGCTTTGTATTTTATTTTGAACACCTGAGGATCCTTACCTGTTCTTTTGTTAGATATGATCCGTAGGTTGGCTGACCAAGCAAATACACAATTCATTACTACAACTTTTCGACCAGAGCTTGTGAAAGTTGCTGACAAGATTTATGGAGTGACACACCATAAACGTGTCAGTCGAGTAAATGTTGTCTCTAAAGATGAAGCGATACAGTTCATTGAGCGAGACCAGACTACCAATGCCGATCAGTGAGGTTAGCTCCACCTTCTGAGTTGTTCCAATTTGTTAGCTTTGGTGCTTCACAATCATCTGCTCTGAAATTGTATGCTGCTTGCTTTGCTTTAATTTAGGGATCAATCGTGCTGGATTCGCCCGTTGTGAGATGATCATATGGTTGACAACTTGAGTTGACCCATCTATTACTGAGCCTGTACATTAGTTTATATCAGAGGCCTATGTTGTACATAGATGGTAGTAGGATGGATAACGAACATAGATGGTAGTAGGATGGATAACGGACATTCTGATTACTTTTTTAAGTATTGACATCATATAGTGTTGCACATAGTCGTATGTAGTTTTATTTATTTATATTCTTGTTGATCAACTCTGTTATTTGGTCATTTTGGAACCAAAATATTTTTTTTATTTTTTGCTAACATCCTCATCATCTCGTCAAAATTAATTGTCCAAACAGCTGTTTTTTCCCTCCCGATAATGATCTTATTTCATGTCACGCACAAATAACTAACCAGGATCATTTGGTAAATCTTAAGATCAGACAATAATTGTTGGATTTGTTGTGGTGTGATAAGCTCGATTTCTCATCTTGAACTATCAAAAGCTTCGCTATAACTCGAGGTTGCGGGACTTGAAAATGGACTTGGCAAACTGGCGGACTTCTAGCGTATAGCTGTAAGATAGTGTTACTTTCTTAATTTTATTTGACTTGTCATTTTGTTTGAAAATACAATTTGCCTTGCTAAGAAATTCTGTATTTGAGATTTAACACCTGCGTGATCAAATGAGTACATTTATTGGATATCAGGGCAATTAAAAAGAGTATTAATTAATGTATAGACTATAGAGTATGTATTAAGACAGTGAACATAAATGAATTTATAATTTTGATGAATTAACAATTCAATAATATCATGATTACACGAATTCCGACTGATCACTTGTATCAGTTGTATGCTCAACCATGAATATGGGTTTTTTTCGCACTAAGATGTCAAATGAATGCAACTACCACTACTAATTACATATTTAAATTTTAGTATCCTTTGGTAGCTTTCGTAGTAAGCCCGAAACCAAATGGAAACAGTGGGTCGTAATGTCGGTCACCCACATTCATGGGCAACTGATCAACTGACTTGAACCATGTTCGTGCAAGCTTGCCAGTGAATCCATAGTCACCAAAGAGCACATCAGTGACACCCTGCCCTTCAGTTCCTGGCAACCACGCTGCAACGAGGGCATCAATAGTTTCCAAGTAAGGTTTAATAACAACAGGCCTGCCTGAGATGACAACCACCACACATTTTATACTTCCACAAACATTCTTTATTGTGCTTGGCCCTGGCTCGGGAATTGTCAAGTTCAGGCTGTCACCATTTGTTTCGGCGTAGGGTGGCTCTCCTACGACTACAATGGCATATGAGAATCCACCTGACTTGACAAAGTTTGCGTCTGGGTTTTCATTGAAGACTACTTGGGTAGATGAATCAACAGCACTCTTCACAGAAGTCAATATTGTTGTACCTATATATAACAATATAGAGTTAAAAACTATTAAGAATTTTGAAAACAAGTTTTGACTAATGAGAGCTGAAGTTTTAAATGCCCTGATGTTATAGTCTGAGTTGGATGAATACCTCTAGTAAGGTCATTGCCGCTTGCACCTTGCCATTCGATTGTCCATCCACCGCATTGGTAACCCAAGTTATCAGCATGGGTTCCGGCTACAAGTATCTTTGGTGCCTTTTTAGGAAGTGGAAGCAACGGCTTGTGAGCAGATTTGCCGTTCTTCAAAAGAACAAGGGTCTTTCTCACTGCTTCTCGTGCCAAATCCCTGTGCTTCTGCTCGCGAGTAGTAAAAATTATCAGTACAGAAAAAGATAGTATCAAGAAAACACAGGAAAAATCAGAACTGAAAAAAAGTAGAGACCTGACTGCCAACTTCATTGGCAAGACTGTTGTCTGCCATCGGGTTTTCAAACAATCCCATGATGAATTTCACCCTTAGGATCCTCCTGACAGCATCATCAATCCTCTTCATGGAGATTACATTCTTGTTCACCAGTGACTTGAGATCGTCGATAAACTCTGTGTAGTTGTTTGGAACCATCACCTGCATTACATTTTTTCGTTACATCAGAACAACAGCTAGTGACTTCAGACTTGCAGAGCATTTTAAATCAAAATTCATACTGACCATATCAATCCCGGCTTGAACTCCAGCTTGGACAGAGTAAGTATAGTTAGCATGAGGAGGAGTAGTGATCCTGTCAATTCCTTCCCAATCTGATATCACAAATCCCTATTGAAAAATCGACAAAAAAATCAGCACATTGTTTTCCAAACTCTCAAATTTTGGCTAAATACAGTAATGTTTGATCATCAAACTGTGTTTGTTTACCCTGAACTTAAGTTTATTCTTGAGGAAACCAGTGACAAGTTTGCGATTAGCATGCATCTTAACACCGTTCCAGCTGGAGTACGACACCATAACGGTTGCAACACCATGCCTAATGGAGTTAAGGTATGCTGGCATGTGAATGTCAAGAAGTCCCTTGTAAGAGATCACAGTGTTGTTTTCATTGATTCCTTTTGTCGTGCCACCGTCACCCACGAAATGCTTGGCACAACCCGCTACCTTAGTCCTAACAAAAGTAGCAAACAACCATCCATTAATGCCAATAGATCACACAGGGAGATGCTTACAATCCACAACATGCTTGGCAAAACCCGCTACCCTTTTAGTTTTACACTTATTTACTCTGTTTCAAAAGAAATTGCAACACTTGGACTAAAAACGTGAACTTTTTGGGCAAGGTGTAACAATTTTTGGGCATGGTGTAACAATTTTTATGACGAACATTAGTACTTAAGGACATTATGACCAAAATGATTCTAATCCAAAAGTTAAAGCAAATGTTACAATCTTAATATACGATTAGTCTATACTCGATAACAATATCTAATTATAACCATCATAGATTGAGCATTATTAAGTTTCAGATTTGCACAATTTAAATTTCAGTGATCAAGTAAAACCTGTTTATGTGAATTTATAAGATCAACATTCACAACCTTTTAGAATAAACAATATGAGTTTTATGACCAGTGATTCAGTACGAAGACCAAGTACTACAAGCTACAACGTGCTTCAAACTAATAATAAGTTGTTCACACGTTACATGTAACCAAAATAGACTACCATCATACCAGACATGCAATCATGCATTATGCTAATACTTTTTTAATTCCACCACCTAATCACGTGTTAATTACACCGTCCTCCTTGTCATATCTATTAATCAAAGGATTAACGCGTCATCAAATGTCATAATTCACGCCTATTTTAAGGAAAGATCATTTCAAACTTACACATTATGATATGACTTCGTACTATTAGCCTCAATGACTACTTAAATTTATTAACACTTATCAGAACTTATTAAACTCGTAAGGTGAAAAGAAAAGGCCCAAGTAAAGACTATCAATGGTAAAGAATACTTACTTTCCTTTGCTAACATAAGGGAAATCCTTAGGATAGTTGGCAGGAATATCTCCTTGTAAACCAGGAATGATTTCAGTCATCTTTTGTACGATGGTATGGTCTTCACTGTAGCTCTCGTAGCATCGTCCCCATCTCGGATCCCTACACACCGCGATACACGGGGCGAAAGCATAGGGGATCCCGGCTGCTCTAACTTCTACTGCTGTGGCTGCTCCAATCTTCTTAACAAGTTCAGGATCTCTGATGAAGGGCAATTACAAATTCACAATTACAACAAAATTTTTAATCACAAATTTTCTCTACCACATTAATTTAAACTAGTACTAATCATTACAATTTTAATTTGATTTCTTGCAAAATATAAGGCCTAATTGATTAATTAGAGTTGTTTTTGCTAGGAAATTAAAATTTTGGTAAAAAGTATTTATTTTACAAATATAAATATTACTAGTTGGTTATTTATAGTCATTCAACATAACATCTCAATCACATAAATAAAAAAAGGCCTATATACAACAACAAAACAAGCAATAAATAGGATTATTTGTAAGGAGCAATATATAGTACTTGCCTTGTGACACCAAGACCCACATTGTGAGGAAAAATGGTGGCATTGTAGGCATTGTTGTTGCCATGAACAGCATCAATACCATAAATCATCGGTATGCCGAGCCGCGTAGCCATGGCACCCTTCTGGAATTCATTCACCATCTTTACCCACACTTCTGAAGATGCCTTTGGTGCTGGCACACTTCCTCCTCCACTCAACACACTACCTATTCACCCAAAAAAAAAAAAAAAAAATTACGCCTCAATAATGTAGATATGATTCGATCCCAGGACTATTCCCGCAATACTTTAACCAAGTAAACTAATCGACAATTATGTTTATATACCAAAAAAAAAAAAATCATGACTATTGTCTATTGACAAAGAATAATGTGAGCAATATTATGTATAAAACGTAGAAATAACCACGTGAGACTTTAACCAGCTAAACTAATTGACGAATGTAGGATAAAGTTTTAGTGTATATACCAATGAAATAGTTCTTCATAACATCAGCAGAAGCAACTTTGCGTTCAATTTGGGTCATTTGACCAATCTTTTCATCCAATGTCATCCGAGACAAAAGATCTCTGACCCTTTTATTAACTGGAACTTTTGGGTCTTTATATTTCATGTATTCTGCTTCTCCTAAGCTTATCATCATCAATAATACCAGAATTCCCACTTGGGGTATCAACATTTTTCCCATTTTTTTTTTCTCCAATAATATCTGAAATATAAAAAAAACCCCAAACAAATTAGTGATAATAATGTAGAACAAATAAAGCTATAATCTTGAACAAATTGAGCAATTAATCAAAAAAGATTTGAGCTTTACAAGAAAAAATTGATAAAAACAGAGTAAATTTGCTCAAGAACTTACATTTATTTAATTTTTTGGGTATTTCCCAGAAAATTGTTGAAATATATAGAAGATTAAAGAAAAATAGGAAGAAAAATCTGCAATGCAATTGAGGGGAGGTGGGAGAGAGAAACAGGGGTTGGTGGGAAAAATTGGCTGACTATCAGCTGCTTTTTATAAGGAAAAACTGCCCTCAATTTTTACCTAAAATTGGATATTTTTATTTTTTAAAAAAATTATCTAAAAGTAAATATAAATTAGCTTAGTTGTAAATTTGTACTTTAAATATTATCCTTTTATTAGGGGGTGTATTTTAGATTTGGAACGTTGTCGCATGTTAAAAAAAGGACACTAGAACAAAAATAATAAACCTAAGATTCAAATGAAGGTGTACAATAATGTTACCGTTGTGTTTGTGCATGAACGGTCGCATTCCAAAGTTTTGTGCTTTTTTGTGGAAAGTATAAATGAATAATAAGAACCTTCCCTGCACGTAAAGGCTTCCGTGGACGATGGACCGTGGTTCAAGGATTGATTTACATCTAGATGTTTTAGCCGATGTTCTATTTATCTGAATTTTATTTATTTTATTTTACGAAATAGTCACCAAATTAGTTATCTTATCCTAGTCAAGTTGTTAAAAAAAAAACTTATTATAGTCAATCAAGACAATTAGGATTCTTTCAAAAAAATCAAGACAATTAGAAAACTCGGATATTTTCTATAAAAACTTAATTACAATGATGCGGACTATGATTTACTAAGTCAATCCTAATATCCATATGGAAAATATATCACGAACAATATATTTTCCTAATATTAAAGATCTTATCAATTTATTTTTTTAGCAAGATTACTAACCTTAAAATTAATCTTATTAAAATTTAATAGTCCTTGTATACTTACATCATCTTATTTAAACTTATCTTGACTTATTATATTTTATTTTATTCGAACTTATTAAACCTAAAAAAAAGTGTGATTAAAATAGTAGCGCATTAGAAGAAGTGAAATTATTGATGATCGATAACACTTTATGCTTTCCGAAAAAATAATAATGACATATACAAAAAGTAAGGAGTATTTGTATTTGATTACGTGAGTGTAGATCTTAATTTAGAAGTGAGTGGATGGATAAGAGGTGACTAAGGTTTAACCATACATGTCAAAGTAAATTAACAATTTGACACATTCTATAAATGAATGAATACATGACAAGATTACATGTCAACTGATACGTAGTATGTACGAAGTACTTTATACTTGCTATAATGCAATATATCTCATCAATTAGAATTTAGAAGGCATCTTTTGGTTGAATGGTCTTTGGTGAGGTTTTTTTCATGATTAACTAGAGTATTTGTCTCTTGGAGAAATGACATATTTCACGTTAGTCTCTATAAACAGAAGATGTATCATGTATGACATAACACGCGATGTTTCTCTATAAATAGAGGATGTATGACATGTGATACACTGATGAGAATTCAGAAACCAACAAAATGTTGAGATGCCCTTAAACAACATAAATAACCTCAAACTACACATTTTGTACATTACAATTGCAAGCTTTATTAGTAGTGTGCTGCTGATCAATCAACCTCAGCTTCACGTTTTCTTATCTTTCAATTTTTGGTGTATTCCACCTTATCGGCCTCTTAGGAAACACCATAGACGATTAGACGCCCCTCTTTATTTGCATCTTAAGTTCGTTATGATCAAATTGATAGTGTACAGTAGAATTTGATGTGTAGCATAATGGATGTAATTTTATACACGGCTTTATCTTACAGTTACAGATGTTTCACATATAACTGAAGGTTCAGTGTGCAAACCTGCACAAAGGTCATCGCTTATCAGTCACTTTGTTAGCAGGCGAACTACTCAGGTACCTCTCAACAATGTCAAGGCCGCAGAGCTCTTTGACAACAGGCATGGTGGCAGGGACAGGTAATTGGAATAAGGAATCATCAGCACAGCCACTCCAAGAAGCAAGCTGCCTCCTCGCTTCTTTTATGGCTGCTCTAGTTGCACAGTGAACTGATGCTGCTAGAAGCAATGGTGGCTCTCCAGATGCTGCAAGCAAATCAAACAGAAGTAAAGTGACAGTTTTTCTTACGCGATCAAAGTACAGAAGGCACACTGTTGTATAATTATACCTTTAGATGAAAGAACACGATTCTTATGATGTCCACTGTTCAGAATTTCAACATTTAATTGTTTTGGTATGGTATCAATGGTTGGGATCTTATATGTCCATGTGCTATCAGAAACAACCAAACCATCAGGATCAGATAGGTACTCTTCTTGCATGAAAAAGCCGATACCTTGAACAAAAGCCCCTTCTATCTGTAAAAAAATGCCACAAATTGGATGCTTTAACTATCAACTAAAGAAGGGGAGTCAAGTAGGTTCACAACCAATCCAAAATATAAAAAAAAAATCACCCTGGCATCATTAAAAAATAATACATCAGTGCACAAGGTTTAGTCTTCTCACCTTAAGAAAATAGATTTTAGAATTAATTAGTTCATAAGCATTATATTTAAGCAGTACTGTCAGCGGAACGAAGGCTAAATCTTACACTTGGATTAAAAATGTATCATAAGTCATTATATCTTACGCATTATATTGTACGAAGTAAGTAATACTGTAAAAATGCTAATAAAATCAACCTGTCCCAAATCAACAGCAGGATTTAAACTCTGTCCACAGTCATATATGATGTCTGACCGCAAAATAGTAGTTTCTCCCGTGAGGAGATTCACTTCTACCTGTAGAAGGAAAGTAGTATCATAAGAAATAGTACTTGGAAAAATGGAACAAGTAACTCTTGGCTTAATTTCTTATTACTTCTTTTCAGACAGCATGATGCTAGCTTGACTAGGGCCATTGTATAACAATTACTCCATTAATACAACAAATGCATTCAATAAAGGGGAGACTTAAACATGGCTAATCAAACAAGTTTTACCTCACTAACAACAGCTCCGTAATTCAGATATTGCATGGAAGTCATATCGGGTTTGTAAAGGGTGCTAGCCGACAAATTCACTGCTTGTATGCCTGCCTGCAATTAAAAAACTGTTATTCAACACTTTCTACATCAGATAAATAAATTGACTTCACATTTTATTCTAGGTTGGAGAATCCATGTTGCTCATTATCTGATTAGTGTGAAAAACTTATTTACTCCCAAGCAAGATTTAAAAAGTAATAATAATTGCAATTCATCAAAGAAACTTCAATTTATTTTGCGCTGACAGTATACAGTAAAGAAATAAGCAGAGAGACTAGCACACTTTTACTGGAAAATCATATGGCCTAAAGTACATATGCTTAGTCAGCCAGAATAAAAAAGAATAGTTTGTCCCAGTTAATAAGTGTGAACAAGTACTTACCTGAAAAATAAGTGTCTCCCAGTTAATGGAGCCCATTTTTTCTTGTAGGCTCTCCTTGAGAGGGGTTAATCTTTCAACCAAAGTATTACAGCAGATTCTTACAGCTTCACAGCTAGACTCTGAAGTAGTACTTCCTGCAGTAAACCCTCCTTGTACCATGCTCAATGTATCTGCTTGTATTACTCGTACCTTATCCAAAAGCTCATTACTTCCAGTACAGTTGATCATACTCAGACCAAATGCCGCCATCTGTTTTACTTTGGTCCATAGACCTTGACCAAGCTCAATCCCTCCTACTTCCACAGCAATTGACCCATCTCGGAGTATGCTGACTTTACCAGGGGTTGGTCTCAGTGAAACACCATGCACAGCGGGTAACCTGGAAATTCCCTTTTTACGCCAGATATTAGTCTTGTTAAACTGCTTAACCATCTCTTTTCTATGGTTAAAGCTTGAAGATGAAGCTATCTTATCCCAAATTGAACGTAAAGTATATTCACTCGGCTCTCCAGCAGCAGCCTGACAGAACAAAGTTAAGCTATCGAAGGTGTGGAAGTTTTGGTCTCTAACAACATCAACATCTATCGAAAGGGCAGAAGCTACATGTTCAATCACGACTTCAGCTATAAATGTTCCTTGAACTTCACCAGGAGCTCGCATTGCCGATTTACTTGTATGATTAGTCTTGCATAATTTAATATCAAGTGATAAAGCACCCCAATCATACTTCTTAAGTCCATTTACTATGTTTGCTGGCATTATTGGGCTAATATCTTCGGATATACCAGCATTAACCAAAATCTCAAGATGTAAAGCTGTGATCTTCCCATTCAATTTGAATCCCACACTATAAGTTATTTTCATTGGATGTCTTCCTCCAGTTGTTATCATATCAGTCTTGCGATTGAGATACATCCTCACAGGGCGACGAAGCTTGTATGCAGCTAATGCACAAGCTGATGCAACCTATAAGATGTTCAATAATGTGTTGTTAATTAAAAAAAGGTGGAGGTGGAAAACTAGAAGTAATCTACATATATTTCTTAATTGAAAGGCCAGGTTTTCTGCTTTTTCAGAATTGGATTTATAATAACCGAGCATTTCAAAGTGATTTTCTGCATATAATATATATCCAGCTACTGATGATGCAAGACATCATATTTAAGTATCATATGATTTTTCCTATCTCTCATTCAGTAGTATATTATATTCAAGTACAGTCATGCAATGAGCAAGTCTAGGTCAGTATATTCTGATCAGTCATCAAATATGTATTAAAGAGCTTACAGAATAAAATAACCCCCATACATCTGTGGTGGTCAAAGAAGCAAGATATAAACAACTTGAAAGTTGAAACATATATTCAGAGCACATGCTTAATGAAAGGAAAATTTAATCCTGAATAATGAAACCAATAATACTCACAGGCATAGCTTTTATGGCCTTTCCTCCAAAACCGCCTCCAACCCGCCTTGTAAGGACACGGATGTTATTTTCAGGAACCCCAAGACATCTTGCAATCACAGATTGTGTAAATTCTGGAACTTGAGCAGAACTATAAACCACCATGCAGTTATCTTCATCTGGAATAGCCAAGGCAGTTTGAGTCTCCATATAGAAATAGTACTGTGATGGGAGTCTAATCTACAGATACAAGTATACAACCAACATAAAAATCATAAGAATTAGAATTGTTGAAGTCAGAATACCGTCACATTCAGAATTTCAGACAGTAAATCTACTTAAACAAACTTAAGAATACACATAGAATGTGCGAGTGGTACCTTAGCTGAAAGAATTTTCTGATCAGCTTCAGCCATTCCCTTGGCAAAGTCGCCAACTGGTTTAGGGCACAAGAAAGGAGGGATTTCGAAAAAGCTACACCTCTCAACTGCTTGTTCAACTGTCAGAATTGGTGGCTCTAAATTTTCTAAGTCATAGTCAACAACTGCTTTAGTAGCTGCAATGTCTGCATGCCTCTGCGTATCTGCAACCTGTAATGCTCTCAGAACTGAGTATTCCTCGATACTTCAAATCAAAGATAACCAAGGCTGTGAGAAAAAAAGCCACCTAAAAAGGCTTTAAAAGGAAAATCGACTTACAACTAGTGCAATACGTTCACCAGCAGATCTTGTGAGATCATCAGCAAATAATAAATCTTGGCCAAATATTGTTTGGGCTCCTACGTTCTTCCCACCATGTGGGATATCTTTATAGGAAACAATGGAAACAACTCCATCAGGATGTGATTCAGACTCATATCTCACACAATTAACCCTTGCCAATGGCTTTGTGCTATACACAAATGCTCCATGAAGACAGTCTTTTGGAGAAGGAATATCATCAACATATGTTGCCTCGCCTGCAGAAAGTAACTCAAAACGTTTAAGAATATAGCACAAAACTTGCTGATCTAAGTAACATAGCATTATTATTAGGAAATTTTGTCAGATAACACCTTTTATAACCCTTTTGTTGTGAAAAAACACCTTATAAATTTTTTTTTGTTAAAACATACCTAAAACAAGAATTTTTTTGCGAGAACACACCTTAAGGCGGTTTTAGGGGGATTGACTCGGTTTTCCGACGTTGACCATCACGTGAAGGTCATGTGCCGACAACCTTCCTTTCTTTTTCCCCCTTTTTTCTTCAATTACTTTCTCTCTCCTCAAAACCACCAAATCACAACCTAGCCGCCGCCAACACCACCACCGCCTAGCCAACCTTACCGCCAACACCACCACCTACCAAGCTAGCCGCCAACACCTGATCACAAGCCACTTGAGAAAACCCCTTCCTCTCTTTTTTTCCCCTTTCCCCTCTAATTAGACTACTTTCTCTCTCCTCTTTTCTTCCTAGCAACAAACCTTCAAATTCTATCAATTGAATGGGTAAACTCCATTTTTTGCTCAAATTGCTGCAAAGAACCTTAATTAACCTAATTGTGAGGCAGGTAAGTTGTTAAATTTAATAAAATTAATTGTTAATTTCGTCGTTTTTTTATTTACCTTAGTTTAGGGTTTTCAATTGGAGGTATGAAAGGGGGAAAAACCACTACCAACCCTCTTCTCTCTCTATTATTTTGTTTTAGGGTGTTAAGGGTTTTTGTCAAGATATTTGAGGTTGTTTATGAGGTGGTTAAGGGTGTTTATGGAGATGCTTAGGGTTTTTTTTGGGTAGTTTTCATGGTGGATCTTGTGGTTTTGGTGGGTGTTGTATGGTATACGTGGTGGGTTTAGAATGATTTGGGTGGCTGGTGATGGTGGCTAGGTTGGTGGGTGGTGGTGTTAGCGGTCGGGTTAGCTAGGCGGTGGTGTCGGTGTTGGCGGCTGGGTTGGGTAGGTTGTGGTTGGTGGTCTTGAGGAGAGAGAAAATAATTGGAGAAAAAAGGGGGAAAAGAAAGGAAGGTTGTCGGCACGTGACCTTCACGTGATGGTCAACGCCGGAAAACCAAGTCAATTCCCCTAAAACCGCCCTAAGGTGTGTTCTCGCAAAAAAATTCTGGTATTAGGTGTGTTTTAACAAGAAAAATTTTATAAGGTGTTTTTTCACAACAATTTGGTTTTAAAAGGTGTTATTTGACAAAATTTCCTTAGTATTATTATCATTGAAGAGTGATAAAGAGAACATGCTTTATTGAGGCCGAGCACCATGTATAATTCAAGACTATCCTTATTTTATTGTCTGTCCACTTTGAATTAACTCATAAATTTAAATCAATGAAAACAATTTATCCAGATTACTCTCTATACTAACCCTGCAAACTAGATGGGCATTTAGATTCTAGAGCAAATCAACATAGTGTGGATCTATTTTTACATGAAAGCAAATTGGTAAATTAAACTTTAAAGCAGCTAGTATACTAACAGAAAACAAACCAGATGCCTGAAGAGCAGCTCCAGTTTTGCCAATGGGCTTCCCAACAGGATGATATTCTGTACCGGGTACAATTACCTGCTTTGCAGGTAATAATAAAGGTTTCTTATTGTACTCATTCACACTACAGTTTGTTGTAGACTGAGAACTAATGTATTGATCCAAGCCTAAACTTGTAAACCCAAAATTAGGCTCAACCAAACTGTGCAGAAACTCAAAAACAAAGGCCTCAGCTAAGCTTATCCTGTAGGAAGGATGTGAAATGCCATTTTCAGGCACAACAGCAGCCCGAACTAAATTCATTGTTTTGCGGAGGGATTCATGGTCAATATCTCTGCCAGCTAAAAACTCTTCAGCCTTTCTAGCCCGCACTGCATGCCTAGTCCCATAAGCACCAAAAGCCAAGTGAATCTTGTTCACCGTGATGCCATCAGAAGACTTGCTGGGAGAAACTTCAGCCAGGAAAGCAGCGTTTAGATATGCCAATGCATTTCCCAGAGGGCGAGGTGCTGCTCTATAGCTATCAAACATAACTTTACAATTTGATTTTGAGGAAGGTTCCCAAATCGGAATCTTGACACTCACAACTATACTTTTTGAATCTAAAGGTGGCCTTACCAAGAATTCCTCCAATTTTATGGTCTCTCTTTTTGAGCATCTTATAATCTCTACACTAGAATCTACAGCTAGGAGAACAGTAGCAATGTCAGAAGGAAATCCAGACCTCTGTGCCATAACTAAATTTCCACCTATACTTGCTGAGTTTCTGATCGACCCAGAAGCAATTTTCTCAAAATGGGCAGCAATTTTCTTAAGCATTGCTACACTGCCCTCACTCAGTCTATCTTCACCACCTTCATCCAGTGTAACAATAGCCTTAGAGATTGACACAGCTGCCCCAATTTGGACACTTTCAGAATCTCTTTTAACCATAGAGAGCTCAGGAATGTACCTCAAGTCTATGTATGTGTCATAGCCTTCTAGTTCTTTATAATACCCTGTACCTGTATTACTAACAACTAATTTGACACGATTTACGTAGTTGGCCTCACTCAATTCCAGCTTATTTTGGAGTTCCTCAATACTAACAGGGGTATGCCAAGAATATTTTCCCGAATCCAATAACATTCTAAGCTTTAATTCACTCTTCAAAAAATCAGGAAATGTTGATATCTGACAACTGCTATCATAAACAGGTAACCTGCTCACCTTAAGTTCCTTGCCCTCCTCCTTTTGCCAATAAGTATTGAATCCTAGATCTTCAATATCCACATCTCCTGCAAAGCTTTTGCAAGCATCAGCAATAGGCCGGTAACCAGTACACCTACAGAGGTTTCCGGCAATGGCTTTCTCTGCCTCACTAACCTTAAGCTTTGAAAACCCAGGTGGGGATTCTTCCCTGTCACTCTTCTCAGCATTGACAAGAGCCGAGAAAAGAGAAACACACATTCCAGGCGTACAGAAGCCACACTGAGAGGCATGGAATCCAGCAAGTCTTTGGTGTATTGAATGAAAACCTTCCTTTTGACTTCCAAGGCCTTCAGTCGTGGTAATGGAGCAACCATGTATACTAAAAAGCAGCGTAAGGCATGAATTAACTGTATAATCTTCCACCTTATCATGTACAGGATCATATTTGGATAGCAGCACAACACAAGCCCCACAACCACCTGCAATTGTTGACATTGAACAATTATGTCACAATTTTAACTCCAATATATCATCGTACCCTAAGCGAATGACAACACAACTTTTCACAAAGATTCAAAAGATGCACTAAACACAATTACACAACCAAATTCTAGAACTGGTTATCCATTAATAATCTGATTCAAATTCCATTTGACAATCGCTTCAATCCATTCCTTCTACACATGCAAACCATTGTTTTTCCTTCCATCCCCACTAGATTGCTGGGATTGACCCGAAAATGGTCATATGGGGAAATTTCAGTGGGACGGAGGTAGTATCATTTCAATCAAAGTTATGTTCTTTTAGAACACCAAGTGAAGTCTTATATTACAATAATGATACAAAAATTATTCCTCACTTGCCCAAAGCAGAATTTCTAGATATCAATTAATATTTCATCTGAAATTCAACATAAATGCTGCAGAAAGCAAAAAAAAACACCTGAAGTTCAGAGAAAAATAACTCCCAACAACACACACATACTCACTCAATCACACATAATCCTTATCTATAAACAGATCAAACCATAATTAATTCCAACAAAAACCCAATAGAAATTGCATAATATACAAGTCTCAAATTCCATGCAAATAGCACCTACCATAGTAAAATAAATGATAAGAAACAGTAATTCACACCCAATATTAACATCCGATATTGATCAATCTCACACACATGAAAAGCAAACCCGATGATTAAACCCATCGGGTTTCCATATACATAAATTTGAAAGGATATAAAATAGAATTAAGTAAAGCTAACCTTCTCCACACCCAAGCTTGACACTTTTAAAACGAGTTTGAGTTCTCAGAAACTCAAGCAAAGTAGTTGATGGATGAACACTAGTGGGTATCTCAAATCTTTCACCATTAACAGCAAACAACAAATTCCCTCTTTCAATTATCTTCTCCATTTTATTTTTTTTATTATTTTTTTTTTTTGAGCAGCAAATTAAGTTGAGATATCAATCACTTAATCAAGTACACCTGCTCCAACTACAAGTCCTAAATAAATGACAAATATTTTGACTTACGTAACAAGATTTGAAAACATAAATGAATAAATTAAATATTATTAAAATACATTAATTTAACCCATCATCATAATTATGTCATAATCACTGAAATGTATACAAAGAACTTAAAAGGGTGTTATTATTTGAAAATTCAAGAAACAAAAAACATCTTTTTTATTAATAATTTTTCTAAATACAATCTGTAACATAACAGTGAAAGGAGCGGTGGCAGTGGAGAGTTGAAGTATTCTGCATCGTTGTAAGTGTGAGAATCAAAGAAAAAGGGAAGTGTTCTGTTTTTATGTGTGTGTTTTTCTTTTAAGGGCGGTTTCTAAAAGTTATCTAAAATAGGATACGATTGTGGGGACATAGATTACTCAAATTGTGTAACATTACAGTATAACCAGTAATTTCATAATAATATATGCGGGTCGGGTAAATGGGCAAACGGGTCATGTTTGGGTCGGGTCAATTCAGCTAAATTCCATAATGTATGTGGGTCGGGTTTGGGTTGGGTCATGCTTGAGTCAAGTCACGTTGGGTCATACTTTTTATCGGATTTGGGTCAAGTTTAGGTCGGGTTAATAACAGAACGGGTAATATTCGGGTCGGGTGAACAATAGGTCAGGTTTAATTCGAGATTTCACGGGTTAAAACGGGTTAGGGTAATTCTCGGGTTCAAGTCGGGTTTGGTTCAAGTCAATAATTTGCTGGTTAGAATCAGGTCGGGTCATTCTCGGGCTTGAGTCAGGTTCGGTTCAAGTCAATAATTTGCGGATTATAATCAGGTCGGGTCATTTTCAAGTCGGGTCATTCCCAAGTTCAAGTCGAGTTCAGTTCAAGTCAATAATTTGCGGGTTATAATCAGGTTGGGTCATTTCCAAGTAGGGTCATTCTCGGATTCTAGTTGGGTTATGTTTAAGTCAATAATTTGCAGGTTACAATCAAGTCGAATTATTTCCAAGTCAGGTCATATTCGGGTTCAACTAACTATAAATAGATGATTATCATTTTTATCAAGCTAATTATATCCTTTGACTATAAATATATATGGAAATATGCTAGGGAACTATAGTTTATAATTTAGGAAGATAATTATCTCCTTTGGCCATACAACATATATATAGTATATTTAATTCTTAAATTTGTGAATGATGCTCCTTTCTTTTGTTGGCCTAGACCGACTTGGTCCCAATACAAAATGCTTTGATCAATAATAATAAGGTGGTCTAAATTGCATTTAAGGTGATTTGAATTCGGGTCAGGAACAATAAGGGTTGAATTTAGGTCGGGTTAATAACAAGTCGTGCTAATTTTGAGTCGGGTTAGTAACAGATCGGGTTGAATTTTTGGGTTAGGTAAGTAATAGGCATGGTAAAATTCGGGTCAGGTCAATAACAAGTCGGGTTGAATTAAGGTCAGGTCAATAATAAGTCGGGTTGATTTCGGGTCGGGTTTGTAACAATTTGGTTTAAATTCAGGTGGAGTTAAGAATGGGTCGGGTTGAATTCAGGTCAAGTTCGTAACAAGTTGGGTTAAATTCGGGTTTTGATGGGTTAAAACGGGTCTAGGTCTATTTCGGTTCAAGTCGGGTTAGATGCAAGTTAATTAAATTGGTCGTTGTAAACCGGTAAATCGGTGCAAGTTGTAAACCAACAAATTGAAAGTTTAAAAGCAAATTGAATGGTCCCACACACCCAATTGGACTGCCGGAGGATATTAGGGAACATGGTAAACATTTCGGCAATTATTATTTTCGGGCGAAAAAAAGTCAAAAAATTCCAATATTGAAGGCTATTATCCATGCTTTTTGAGAAATTTTGGAGGTTTCAAGGCCCGGTGTTGAAAAGTCTTGAAATTCTATGGGATACACCTCGGAGTCATATAATGTCGTATGGAACCATATATGATCATTATTTGTTGTCATAAATGTTCGTGGAAGGCTTGAATTAATGAAATCGGTGCAAGTTGTAAGCCGGTAAATTGGTCGTTTAAAGGTAAATTGGATAGTTCCACCCACCCAATTGGAATCCAGGAGGATATTAGGAACCATGGTAAACATTTCGGCAATTTTTAGTTCGGGGCGAAAAGAATCAAAAAATTTCATAATTGAAGGCTAATATCCACGCTTTTTGAGAAATTTTGGAGGTTTCGGGTCTTGGTGTCGAAAAGTCTTGAAATTCTTGGGGATATATCTAGGGGTCATATAATACTGTTTAGAACCATATAAGATCATTATTTGTTGCTATAAATGTTCGTGGTAGGTTTGAGTTAATAAAATTGTTGTAGGTTGTAAACCGATAAATTGGTCGTTTAAAGCCAAATTGGATGGTTCGTGGTAAGCACCCATCCAATTGGCATCCCGAAGGTTATTAGGGACCATGGTAAACAATTCCGCAATTTTTATTTTCAGTCGAAAAATAAAAAGTCAAAAAATTCCAAAATTAAAGTCTAAGATCCATGCTTGTTGAGAAATTTTGGAGATTTCGAAGCCCGGAGTCGAAAAGTCTTGAAATTTTAGGATCACATCTCGGGGTCATATAATGCCGTTTGGAGCCATATATGATCACTATATGTTGTCATAAATGTTCGTGGTAAGTTTGAGTTAATGAAATCGGTGCAAGTTGTAAATCGGTATATAGGTCGATTAAAGGAAAATTGGATGGTTCCACCCACACAATTGGACGCCCGGAGGGTATTAAGGACCATGATAAACATTTCGGCAATTTTTATTTATGGGCGAAAAAAAGTCAAAAAATTCAAAAATTGAAGGCTAATATCCACGCTTTTTGAGCAATTTTGGAGTCTTTGGGGCCCGGTCTCTAAAAGTCTCGAAATTCTAGAGAATACGTTTTGGGGTCATATAATGTTGTTTGAAACCATATGTGATCATTATTTGTTTTCAAAAATGTTCATTGTAGGCTTGAGTTAATGAAATTGGTGTAAGTTGTAAATCGGTAAATTGGTCGTTTAAAGGCAAATTGGATGGTTCCAACCATCCAATTGGACTCCCGGAGGGTATTAGGGACAATGGTAAACATTTCGACAATTTTTATTTACGGGCGAAAAAGAGTCAAAAAATTCCAAAATTGAAGGCTAAATATCCACGTTTTTTGAGAAATTTTGGAGGTTTCGAGGCCCGATGTCTAAAAGTCTTGAAATATTAAGGAATATATCTCGGGGTCATATAATGTCGTTTGGAACAATTTATATTCATTATTTGTTGTCATAAATGTACGTGGTAGGCTTGATTTAATGAAATCGTTTCAAGTTGTAAACCGGTAAATTGTTCACTTAAAAGCAAATTGGATGGTTCCACCCATACAATTGGACTCCCTGCGGGTATTAGGGATCATGGTAAACATTTCGGCAATTTTTATTTCCATGCGAAAAAAGTCAAAAAATTCCAAAATTGAAGGCTAATATCCATGCTTTTTAGAAATTTCAAAGATTTCGGGCTCGGTGTCGAAAATAAATGAGATTTTAGGGGATACATCTCGGGGTTATATTATGCCGTTTGGAACCATAAATAATCATTATATCTTGTCATAAATGTTCGTGGTAGGCTTGAGTTAATGAAATCGGTGCAAGTTGTAAACCGGTAAATTAGCCGTTTAAAGGCAAATTGGATGTTTCCACCCACACAATTGGACTCTCGAAAGGTTTAGGACCATGGTAAACATTTCGAAAATTTTTATTTCCAGGCAAAAAAAGTCAACAACTTCAAAAATTAAAGGCTTTTTGAGAAATTTTTGAGGTTTCGGGGACAGGTGTCGAAAGGGCTTGAGATTTTAGGAGATACATCTCGGGGTCATATAATGTTGTTTGGAACCATATATGATCATTATATGTTGTCATAAATGTTCGTGGTAGACTTGAATAACTGAAATTGGTTCAAGTTGTAAATCGGTTAATTGGTCGTTTAAAGATAAATTAGATGTTTCTACTCACCCAATTTGACTCCCAAAGGATATTAGGTAACATGGTAAACATTTCGGCAATTTTTATTTTCGGGCGAAAAAAGTTAAAAAATTCCAAAATTAAAGGCTAATATCCACGCTTTTTAAAATTTTTTGGAGGTTTCAGGGCCTGGTGTCGAAAAGGTTTGAGATTTTAGGGGATATATCTAGGAGTCATATAACCCCGTTTGGAACCATATATGATAATTATATGTTGTCATTAATGTTCGTGGTAGGCTTGAGTTAATGTAATCAGTGCAAGTTGTAAACCGGTAAATTGGATGTTTAAAGACAAATTTGTTGGTTCCACCCACCCAATTGGACTCCCGGAGGGTATTAGGGACCATGGTAAGCATTTCGGCAATTTTTATATCCGGGCAAAAAAAAGTAAAACAATTCCAAAATTGAAGGCTAATATCCACACTTTTTGAGAAATTTTGGAGGTTTCGGGGCCTGATGTCGAAAAGTCTTGAAATTCTAGGGGATATATCTCTGGGCCATATAATGTCTTTTGGAACCATATATGATCATTATTGGTGTAGGTTGTAAACCGGTAAATTGGTCGTTTAAACCCAAATTGGATGGTTCCATCCACCCAATTGGACTCCCGGCAGGTATTAGGGACAATGGTAAACATTTCGGCAATTTTTATTCTGAGCGAAAAAAGTCAAAAAATTTCAAAATTAAAATCCACCCTTTTTAAGAATTTTGGAATGATTCGAAGCCCGGTGTCCAAAAGTTTTGAGATTTTCAGGTAGAACTGTCAATTTGGGTAAACAGGTCGGGTTTGGGTCAATAAGAGTGGGTCGGATCAATTCGGATTAATTCCATAACCTATGCGGGTCGGGTTTGGGTTGAGTTAGGTCACGTCGGGTCATACTTCTTATCGGGTTTGGGTCGGTTAATAACAGGTCGGGTTACATTCGGGTCGGGTGAACAATAATCCGGGTTTAATTCGAGTTTTCACCGGTTTGGGTAATTCTCGGGTTCGAGTCGGGTTTGGTTCAAGTCAATAATTTGCTGGTTAGAATTAGGTCGGGTCATTCTCGGGCTTGAGTCAGGTTCGGTTCAAGTCAATAATTTGCGGATTATAGTCAGGTCGGGTCATTTTCAAGTCGGGTCATTCTCATGTTCAAGTCGAGTTCGGTTCAAGTCAATAATTTGCGGGTTATAATCGGGTTTGGTCATTTCCATGTCGGGTCATTCTCGGAGTCTAGTCGGGTTATGTTCAAGTTAATACTTTGCAGGTTACAATCAGGTGGCCTGGGGTCATTTCTAAGACAGGTCATTTTCGAGTTCAACTAACTATAAATAGATAATTATTATTTTTATCAAGCTGATTATTTCCTTTGACTATAATATATATGACAATATACTAGGGATATAGTTTATAATTTAGGAAGATAATTATCTCCTTTGACCATACAACAAATATATAGTATATTTAACTCTTAAATTTGAGAATGATGCTCATTTCTTTTGCTAGCCTGGACTGACTTGGTCTCCCTAGACAAAATGCTTTGATCAACAATAATAAGGTGGTTTACATTGCATTTAAGGTGATTTGAATTGTGCCGGGAACAATTTGGGTTGAACTTAGGTCGGGTCAATAATAAGTCGTGCTAATTTTGAGTCGGGTTAATAACAAATCGGGATGAATTTTTGGGTCGGGTTAGTAATAGGTCTGGTAAACTTCGGGTCGGGTCAATAACAAGTCGGGTTGAATTTGGGTAAATTCAATAACAAGCCGGGTTGATTTCGGGTCGGGTTTGTAGCAGGTTGGGTTAAATTCGGGTTGGGTTGAATTCGGGTCAGGTTAGTAACAAGTCGGGTTAAATTCGGGTTTTGGCGGGTTAAAATGGGTTTGGGTCAATTTCGGTTCAAGTTGGGTTGGATTCATGTCAATAATTTACGGGTTACGTTCGGGTCAGGTCATCTCCAGGTCAGTTCATGTTCGGGTTCGGGTCTCACATACTCGGGGTGTAGGGTTGGTTCAGGTTGGGTTAGGTCTAGTTTGGGTCACTATTTTTTTGAGTTTAAATGGGTCGATTAATAATCGCGTTTGATTCTGTATTTTGGATCGGGTAAACTTTTAACAGCTCTAGATAAGATGGGTATAGAATGTTAAGCTGGGATGGGGATGGAAAAACCAACATTTGCCTGCCCGCCCCTTAATATACGAAGTAAGTATATGACCATGGGCTCGGAGCCTCTAGTCTGACCCATCATCCACCACCGGACCACTCTACTCAACCTTTTAAAAACAAACACTCTTTTTCCCCGCCTTTGTCTCTCTCCGAACACTGAGCTTCACAAATTTGCCGGCGACTGTATTCTCTCTCCTCTGAATCGTTTCCAGTTCACTATTGAAGCTCACTCTTCGACGAAATCAATCAAATTTTTTAGGTTAATTGATTTGCTGCAAAATGTATGATCCTGAGCAGAATTGAAATGTTGTAAAACCCTAATTTTGAGTCATTTGATCGTGATTTTGAGGTTGAAAATGGCGGTAGAATTACATTTTGAAGAATCGTTGCTTCGACAATTGAAGCTAGAAGATCCATGGCTTCCTCCTAAACCTTGGGAGTCTATTCCTTCTGAAAATGGCGCGTCTGTTTCTCTCTCCTCACATAATGCTCCTTTTCATGGCTCTCTTTACGACATTTCCTCCGTTTCAGTAAGCGATTCTTCTCTCTTTAGGTTTGAATTTGATGAATTGTATGCGATTCTTTATTAATCATATTCTAAGCTCTAATTTTGCGATATTGGTGACATAATTTAGTACAATTTTCAGTTTCAAACAGTTTTGCTTTTTGAGTGTAGGTTTTAGTGAATTTCCTTAGTTGAATTATGCTATTTTAGGTCAATTTAGGAGAATTATTGGACGCAAAAATCTAGAATCATATGATTATAAATCGGTTTAATTTGTGGATTGTATCCATGTATTGTACTCCGTAGTTTGCGTTGTTATAAAAGTTGTGTACTGGTTGATGCTGTATGATGTATGTAAGTTTGGAGTTCACATTTCTAATAAGCTACAGCATTTATGCTGTTAGAGATTTATTACGGTTGCATCCTCGGATTAATGTTCAGAGCTATGTTTTGTCAGGAGGCAAGCTTGGTGCGCTTGGTGCTGAATGCATTGCAAGGTGTTAAGTCAGCAGTTGTTAGTATTGAACACATTTCAACGTTATTATGTGCGGATCCTGCCGACAGATCTGGTCATCGTCTTCCAACTCTGTGGAATAGATCTTTAAGCACATGTGCACTGGGAAAGATACTAAAATCTATTGGCTTTTCTGGTTCCGTGGTTATTCTTCTTCATAAGTTTGTGGATTATTTTATGAATACAAGTTTTGCTGATGGTGTGACAGAGATAGAACAAACAAAGCCTGGTCCAGCAGGGGAAATTATGGATGAAGGTATTGATGTGAGGCATCGTTCACAAAGCCTTGTAAATCAGGCATTTGCTGTTGCTGTTCGAACAGTATTGGAAGGATATTTATGTGCATTGGATACATTAAGTGCTTCTGTGAATATGAGGCGTTCTTGCAATGAAGTCAAATCAGTATCTAAGGCTTCACAACAAGGTAGTCTCACAAGCATCTCACATTCTGAAGTTACCTTATTGGAGACTTATCTGCATACAAAAGAATTGAGAGTTCAAATTGAGGTGCTTGGGCATCTTTGCCATTTAAATGATTCGGCTCGCTGCTTCTCATCAATCTCCTTTGAGGATGTGATTGTCAAAGCAAGTGTGGAATTTCGTAACTTCCCTAGAGGAGGAGATTTGCTCACTTTTTTGTATAGACAGCTGCAGGTAAGCCTGGATATCTTGTCTCCATGTTGCATTTTCTGCTTTAAGAAGGAATAATTGCTTATATGGATTGTTAGAAGAGTGGGGAGGTTGGAGAAGTGCATGACATGTCATAAGGCTCATAGTATAAGATAGAAAAATATGGAGTCTTTTTACTCTACTTTCATGCATTCATGTCAACATGTACTTATTACACCCTTTGTGCTCCAAAGTTTGTGCCTTATTTGGTCAACAGTTATAGAAATTTACCTGCTGCCTTGTTAGGAATTTATTTATATTAAGTAATTGACAATTTAACTGAAATAGTCGTGCTGCTACCCTTATTTAAACCATTCGACAAAATAAGATTTTTGCTCATTGAGACGAAGTTGTCTATCCTGCTTGCCTCACTTCTACCTCGGTTCTCTTTGTTTCTTTGTCCGGATGAAATAGCAGTTTGAATTCTGAAGTGTAGCTTTGTCATTGGTGAATTGTACCTTTTGAACCCCCTTCTTAAACTTGGTACTTAATTTTTCAAGGGAAAAAAAATGTATGATCCTGTAATTTATATTTATTTTGATTTATCCCCACAGGCTGTTGATCCAGCTCACTGCAGTCTGCTCGAGTTCCTTTTTATTCGGTCACTTGAGCCATATTGTAGCTTCATCAGATCATGGATTTATGAGGCCAAGATTAGTGATCCGTATGACGAATTTGTAGTAAAACATTCTGCAGATCCTCTACCTTACTCACATGGTAAAGCTGGCACCCCTGTTGACTTCCCATTGGCATCAGTTAGGGTAATAATCTCTGAAATTGTAATATGTAATTGTTTCGTTGTGCATAAGAAGTTGTTTTTTCCCGTGTAGTTTCATTTCTTAGAATGTGTAAAATTTATTTATCTGATCATGGGAAGTAGAAACCAAATAAGTCCTACTTCCCATGATTTTCAAAATGTTAATTAAACATGCACACTATGCTATCTGATTGGGATATTTTGGTTCTGTGCTATTGATGCTCATTTGGAAATACTTCCAGGAACAAGATGGAGCTTCCATTCCTTGTTTTCTTAGAGATGTTTTAGTTCCATTGCTGAGAGCTGGCCAACAATTGCGAATGGTGATGAAATTGCTTCGACTGTGCAATTATGTTCATGGTGGAGAAGATACTTTTGATGACATCCTTCCATGCTCAAGTGACTTTTGCAGCGGTGAACTTTCTGGTTCTCCTTTAAGTTTTAATAAAGGAGAAATAGAAGCCACTGTACTCTTAAGGAAGAATTTCTACTACAAGATGCATAAAAAACTTGATAAATTTATGGACAATTTAGACATCAAATATCGTCAGGTAATCTTCTTTGCTAGATTTAAGTAATTATCATGGCCAAAATAGTTTCATTTTCATCATTTATGAATTACATTTTCCTTGAGTCAAACATTAAGAGTTGTATTAGATTTAAGTAATTTATGTTATTTATTTCTTTCTTTTGACTTGCTCCATAGCAATAGTTTCCGAGAATTTAGAATTTGTTGCATGGTGCTTGATTCCTTTCATGTGGCTACTTTTTTTTTCATATTGTCTAGTAGGTCCAGCTAAGTGTGAACTACAGGGAGGGTGATATAGGGGCTTGCTATGTTTCTGTTAAGATATTGTGAAATGACTGAAATTTCCCCATCCTTTCATTTTTCTTATATGTTCTTATTAAATAATTTGTAATCTAAAATGTTTTATTTGAGTGGTAGTTGGATTAGTTTGAGATAAAGTTTGGTTTTTATTCCATCTACTGTAGCTTCATTTATCAAATTTCTCGATTTGTGAGGATAGCATCTTTTGTTCGTGATTTTAGAGGTTTCATCTGAGGGGTTGGTGGTTTTAGCTTGAGATGAAGCTGTTTTTTAGTTTTTTTTTTCCCCTCCCAAAATCATCGTTTTACCATTTGACTTTAGATTCCTAAGGTTCTTGCAAAATGCAGCTAGTTTAACCTTATACTGAGTGTTTGTAGCCTTGTAGGAAATTCTAATGCCTTCTCTTTTCCTTTAACAGAAGATTTTGTTGTCTTTGTGCGATTTCAGTTAGGGGATTAATGCTTATAGAGTCTCCTATGATGCCGTTCTTAACCAACATTGATTTTTTAAACTAACACACCTACTGTATGGTTTGCCATTACTGCTAAGATCACCACCACCAATGTAAGCCCTCTAAAATTCCAGCTGCTGTAGATGCCCGCCAAAGTACTGTATAAAAAATGAAATAGAAGCATCCATTTAGAACTCTTTCATCTTGTAAATAAATGCACGTCTCCTGTACTAGGCACACTGATTCTTACCATACATCTATCATCTTATAATAGCCTTTTCCATAGTTGCTTGATGAATCAAGAAATGTGAACATAAATCTGGGGATGAGGAACTGTAGAGATTACCTACATCCTCACTTGAATTATACTAGGACAACTTTTTATCCACTTAGTTGTCAATTTTCTTATTCTATTTCTTCACATATTTCTATGACGTTGCTACATGATTTTCCAAAGCACTCCCTTTTCACTTTGTGTTGCTTTATGAGATATAACCTTTTTTAAGTGGTCACAATCATTCTTAGTCAAGTTTCTGGTAATTGTTTTTGCAGGTAGTTTTGTATGATGAATTCTCTGTTGGTACCAGCTATGTTGGAGGAAACATAGATGCTCAATATTTCTCTAATCTGGATAAGACACCACTTCTCCCTTCATCTTCAGATAATAGAGATCTAAATCAGTATATACCTTATCCTTTTCTCTTGCCTCTCCTATTTTACATCTCTCTTTCACAGTCAGATATGTTGACGAGTCCACTGCTGCATGTTATCGTGGCAACAACAGGGAAGTTATTATCTGGTTTTATTTAGATGAGCCTGCTGACCTAATTTTGATGGTTCTAACCACCCCCCCCCCAAAAAAAAAACAAGAATAATGAATTAAGAGGGAAGTTGAATGGCTGAACGGGAGTGTAACTTCTTAGTAAAATTAAAGAAAAACTATAATTAATTAAATAATATTGTCACATTGTCCCAATCCTTAATGATTCAAAATGAGTCAAATTTAATCACGACTCTTAATACACTAATCATTTAAGTAAAGGTATGTTAATACACTAATACTCACCAACCATTTTCTAGACTTCCTAAAAGAGTATGTGACTAGTTTTTTCTGTATGGAGTGCATTTATTTGCGGTGTTTGTATAGTAGCACAACTATCTTAACTAGTTAATTATTATTGATTGTTTTACAAAATAACCTTTCTCTTCAATCTCCCTTAATATTTGGATCTTTCCAATGCAGGGATTCAGAGGTCTCTAGCATGGAAGAAGATTTCAATTACACATTGGATCCTCTAGAGCTTTCTGAATGTTCATCGTCAGATGAGCAAGTTGATGCTGCGCAGTCATTTGATTGTCAAGATAGTTTGGCATGCACTGAACCAAGTTATTTATCTTCTCTGTGTTTCTCTAACCTCTCTTCTGGCAAACCTGTGGAAGAGGTCATGCATAATGACTTAATAGATTCTTGTTCTAGGAAACTTATCATCAGGAAACATGATGCTTCATGCACAGAGCTAACTGAGATCTTTAAACCTTGGATTTCTGAAATTCAATATTCAGGTGAAGTTCCTTCTCTGGATTGGCCTTTAGGAGGTCTCCATGGAAATCCTTTTAGCATCGCCCAAACATACAAAGATGACAAAATTTCGCATATTAGTGGCAGTGATCAGCCTAAGATCATGCCGAGTGTAAGTAAGCAATTTACAACTGAGGGTACATTGATGCATAATGAATGTCATGGGAATGAACTTTCCTCTTCAAATTCATTTCTTGTCCAGACATGGAATGCAAAATACTCTAGCAATGTTCTTAGTATGAACCCCATGCTGACAAAAAATGCTTTCATTCAAGATGTAAATAAGCCTAAAGAGAACTCTTCTAAATTTAGCAAACGTTTCCCTTGCTTCGACTTTTCATCTGCCACTGATCCTATCAAGGCCTATGAAAGAAGGTTATCTGTTGACCAAAGGCACCCTATTGGGCATGGACTTTTCCCCTCCGCTGATACAAAAACTACAGCAGTTGGGAATGTGGACATCTCTGGAAGGGGACAGAAGGCAGTGAATCTTCAACTGGATAAGGATTATTTGGACCGTTCTGCTGCATCTTTGAACTCAGAGAACAGTCTAGAGGGTCTGAAAAATGCCTGTGGAGGGAGTAGCTGGCAAGTCTTGCTCCGTGGTTCTTTCAGAGTTGATCATGATTCAAATAGAGAGCACGAGCATGGCAAAGAGGCTATGTTTGAAATTCCACTTGATTTTATCATTGACAAATGCCTCATGCAAGAGATTATGTTGCAGTATCCTATATAATTTGGTTTTGGAAATATTAGTATTATTTTTTTATTCTTAAGGAATTTTCTGTACATCTGATATTGTTCTGTATAATCTTGTGATTACCTCAAGCCACACGTGCACCCTCCCCCCCCCCCCCCCCCCCCCCCCCCAAAAAAAAAAAAAAAAAAAAAACCCACTGGAAAATGCTAGAAATACTGCATCAATTAATTAGAAATCTTTGTACTCAAGTGGTGCTTTTCCTTCACTGTATCAGATATATTTATGTAAGCAGGCTGAGTATCAAGTTACTGGAAGGAGGTTTTGATCTTCAGGAGCATTTTCACGCTCTGCGACGGTATCTTTTTATGGAAACAGCAGACTGGGCAGATATATTTGTCACTTCTCTTTGTCATCATGTACGGCTAATTTTTCCTTTCATTCCTGTCTACAGAAATAATTTATCATCATATATTGGAACCAGCAAAATGGACAGATTAATTGTTCTTTTTATGCTGCATCTTATTAAATTTTTTATATGATGCAGAAATGGTGCTTTACTGAGGCAGATCAAAAAATTCCAGAAATTCAAGGGTTACTTGAGTCATCAATCCAGAGGTCTTCATGCGAGAGAGATCATAATAAGGGTCGCTTGTATGTTTTTGTGAAAAATCAAAATACAACTCCTTTTTCAGCTGCTGCGCTTGGTAATTTTCTTACTTTCAAATCTTTTGGGATTATTCCTTCATCTCAGTGTTTTCATTATTTGATCTGCATATCTCATCTGTGGCTGCCGTTTGCTCTTTAGTTTCTGAAGTGCTTAGTAATCATGTGAATTGCAGGGCTCCATTCATTTGATTTTATAGGACTTGGTTACAGAGTCGATTGGCCGGTCACTATCGTGCTGACCTCAAGTGCATTGAAAATATATGCTGAGATATTCACTTATCTCATACAGCTCAAGCTTGCTGTTCTGTCTTTGGCTGATGTATGGTGCTCTTTGAAGGTATTGATTTATTGAGCTGCTTATAGAATATTGGATGGTTTAAAGTAAATGATCCTTTGTAGGTAGAGCATATCATATATATTTGTAAAAGATATTAATTATGTGTTGACTTTGATCTTTATACCTGTCATGAACTCAAAACTCAAGAACCCAATTATCAAGGAGTAGGTTATTTCCCCATATGCACATTTTTTATCCTTCGAATATGTGAATTCTTGTGTTCCCTCCAAATCACCATTTCATCACATCTGTTTTGATGGTTCTTATTCTGTTGGGTAATTGGGGCATTTATTGTTTATACTTAATTGCACTCCCTCTGTCCCAATATAGTTGCTACAAACACTTTTGACACGTGATTGAATGGAAGTGAGAATATAGAGACAAAACGTCCAAAATACATGTATCACCTAAATTGTGAATGACCACTATTATATACTTATATGCAGCATTGGTTTATTTGGTGCTCTTGCTTATGATATATGGTTGTAGATGTGTTGAAAAAACGCTATTAATGATCTGATTACATTACCAACCTTGGATAATGGCTTTTCGTTGCTTGTTTCTGCAGGTTTTTAAGCACCTAATCAGTGAGACTGATGAACAGCATCAGCAGGCAAGGACAAAATTTAATTGCATCGTAAAATTGAGGTATTTATTCGATTGAAATGTCCTGAAAGCTTCTGTTTGCCTTATTTTGCTGTTGGTTGTTCTATTAACCATCTTCTTCAGAAGAAAACTCAAATCTGTGTTCAAAGTAGGAACCCTAGAATTATGTTTTATCATCTGCATTTCTGCATGTAGGTACCACCTATTGGTTTGGTGTAGCTACTAGTAGTTGATAGCTCAGAATTATTTCCACAGGGCCCCACTGCCCATTGTCACTGGATTAAATGTGCCAAGGGGGTGAGTGCCAATTTTGATCTTGCTTTTATGTATGTGTCTGGGAGGGGGTGGGGTGCATTTGCCATTTGGAGTTAGTGTGGGAACTGGGAAGGGACCAAAATGTGGTTTCATTATTACTTGAAAAACCAAAGCTTTCTCTGATGGTATACTTTAGTACTCCAAATATATAAAAATCAAACTTCCTTGGAACATATGTATGGCCATTGTTTGGCTAGTTAAATTACAAGAAGCTTCACCTATCTTTTGTATAGAACTTACTACGAGACATAGAAAATTGCTTACCTGTGGCTTGGAGAGGGCCTGGGAGTTTTTTTTTTTTTTTTTTTTCTTTTTCTTTTTTTGTTTTTTTTTTTTTGGGGGGTGGGGGGGGGGGTTAGAAACACCCAAGAAGTTGAATCTATAAAACTGTATTCTTGGTTGCAATGCCATGGGTGGGCGTTTGACTACTGTAACTTTTAAGAGAGTTTGAAATTTGTTGAACTAAAGAAGACAACAATCTACATAGAGCTCCAAGATAAGTTGTTACATAAAGAACTTGACGTTTTGGAAATTTTCTAGGCAAATAGTATAGATTTCTGGGCCTTCCATTTATTCCCTTACCAGTAAGCAGTAGCTAAACAAGGCCTTTGATGAGACAATGCTTTCTACTTAGTTTTAATATGTAAATGGAAAACAACAATCAATTGTTTTGAAGTGGCTCTTACCTATATGGCTGCTTCTTTGATATAAATGACAAAGCAATAGCCTTATGTAATTCTGTTCTGTAACTAATCCCTACTATATCCTCTTTTTTATTCATGTTCTTGATCAATATATTTATAATCCAACTTACAATAGATTTCCACATTTATGTACAATCTCAAGTGACTCCACATAATCACAGGTTGATGACGTAGTTTACTGTTGTGTTTCAGGCATCAGGTTAATCATTTTGTCTCCACGTTGCAGCAATATGTGCTATCGCAGTTATCGGATGTATCCTGGAGTAGATTTTGCTTCTCCCTCAAGCATGAGGTTTGAGCCAGTGCTATAACCTATAAGTATACCTTGTTTCTTTTTCTGTCTTATGTCTCTTGGTTCTCTATAATAACATATTTCTATCTATTTGATTTCTCTCAACACCCTTCAAAAAAAAAAACCCTTGTTTGTCGGTTTGTCCCTTTCTTCTCTCCTTAGTTTGCATAGCCACATGAGGTGCATCAGATGAATCGGTCAGGCATTTAAAGAGGAAATTATTGAAGCGGTTCTATCAGATAAACTCGACTAGAGTGCTTTATTTTAAATAAAACTAATATAGGTTGAAAAATAAAAATCAAGAGCTCTGAATACATTATATCTATACCAATTCTACTGCTTTAACCCCCTGCATTGTATTCTTATTCATAATGGCCTCACTGTATGATCATTTAGAGTTTTTAGTGGTTCAGAAATCTGAACAGTGGAAAGTGACACCCGTTGCTTATCAAGGGGTTTGGGAGTTGACATAGTTGGTGCTAGACTAGTAAGCCTTCTTCACATCTGATGACAGGACTTCCTAAGGCTTGACTTTAAGCATTTTGCCCTTCTTTACTCTCTCTCTCTCTCTCTCTCTCTCTCTCTCTCTCTCTCTCTCTCTCTCTCTGAAGTGTTATCCTTTTCTTTTTCCATTTCTTGTAGTATATGCACTTTTCTGGATGTCTGTGATCTCTGCCTCACCTCTGAGTTGTTTTACTGCAGGTCAAAGATATGATGGATCTAGAATCTGTGCATATGGCGTACCTAACAGATTCAAAGCGCATGTAAGCAAAGATTGCGTGCTTCTAGTAGTTTATGTGTCGATTATTGCTCTATTAGTGCAACAACTTAGCCATTTTGAAGATGTTCCCCTTCTTAACTGACATACCATCTATACTATGTCATCTTTGTCGTTGCTTGAATACCTGTATATGAATATAGTGGATTCCACCATAATAGTAAGGAAAACTTGGACAACTAAATTTTTGGGTTATGTCTAATGAACTTAAATTTTTGTGAAATGTCAAAAGTGGCAACTTTTGTGGGATGAATGAAGTAGTTATGAAAGCAAAACTAGATGAGAGCAGTAATGCAGTAATAGATGAATTAAGCTCTTAGTGTAAGACCCTTGTTGGTGCTTGTCTGGATACCCCTTATTGAACATTAAAAATTAGGGAAAAGAAGATGCACATGTGTTACAACGATTAGAGAAGAGTTTAATGTAAAAGAATTAAGTATACTCCTGTTAAGATTATGGTAAATTCTTAACTTTGTGGGATGAGGATTATGTGACTATGTGACATACAAAAGGATCTTAAAATGACTGTTCTATGATAAAGTACATAATCATTTTGAAGAGGTAAATTTTTACCAGTAAAGAACTGAAGGAAGCCACAGTTTTGGAGTTGTTCACGTAGTTATCATATATGAACTGTCCAAGTTGATGATACAGGTTGTTGCTAAATTAATGTTATCTTCCTGCGCTATATTTGGTACATTTGGCGAGCAACCTTTAGATGACAAGTGATTTTCTCTTTTTCAGATGCTTCCTATCTGGTGAAACTCTATCCATATCAAACAGCATTGAGAGAATTTTGCAATGTGCCTTAGATTTTCGATCATGCCTTGTCAATGGAGTGGGAGATTTTCAGTCTGATAACCAGGGTTTGATAGACCATATTTCACAGATCAATATTTCTCAGGTAAAAGACTTACAGAGCATTATTTCTCTGCCTGTATTAAGCTTTGCCGTTTGACATAACTCTAATTTATTTGAGGTTCCTGCAAAACTTCTTCCATTCACGTGACAGATGTTACTTATCGTTAGTGTACTCCTTGTCTGTTTATAGGGGTGTTGGGGGGGGGGGGGGGAAGGAGTTTCATACCTTTTGTCCTCATTTTGGATCTGCATTCTTGTTTGATTTGGCTAAGTTTCTTCAAGAAACTAATATAATGATGATCGTTCATTTTTGTTTGACTTTATTCTTAAGAATGTCTCTTTAGGTTTTAAATTTAAGGATGATGGAATAAGTAAATAGCTGAGTGATCCTATTCTTCTGTATTTCATCGGCAGGTAAGTTTGATAAAGAAAAATTTCGATGAAAATCTTAAAGAACTGCATTCATCTTATCTCAAGTCTCCCAAGCACGGGGAGTTCGGCCTTGCTCGGTTTTGGACTTGCCTGAATTACAATGGGTATTACTCAGATGCCCTTGGTAATGATATGTGCACGACATTCTCTCAGTAAATAAATGACATGAAAGAGCTGCCATGCTAATCATAATTGGTTGTGTTGTGAGTTTGATTGTGGAATCTGATAGTGCAGTGTGTTTTCTGTATCCTTTCTTGCATTGTTAAACTCTCCTTTCACTGGTTCCAGAGGCCTTGAATATATAACCATGGCTCGGTATCAGTGGGAGCCATTTCCAGTTGTGTGGTTTACTATGTGTAAATAGCCAATTTTGTGTACAGTCTAGTCTACTTTGTATTATTAAAACCACTTGCTATACCATGTAATTTCAATAGCTGCTCTTCCTGTTAGACCATTCAATTCTTAATGGTATTGAGTTTATTTGTATTTTGTAGTGAATGTCTATTTTAATGTAAATATGTAATGCAATTCTATACCCGAATATGTGTTTTTCTCTGATAGAATCTTCGTAAGATTTCACTACCACTTATACCAAATAACCTAATCAGGAAATGTCAAACTGATTAATTATACGGAGTATACAGTAGTTTTTATTTTATTTTTAAAATTTTATTTATTTATATATTTATTATGGAGTATTATTATCATTAAACACGAGCAATATAAAGCAAAAATAATACTTGTACTACGTATTATTAATTCCGAGCAGAGGGAATACTTCATCCAATGTGAACGTTGCTTAAGTCAAGGGAGAAGGGACTTGATAATGAAAGATTCTTTCATCAAAGTTGTGATTGAAAAGGAGTATGAGAAAGACAAGGAATTTGTTTTCCTTTCCCTCGTCATAGAAGTCACATCCTGGTTTTGATTAAGCATAGGAATATCCTCTTTGAAAGGCAAATGAGAGAATGCATATATATAGATAACTGCATCCCTCATAATTTTTCATCTCAAACAAAACCAAACAAGATTTAGAAACAAGTAAAGATGGCCAAAGTTGCTAATCCTAACCGCCTCTATGAAGATTACGATCCTCCATTTGATATGGTGACCGAAGAAGGATGTGACACCATCCTCATTTATCTCCCTGGTACTTAAAAATTTCTTATATTTTTCCTGTGGTTTGTTTAATCAAAATATAAAGAAACACTTCTGTAATGAATACATTTTCTACGTGCAGGGTATAAGAAGGAGCAACTGCGAGTTCAATTAACAACATCGCGTGTTCTTAAGATAAGTGGAGAACGTCTAATTGGTGATAACAGATGGAGGGGTTTCAACAAAGAATTTCAGGTCCCTACTAATTGTGACACGAAAGAGATCACGGCTAAGTTTGAGGGTGGTATACTTTACATCAGGCAGCCGAAAATAATCACCCCTGCAGGAGCACCTGAACAGCTTGCAGACAAAGGGAAAGCAGCAGTAGAGGCTCCCATGCCTTCCAGGCCTCCTCATCTACCACAACCTCAACCTCAACCTCAACCCCAACCCCAGCGACAAACTTATGATCTACCACAGCCTAAACTGCAACTTCCAGCTCGTGATCAGCCTCAGCCTCAACCACAGGCTCCTTTGCCACTACCTCAGTCGCAGCAACAGGCTCCTCTGTCAGAGCCTCAAAAGGGTTTGTATGAGAAGATGGAGAAAAAGGATAATGCAGAAGATGCAAGTTCAAAGGAGGAAATAGGCAAATCTCCTAAGAAGGACGAAGAAGTACAAGATCAATGTAAATACACACCAAGGCCAAAGCAAGTTGTTGGTACAAGAGGACTTTTCAGCGAGCTGAGGAAGCCAGAAAATCTCAAGAGGCTGGTTGTTTCTGTTTTACTAGTGCTAAGCATTGGATTCTATACTACCTACATGTTCAAATCAATCACGAGGGATGACAAGGAACTGTAATCTCCACGGAAATACCCATTAACATTGTGTCGAAATACATGTAAATATGATCAAGATACAAATAAGATGTAAGGTTCAGATGCATATCAATCTGACATAAAATGTAAATAGCTTTGCTTCGTCATGGATATATACAGAGTTATTCTTATTCAACAAGCAAATATAGAAATTTCAGTTCAATAACTTGGTTTATTCTTCGATTTTGAAGCTTTTCAAACTCATGTTAATCCAAATCTGATATTTGATTCAGATTCATTTCAAGCTTCACTTCAACAATAAGGAATTATTAATCAATGGACAAAATGTGCAAATACGAGAAAATGTCCCCTAGGCCTTAACATGAAGTATATAGAAGTATCAAAAAGGTAACACATGATTTAAAAAGACACAAGAAATACATACATAAACGTTTGTATATTTTCTTTTGCAGCATACAAGTTTACTACTGCTATGCTTTAGAACAGGATACTTTTTTACCACTTTTTATTATTTTTTTTTTTATATTTTTACTTTATCATTAGTTGGTAAAATAGCTAATATTTTCTAAATAATGAGCGAATAATATTCTTTTCAACCATGATACAACTACCTGGCATTTTTTATTTATTTATTTATTTTATTAGCACTCTATATGACATGCCTTGATGTGATTAAGATTTAGGATCATTATTAGAATAAGGAACTAATTATTTACTTCGAAAGCTCATTTCTGTGAGAGTATAATGCAAAAGCGTTTTTTTGAGGGGTGAACGTGAACAGAATCATGCTTCAATTTGGCTCATAATAGCTTCCACTCATGCTCGACTCAAGCTAGAGCTTGTCAACCTTACATAACCCTTGAGTCGAGCCACGAGCTCAGCTCAGCTTGGATAGCTCGAGTCGAGCCACGAGCTCAGCTCAGCTTGGATAGCTCGAGTCAAGCTATTGTAGTACACCCAAGCATACATTGATAGTCCAACAATGAACGTACCTTTTATGATATGGAAAAAGCTTTTGGTCATGTATTACACGATTATATGACCTCGAGATGTATTTTGCGATTCTTATATATTCTATTACACGATTAAAGAAAAGAATTATACATATACATTATATGACCGCGAGATGTATCCCCCAAAATCTCAATACTTTTTGACACCGGGCCACGAAACATTCGAAATTTCTCAAAAATCGTGGATATTAGCCTTTAATTTTGGAATTTTTTTACTTTTTTTCGCCCGGATATAAAAATTGCCGAAATGTTTACCAAGGTTCCCAAATACCCTCCGGGAGTCCAACTAGGAGGTGGTAACCATCCAATTTGCCTTTAAACGACCAATTTACCGTTTTACAACTTACACCGATTTCATTAATTAAAGTCTACTACAAATATTTATGACATCAAATAATGATCATATATGGTTCCAAACGACATTATATGACCCCGAGATATATTCCCTAGAATTTCAAGACTTTTCGACAGCGGACCCTGAAGACTCCAAAAATTCTCAAAACGCGTGGATATAACCTTCAATTTTTGATTTTTTTTTTACTTTTTTCACCCGGAAATAAAAATTGGCTAAATGTTTACCATGGTCTCTAATACCGTACGGGAGTCCAATTGGGTGGGTAGAACCATCTAATTTGCCTTTAAACGACCAATTTACCGGTTTACAACTTGCGCCGATTTAATTAACTCAAGCCTACCACAAACATTTATGACAACATATAATGATCATATAAGGTTACAAATTTCATTATATGACCCCGAAATGTATCCCCTAAAATCTAAAGGCTTTTCAACACTGAGCCCTGAAACCTCCAAAATTTCTTAAAAAACGTGGATATTAGCCTTCAATTTTGGAATTTTTTTACTTTTATTTGCCTGAAAATAAAAATTTCCAAAATGTTTACCATATTCCCTAATACCCTCCGGAAGTCCAATTGGGTTGGTGGGACCGTCCTATTTTCCTTTAAACGACCAATTTACCGGTTTTCAACTTGCACCGATTAAATTAACACCAGCCTACTACGAACATTTATGACAACATATAATGGTCATATATGGTTCCAAACGACATTATATGACCCCGAGATGTATCCCCTTAAATCTCAAAACTTTTCGACAACGGGCCTAGAAACATCCCAAATTTCTCAAAAAACGTGGATTTCAATTTTGTATTTTTTGACTTTTTTCACCCATAAATAAAAATTGCCGAAATATTTACCATGGTCCCTAATACCCTCCGAGGGTCCAGTTGGGTGGGTGAAACCAACCAATTTGTCTTTAAACGACCAATTTACCGGTTTACAACTTGCACCGATTTCATTAACTCAAGCCTACCACGAACATTTATGACAGCATATAATGATCATTTATGGTTCCAAACGACATTATATGACCCCGAGATGTATCCTCTAAAATCTCATTTCATTTCGACATCAGCCTCAAAACATTCGAAATTTCTCAAAAAGCATGGATATTAGCCTTCAATTTTGGAATTATTTTACCTTTTTATGCTCGGAAATAAAAATTACCGAAATGTTTACCATGATCCATAATACCATCAGGGAGACCAATTTGGTGGGAGTAACCATCTTATTTGCCTTTAAACGACCAGTTTACCGGTTTACAACTTGCACCAATTTAATTAACTCAAGCCTACTACGAACATTTATGACAACATATAATGATCATATATGGTTCCGAACCCCATTATATGTCCCCGATATGTATCCCCAAAATGTCAAAACTTTTCGACACCGTGCCTCGAAATATCCCAAATTTATCAAAAAGCGTGGATATAAGCCATCAATTTTGGAATTTTTTGACTTTTTTCGCCAAGAAATTAAAATTTCCAAAATGTTTACCATGGTCCCTAATACTCGCCGGGAGTCCAATTGGGTGGGTGGAACCATCCAATTTGGCTTTAAAAGACCAACTTACCAGTTTACAACTTGCACCAATTTCATTAACTTAAGCTTACCACGAACATTTATAACAACAAATAATGATCATATATGGTTCCAAACAACATAATATGACCCTAAAATATATCTTCTAGAATTTGAAGACTTTTCGATACCAGGCCCCGAAACCTCCGAAATTTCTCAAAAAGTGTGGATATTAGCCTTCAATTTCGGAATTTTTTGACTTTTTTTTGCCTGAAAATAAAAATTGCCGAAATGTTTACCGTGGTCCCTAATTCCCTATGGGAGTCCAATTGGTTGGGTGGAATAATCTAATTTGCCTTTAAACAACCAATTTACCGATTAAAACTTGCACCGATTTCATTAATTCAAGCCTACTAGAAACATTTATGACAACATATAATGATCATATATGGTTCCAAACGGAATTATATGATTCATAGATGTATCCCCTAAAATCTCATGCCTTTTCAACACCGGGCCCCGAAACCTTCAAAATTTCTCAAAAAGCGTTGATATTAGCCTTCCACTTTGGAATTTTTTGACTTTTTTTCGCCGGAAATAAAAATTAACGAAATGTTTATCATGATCCCTATTACTCTCTGGGAATCGAATTGGGTGGGTGGAACCATTCAATTTGCCTTTAAACGGCCAATTTACCAATTTTTAAATTGCATCGATTTCATTAATTCAAGCCTACCGCGAACATTTATGACAACAAATAATGATTATATATGGTTCCAACGGTATTATAAGACCCCGAGATGTATCCCCTAGAATTTCAAGACTATTCGACATCGGGCCGCGAAACCTCCAAAATTTCTCAAAAAGCATGGATATTAGTCTTCAATTTTGGAATTTTTTGCCTTTTTTTCGCCCGAAAATAAAAATTGCCGAAATGTTTACCATGGTCCCTAATACTCTCCGGGAGTCCAATTGGGTTGGTGGAACCATCCAATTTGCCTTTAAACGACCAATTTAATTACTGATTTACAACTTGCACGGATTTCATTAACTCAAGCCTACTACGAACATTTATGACAACATATAATGATCATATATGGTTCCAAACGACATTATATGACCCCGATATGTATCCCCTAGAATTTCAAGACTTTTCGACACCGGGCCCCGAAACCTCTAAAATTTCTCAAAAAGCGTGGATATTAGTCTTCAATTTTGGAATTTTTTTTACTTTTTTTCGCCCAGAAATAAAAATTGCCGAAATGTTTACCATGGTCTTTAATACCCTCCGGAAGTCCAATTGGGTTGGTGGAACCATCCAATTTGCCTTTAAATGGTGAATTTACGAGTTTACAACTTGCACCGATTTCATTAAATCAAGCCTTCTACGAACATTTATGACAACATATAATGATCATTTATGGTTTAAAACAGTATTATATGACCCCGAGATGTATCCCCTACAATCTCGAAGCTTTTTGACACCGGACCCCGAAACCTCAAAAAATTTTCAAAAAGTGTGGATATTAGCCTTCACTTTTGGAAATTTTTTGACTTTTTTTCTCTCAAAAATAAAAATTGCCGAAATGTTTACTATGGTGCCTAATACACTCCGAGAGTCCAATTGGGTGGGTGGAAGCATCCAATTTGCTTTAAAAGGCCAATTTACCGATTTACAACTATCATCAATTTCATTAACTCAAGCTTACCACAAACATTTATGACAACATATAATGATCATTTATGGTTCCAAACGACATTATATGACCCCTAGATGTATCCCATAAAATCTAATTTTTTTTCGACAGCAGGCCCCAAAATCTTCCTACTTTCTAAAAAAGCATGGATCCTTTAATTTTGGAATTTTTTGACATTTTTTCGCATGGAAATAAAAAATGCCGAAATGTTTACCATGGTCCCTAATACTCCTCGGGAGTCCATTTGGGTGGGTGGAACCATCCAATATGCCTTTAAACGACCAATTTACCGGTTTACAACTAGCAACGATTTCATTAACTCAAGCCTACCACAAACATTTATGACAACATATAATGATCATATATGGTTCCAAGTGGCAATATATGACCCCGAAATGTATCCCCTAAAATTTAAAGGCTATTTGAGACCGGGCCCCGAAACCTCCAAAATTTCTCAAAAACCGTGGATATTAGGTTCAATTTTGGAATTTTTTTACTTTTTTTTTCGCCCGAAAATAAAAATTCCCGAAATGTTTACCATGGTCCTTAATAACCACCGAAAGTTCAATTGGGTGGGTGGAACCATCCTTTTTGACTTTAAATGGCCAATTTACCGGTTTACAACTTATTGCACCGATTAAATTAACTCAAGCCTAATATGAACATTTATGACAACAAATAATGATCATATATGGTTCCAAACGACATTATATGACCCTGAGTTGTATTCCCTAGAATCTCAAAACCTTTTGATACTGGGCCCCGAAACCTGTAAAATTGCTCAAAATGCGTGGAAATTAGCCTTTCATATTGGAATTTTTAGACTTTTTTTTCGCCTGAAAATAATAAATGCCGAAATGTTTACTATGGTCCCTAATACCCTTCGGAAGTCCAATTAGATGGGTGGAACCATCTAATTTGCCTTTAAACTGTCTATTAACCGGTTTATAACTTGCACCGATTTCATTAACTCAAGCCTACCACGAACATTTATGACAACAATTAATGATCACATATGGTTCCAAACGTCATAAAATGACCCCGAGATGTTTCCCCCTAGAATTTCAAGACTTTTCGATACTGGGCCCAAATCCTCCAAAATTTCTTCAAAAGCGTGGAATTAGCCTTCAATTTTGAAAATTTTGACATTTTTCCGCCTGGATATAAAAATTGCCGAAATTTTTACCGTGGTCCCAAATACCCTCCGGGAGTCCAATTGGGTTGTTGGAACCATCCAATTTGCCTTTAAACGACCAATTTAGCGGTTTACAACTTGCACCGATTTCATTATCTCAAGCCTACCATGAACATTTATGACAACAAATAATGATCATATATGGTTCCAAATAGCATTATATGACCCCGATATGTATCCCTTAAAATTTCAATATTTTTCGACACCGAGCTCCGAAACCTTCAAAATTTCTCAAAAAGTGTGGATATTAGCCTTTAATTTTGGAATTTTTGACTTTTTTTTCGCCTATAAATAAAAATTGCTGAAATGTTTTTCATGGTCCCTAATACCCTCCGAAAGTCCAATTGGGTTAATGGAACCATCCAATTTGACTTTTAATGGCCAATTTAGTTGCCGGTTTACAACTTGCACGAATTTCATTAACTTAAGTCTACTACGAAAATTTATGATAACATATAATGATCATATATGGTTCCAAACGACATTATATGACCCAAAAATGTATCCCCTAAAATATAAATACTTTTCTACACCGGGCCCCGAAACCTCCAAAATTTTCAAAAAGCGTGGATATTAGCCTTTAATTTTGAAATTTTTTGATTTTTTTTCGCCCGGAAATAAGAATTGGCGAAATGTTTACCATGTTCATTAATACCCTTCGGGAGTCCTATTGGGTGGGTGGAACCATCTAATTTTCCTTTTAACGACCAAATTACCGATTTACAACTTGCACCAATTTCATTAATTCAAGCCTACCACTAATTAACATTTATGACAACAAATAATGATCATATATGGTTCTAAATGGCATTATATGACCCCGAGATGTATCCCATAGAATTTCAAGACTTTTCGACACCTGGCCCTGAAGTCTCCGAAATTTCTCAAAAAGCATGGATATTAGCCTTTAATTTCGGAATTTTTTAACTTTTTTTCGTCTGGAAATAAAAATGGCCGAAATGTTTACCATAGTACCTAATACCCTCCGGGAGTCAAATTGGGTGTGTGAAACCATTCAATTTGCTTTTAAACGGCCAATTTACCGGTTTACAACTTGCACCGATTTACCGGTTTACAACGACCAATTTAATTAACTTAATTGCACCGAACTCGACTTGAACCGAAATTTACCCAAACCCGTTTTAACCCATCAAAACCCGAATGTAACCCGACTTGCTACGAACCTGACCTTACTTCAACTCGACCCGTTCCTAACTCGACCGAATTTAACCCAATTTGTTAAAAACCCGATCCGAAATCAACTCGACTTGTTATTAACATGACCTAAATTCAACCCGACTTGTTATTGACCTGACCAGAATTTTACCATACCTATTACTTACCCAATCCAAAAATTCAACCCGGTCTATTACTAACCCGATTCGAGATTAACATGACTTGTTATTGACCCTACTTAAATTCGATTCAAATTGTTATGATCCGATTTCAAATCACATTAAATGCAATTTAGACCACCTTATTATTGTTAATCAAAGCATTTTGTCTCGGGAGACCAAGTCGGTCCAGGCCAGCAAAAGAAAGGAGCATCATCCTCAAATTTAATAGTTAAATATAGTATATATTTTTTGTATAGTCAAAGGAGATAATTATCTTCCTAAATTATAGACTATAGTTCCCTAGTATATTGCCATATATATTATAACCAAAGGAAATAATTAGCTTGATAAAAATAATAATTATCTATTTATAATTAATTGAACCCGAATATGACTTGACTTGGAAATGACCCGACCTGATTGTAACCTGCAAATTATTCACTTGAACATAACCCGACTTGAATCCGAGAATGACCCGACCTTGAAATGATTAAACCTGATTATAACCCGCAAATTATTGACTTGAACCGAACCCGACTTGAACTCAAGAATGACCCGACTTGAAAATGACCCGACCTGATTATAGTCCGCAAATTATTGACTTGAACAGAACTCGACTAATGACCCGACCTGATTCTAACCCGCAAATTATTGACTTGAACCGGACCCGATTCGAAACCGAGAATTACCCTAACCCGTTTTAACCGGTGAAAACCCGAATCAAACTCAATCTATTGTTCACCCGACCCGAATGTAACCCGATCTGTTATTAACCTGACCTAAACCCGATAAGAAATATGACCAGACGTGATCCGACTCAAGCATGACCCAACCCAAACCCGACCCGCATAGGTTATAGAATTAATCTGAATTGACCTGACCCAAACCCGACCCGTTTACCCGAATTGACAGCTCTAGCTATTACGAGCAAAATTCTACTCCGTATCATAAAACCAATTAATGTGACAATGAGTTGCTTGCTAGATTTATACACTAGTCATCCCTCTCTTCCTTCAAGTAGGACAATTATGCACAACTTGCACGTGGACTATTATTTTACCAAATTGATAGCTGCATCATTAATTATTATTCTCTCTATCCCTGAATAATTGACAAGGTTTTTTTTTTTTTTTGTTTATTATCACTTTTAACCTCTTTTAATGCTATTACTATATATATAAAATAAATAAAATGTTAATAATTATTAATTACTAATTAATAAGTTGAAGAGGGTCAAAGTTGAAAAAAAAAGTCAACGGCATCAATTATTATGAGATCGAAAGAGTATGAAACTAAAGTCGAGGAGAAAAGTATATATGAAAGGAAAGGAAAGGAAAGTAGCATGAGAAACATAAAGAATTTTCTTTCCCTCAAAACAGAGGTCACCTTCTTTGTCTACATGAAGCATTGGAATAATCCAATTTGAAAGCAAATTAACATGCAAGAATCTCTCTAATAAGTCATAAATTTCTATAAATATTTCCAATTAAACCAAATGTAAGCATTCATCACAAACAACAAATAATTCTATTAACAACATCCTTATCAACAATAAGAAATCAAGATGATGTCCAACACTTCTGAGCGCAAGTATGAAGATTTCGAGCCTGTTTCAGATTTGTTATCTGAAAAAGAATGTGACACCTTACTTCTTTATCTCCCAGGTAACATAACTTCTTGCTTCTTTCAACCTTTGTATATCGTCTATTATAGGCTCTAGAGGTGGCAAATAGATCTTTCGGATTGGATTTAGTATTGGTTGAGTCATTCAGCTCGATTTATTAATGTTAGTTATATCGGTTTAAACAGGTATAGCTAACCTATTTGAATGCTTAAGGCTTAATATGTCCATATAATGAAACTATAAATGCAGGTTTTAGGAAGGAGCAACTGAAGGTTCAATTAACAACATCGCGAATCCTAAAAATAAGTGGAGAACGTCCAATTGGTGACAACAAATGGAAGCGTTTTCACAAGGAGTTTAACGTGCCATCGAACATTGATTTGAAGGATATGACTGCTAAATTTGAAGGAGGCATACTTTACCTCAGGCAACCAAAGTTGATCACACCAGCAACAACTGAACAGAAACATGATGAAGGGAAAACTGCTGCAGAAGCAGAACATCCTGCACCACAGCCTCAACACGAAGCTCCTACAGAGGGAAAGACGAAGCAGAAAGACAAAGATGATAATATGGAGAAGAAAGAAAAAGATGAGACCCCTGCCAAGGATCACGAGGGAAGCAAAGTAAAACAAGAGTTAAATGAGATTCGTAAACAAGTTGGGGGTCGTAGTGAGCTTTTTAAGGAGCTAAGGAAGTCAGGAACACAGAAAAGGCTTGCTGTTTATGTTATTCTGATTCTGGTTCTAGGCTTCCAAGCTATCAAGATGTTCAAATCGTTCACCAAGGTTGAAGAGAAAAGTGTTATGGAATACGATCATCACGAACTCTAAGCTTCTAAATCCCAAAAAACGAGATGCAGCAGGAGTACTACTACTTCCAGATGGACACAAAAAAGTTCATTTAGTCCTGAAATGCCATCCTCTGACCTGTATATCACACTAGATTTCATCTGAAATCGCTGACAATTCTTACCCAACATGCAATTTCAAGCAATAAAACAATAACTGCTATGTTTTTCTTGATAATGCCAGTTTGTTATCCTCATTAATAATAACTCAAGTTCTGATTACTGTTCTCAAACCAGTATAATGGTGGTGCATACAGGATAACCAAGGATATTGCACGAGCTGGGCTTGGAGCACCATCTTGATTTTCTTGGTTAAAAATTTAAAATTATACTTTCCTCACCTCAAATTAAGGTGACAATTAGAGACGACTGATCATAGATAATTAAAAATAATGATATGAAACAGCAGAAAACTGCATCAGAGAAAATAAGGTTCACACCTGGTCCTCCATTAAAGATTACAAACAACTCTCAATGTCTTTTTTCAATCAGATGTCTGTTAAAGAAAGGTTATCTAAGAATCTAACTGATTCCCAGATAAAAAATACGTAGTATAAGTTATGTAGTATAAATTAATCATTACTTCATTACTTGCCTTTCTCATTTGGGAAATCCAGGCTCACAGCAACCCATTTGTTCTCACAAACTTGCAGCACAGTAACCCCCTTGGGAAGATTAGCTATTTCTGGAACATAGGAGTAGACTCTGACCCGGTTGCAAAGCAAGAAACTGGTCGCTTCAGGATCTTTCTGCTTCTCTGAACCCGAAGATTTATCAGCTGAAGCTAAAGCCTTTTCACCTGACAAATAGAAATTTCCCCAGTTTTACCTAATAGCACAAATAAGTTGTTTATAACAAGATTTAAAAACTATGCAAACTACAGGGGTTGCTTGGAGTAAATTTACCATAATTCACAAATAATCCAGACAAAAAACTTTCCTGACTAAATCCTAAAGGAAACTATGTTCAGTGCAGGAAACCTGAGAATGGCCCCAATGCTAGACAACTGTGCAAAGTGCTCTACTGAGACATGCATTAGTTAATTTCTTTTACATCTAAATGCTACTTTTAGTAGACTAATTTCTTCACATATATCTTCAAGTGAATGTATAAGGAGGTACAAATCTACCTATATTTGAACATTACTCCGTATATTAATAAAATTACCTCATAATCCCATATAGATACTTTTCTGTAATCCTTAACATGTAGGCTTACATGACATAGAAGCATAGACAAATGTATTAAAACACATAACAGTAAAACAGACTGAAACAGATGCAAACGGCTAAGTTTTTTCTTGATAGCCAAAAAAAAATGACAGTTTAATTCTGAATTCTGTAAGGGACTTACCCTTGATAAGAAAACCATCATCTTCTGTAGGATTGATCTTTCCGTGCTTTTTGGATTTGGATTTGGGTTCTCTTCCTTCAGCTAACTTAGGTCCAGTGTCCTGTTTAAAATAACAAATGCAAACCATGCAATCATATTTTATCACAAAGTTGATTACAAAACAAAGTATAACGTGATCAATTTTGTTATATGATTGATTGTTCTATTGTAACCTGTGGAAATTCTTCAAGGGACAATGAATTCATATCAAGCCTGGCAGCTTCCATCTCTTTTTCTTGTTGATTAGCATCAGACTTTGAATTCTTAAAGCTGCAATTTCCGACTAAAACAGAAGTACTGTTCTGATGCTCTTGCTTAACTTCTGGCATTGTCTTGGTAACTGCTTTGATTATGTTAACATATTGTTAGATAGCAAGAATTTCAGACATCAAAAGTTCATCAAAACCAAACTGAAATTTCTCTCCTTCTTTGGATTTGGCAGGAAGAATACTCTTATTGGTTTCCTTCATCTTTGATCCATCTTTGGAGATTACATGTCCTAGTGCAACAATAATGTGAGAGCCTTGTGCAATAAATCAATAACATTCCTATAAAAATCTATAAAGGATAAAGTTTTGAATTACGGAGCATCAACAAAAAAAATGTTTTCTAAGAGATTTTGGAAGAAAAGATAATTTTGTGACTAATAATTAAGTGTATAAGATTTTGAGTTTCCATGTTTCAGAAACAAGATATAAAACCATCATGAGGGACAAGAGTTTCCATGCATCGAAAGCATAAGAGTATAACAAGCAGAGTACAGAAAACAAATCTGAACTGAATAATGACTAAAATAATCCGGTGTCAGGTTTGTACCTGGATATGGACGAGCAGAAGACAGAGAGATGAAATGAATTAAAGCAGCTTCAGCAGCTTTATTTTGAGCCTCTTTCACCGATTTGCATAAAGTAGGCGAGTCAAAGGAGGAGCCATTGACAAACACCGAGGCTGTGAAGAACGGATTGTGGTCAGGACCATCCTTGATGACCGAATACTTAGGATATGTCCATGATTTTACAACACACATTTCCTGTAACTTTGATTTGTACATGGCTGTTTTTTCTTATTCGTCAACCTCTGTGTTTCAGAATGTTAGCCTTGCAGGAAATGAGAGCAGAAAGGGCTTAATTCTTCAGGGACTCCTGATATGAAGCACTTTGATACTATTATTGGCTTTGAAGAGACAAATTCTGGAACAAAATGCTTCCTGTGTGTTTGTACTTGAACTAAATGGCTAATTGCCAACTGTAAAATTTCTGAATTATAACACTGTCCATAAATGTCAAATATCTTTATATTGCTATAACCTCTAAGTTTTAGAGATTTTTCTTCTAAAGCAAAAATGGATTTATTGCAGCCTGATTTTAATTTTACTTATAATGATATTGAATGACATTGCAACACATAAGAGGTTAGAACACACCCGCAGACTTTTTTTTTTCCGTTCTAAAAGCGCAAATGAGTAATCATTTGGAATTCTTAGTACCAAGTAGAGGCTAGACGTAGGTAACACCAGGGAATAATAGATGAATTGGAACAAGGAGCTAACAGCATACAAGTATACAACAGGAATTTTTGTATTTATAAACTCATGCTCACAATTTGAACAGCTCATGAGGTGCCTTCAAGTGATTACAAGAAAAGAAAAAACATGAAAGAAAAAGAAAAGAGAAGGAAAAAAAAAAGAATAAGGTAACATTAAAAAAAGTTGCAAATGAAAAGCAAACCGATCTCAGTTGTTACAGTGAAAACCTTCATTCCTTCCGTTCACGTTTTATTTTTTTCAATTAGTAGAGACGATGTTGCTCACTTACTGCTGGCAAGCTGTGTGCGAACAGTCTTGGCAGCAGCAACCATGTTGCTAAGGGCTGGCTTGACTTCAGCATACTTCCTTGTCTTCAGACCACAGTCAGGGTTAACCCAAAGAACGTGAGACTCAAGGACAGCAAGCATTTTGGAGACACGGTCCACAATTTCTTCTGTGGACGGGATTCTTGGGGAGTGGATGTCGTAAACACCTGGGCCAATGCCAGCACCATATTTGACACCCTCACGGAACACAGAAAGGAGTTTCTCATCTGATCTAGAGTTCTCGATGGTGATCACATCAGCGTCCATGTTGATAATAGAGTGGATGATGTCGTTAAAATTTGAGTAGCACATGTGGGTATGAATCTGCAGGTCCATGAACCAAATTCCCACGAAAAGAGGGGAAGCAAAAAAAAAAAATGCAATATACAAGTATCAGATAAGTTGTTTATAGCAATCCAAAGTAAAGAATAATTTGCTTAAGCATTGATCAAATTAAAGTAGCCAAAAATTCAAAAAGACTGAGAACCTGAGTTGTGTCTTGAACCCCACAATTGGTAATCCTAAATGAGTGGACAGCCCAATCCAAGTAGAAAGGCTGCTCAGACTTCCTCAAAGGCAAACCCTCTCTTAAAGCAGCTTCATCAATCTGGATGACATTAATTCCAGACTTCTCAAGATCCTCAACCTCATCCTTGATGGCCAAGGCAATCTGATAGCAAGTCTCAAACCTGAAGAAGGTAGAAAGGAAATGTGTTTACAGAATTGTTAGAGACAGCAACAGCACTCAGTTTGGATTAAAAGAAAAATGCACCAACAAAGCAGCTCAGTCAGAGTCGGGAACACATTGTTACCTAGGCTGATCATTTCGGACAAAAGACCAGTTCAAAATTGTAACAGGGCCCGTGAGCATTCCCTTCATGGGCCGTTTTGTCATGCTCTGGGCCATTGTGGACCAGAAGACTGTCATGGGATTCGGACGGCTCACATCACCATAAATGATGGGAGGCTTGACACATCGAGACCCATAAGATTGGACCCATCCGTTAACAGTGAAAGCAAAACCAGATAGTTGTTCCCCAAAGTACTCAACCATGTCATTCCTCTGCATCAAAAATAAGCATTAGACATGATTTCTAGACGTAAAACAAGGAAAACAGCAAAATTTACAACCTAGGATGAGCTCACCTCTGGTTCTCCATGGACCAAAACATCTATGTCAAGCTCTTCTTGGAGTTCGACAACCTTTCTAATCTCTTCCTTTATAGCCTTCACATATTCTTCCTCAGAGATCCTAACACATTCAGGTAAGAACACTTGGCAACGCAAACTCTGTAACAATATAAAACATTTCTTAGCTCCAAGAAAATTAACTCACTTGTTAGCCTTGAATTCACGGCGGACTCTTCTGAGATCCATGGTTTGGGGGAAAGAACCAATTGTGGTGGTAGGTAGGAGTGGAAGGTTAAACTTCTTCTGTTGAGCCTCCAACCTGGCACTTACATTTGTGGCACGACGATGATCAGATCCCCTCAAGGCAGCAGCCTAGGCAGCATAGAAAATATCAGCATGAGAAATGAGAAATATTACAACTGCAACAGAGGATAAAGAGAGGTTAAATGCACATACTGCCTTCTGCACTGCCTCATTAGTCACTCTAGGGGAGGATTTTCTTGAAGCTTGAGCAGCAGAATTTGATGAAAAAAAGGCCTGCAATGGGGATGATAGTTAATGAACCAGGCCTTTAAACAACAGAGTTGACAAAGAACATTCATGATCCCGCATGACTTTAAAAATCCAGATTTGACATTTAGGCACAGTACTGCATGTCTTAATTGAATAATTCTTAAAGAAGAAACCAACATTAAGATTATAATACCAACATTAAGATTATAACTATATATATATTTTTTTTTACGAATGACCACTGCCCTACAAATTATAGTGAATGATAAGATCTCACCTCATTTTTCTCACCAGACAATGCCTTAGCCAAGGCGTTCACCTCAACAATTTTTTGAGCAGCAAACGCAAGCCATGACTTGATCTCTGAGTCTAACTTAGTTTCATTCACCAGATCAACAGCAGTGTGAAGAAGAGAGCATGAGGTAGATACGACAACCTTATCTGTGGCACAAGCAAAATTAGCATAAGCAAATTTTAGCACTTTAGCATTGAATTAGAACTTGTTTGCTACAAACCTTTTCCAACAAAGCCCTCAAGAGCCTGCAAGTTGCTAAGAGAACCTGCAAGGTCATTAGCCCAAATGTTTCTCCCATCCACAACTCCAGCAAAAAGATACTTTCCAGATGGAAATCCACCCTTGACCAATTCAAGGGTCTTTGTGCCACGAACAAGATCAAATCCAAAAGCAGTTACACCCTTCAACGAGGTGAGAGTTTTGTAGGCCTCTGCTGAAACATCAGCAAAGTAGGTTTCAATGAGAACATTTAAGCCTGATAAAGAAGACTCTAGCTCTGAGTAGGCGTGTGTAAAGGCTTGCAATTGATGAGCATCAAGGTCCATAACGAGTTTGGGTTCATCAAACTGAATCCAGGATGCACCAGCAGCCTTAAGTTCAGTAATCACTTCCCTGTATCGATGCAACAATCAGTATTAGCAAATGGAAGATTGGAATTACTCAACAGAACAAAAGGAAGTGTAACTCTTTGATAATCTTACTTATAGACCGGAAGAATTTTGTCAAGTAGAGAAAGAAGAGGGAAAGACTTCTCAATTCCCTTAGCTGGCTTGGATGACAATAGGTAAGACACTGGGCCAACTATAACGGGTACAGTCTCAACTCCAAGCTGCAGGAAAAAATAGAGATAAAGCCACAAACTTAGTATGCCATCTTATAGTACTATCTTAAGGCTCATATATATTTGTTGTTTATATACGAGGTAATTCTCAAGCTTTAATTACATTTTCTATGAATTTGTAATTACATTAAGTGAAATCTATTACATTTATCCCACAAAATCTCATCACAAACCAAGTAAACATTTCCACAAACACTTGAGAAAAATATAAACTTACAGCCTTGGCCTCCTTATACTCATCCACTGCCTTGTGTGAGGAATATGTAAACTGCATGTCAGGACCCAATTCTGGTACAATGTAGTGGCTGCAAAACCAAGCAGATAAATATTACATTCACAACCATGACGAACATAGAACATCATTCAAAAACAATGAGTAAATGCAAATGTCAAAATCACTCACTAGTTGGTGTCGAACCACTTAGTCATCTCCATAGCAGGGACAGTGGCATTACCCCTAGCCATCGAAAAGTAAACATCAAACCCAATCTCTCCACCATTCCATCCGTATCTTGGGGGAACGGCACCAAGCATCGCAGTGGCGTCCAATATTTGATCATAGTATGAGAAGGTGTTACTAGGAATATACTTAATCCCAGCATCAGCCATGTCTTTCCAAATCGACGTCCTCAAACTACGTGCAACATTTTGCAATTCCTCAGCATTGATCTTCCCATCCCAAAAGGATTCCAATGCAAATTTCAATTCTCTCTTAGGTCCCATACGGGGGTACCCAACAATGTGAGATGCCATTGTTCTTGTGCTACAAATACCAAATATTAACAGTCATATATAATTTTTCTCAATCACATTTCTATTTCTAGTAATCTTAACAAAACAATTATAAAACATGGGTCAAATATCAAATTAACCACAAGAATTCTAATGAATGTCAAACCTCTTGATCATACATTCAACAGGGTGAATACGTTACACCCCAAAAATAATTTTACACCCTTTCACATTCTCTAGGCGTATCAAACAAACCACATGATCCCTAATAAGTATCAAACTCCAACTTATCTAAAACTTCCAAAAATCAAACTTGATTTACAGCAAACACAAACCCCACAACAAATAATTCGATCAAAATGAAGGGTCATAATGACTCAAATTAAAAAGGGTACATAATAAAATCAAAAATTAACAAATACCCACTAAAATCAACAAGTTTATAAACTCAAATTGAAATTGGGTTACTCTAATTCAAACAAATAACTACAACATAATCAACCAATTTAAACAAAAAAAAAAAAAAAAAAAAAAAAAAAAGAGCAAATTTAAGAGAAAGAGATAAAGGGTACCTGGAACGAAGTGTAAGTCGGAGATATGAGTAGGAGAAACGAGGTTTGGAGTAAAATAAAGGAGAACGAAGAGAAAAAGAACGAAGAGAAATGAAGGAAAGAGAAGAAGTGAAGGGTGCCAATGAAGAAGATACAGAGAATTGGCTCATTTATACTCACTCCCTCTCCCACCAACTACGGCTACAGCAGTCAGAAACTCACAAGTCCTTTTTGAGTGTAATTTTAGTTTTTCATCACCTTATTTTATACTACTACTACTATTTTATCATACGACTAGAATTTGTAGGGCAGTGGTCATTCGTAAAAAAATATAGCTGAAATGAAATGTTTATGAAAGAAAGAAATTAGAAAATGAGAACAGGCCCTACTTCACTCGAGTTATGAAAAAAAAGCACATACTTCATAGTATACAATAGTACATGATCTTGTGGTAAGAATTGCGGAATATATCTTTTGATGAATACTTTAGGAACAGAGATTCTCTTGTCCTCTCTTCCACTTTCGAGAGCATGTAACATTAGTTTTCAATCATATTGTTTTCTACCACTCTACTATATAGCATGTATTATTACCAAGTATATTATTAGTAGGGGTGTCCATAATTCGGATAAAAACCGAAATCCAATCCAATCCAAACCGAATTATCAATTCGGATCGGATCCGAACTTTAAATCGGATCGGATCGGATTGAGATTTTTTGAAAATTCGGATTTTCGGATCGGATCGGATTGACCCTATTCGGATCCAATTAAAACCGAACACCAAAATTTAGTTACCAACATTTATATAATGGTCTGCTGTAGTTTATAATTGGGCCTTTTAAATTTAGCCCAAATACAGACTATATAACTAAAAACCCTAAATTTGCCTCTTTCAGTCTTCATTACTCCTCAAGACCTCAACGCCTCCTGACTCCCTCATTCCCTCAACTTATCAAGCGCTCTTTCTTCATCATCTATTCATCTCATGAAAATTTAAATCAAATCATTCCTTATTTTGATCTCACAATCCTAAACCACTTAAGGTAATTTGCTACCCTTCTTCTATTGTTTTTTTTTTTTTTTTTTTGTTGAATTTCAACTAAATTTTTTAAATTTATTCGTAATTATACTTGCAGAGTTGCAGTATGTCGCGAGTCTCACGCAAAGGGGGGGTTGAAGCTAATAATGTTGAAGCTAATAATGCTGAAAGTAATGTTGATGTTGAAGTTACTTCAAACAACAAACCAAAGACAGAAAAGGGTAAGAGGGAGAGGATGAAAGACAGATCTGGGGTTTGGGATCACTTCGACAAAGAGGAAACGAGTAAGGGGCTAAAGGCAGTCTGCAAGTATTGCAAGACGGCGTATAATTGTGACCCTAAAAAGAATGGAACCAGCCCTTTGTGGGCTCATATCTCCAAATGTCGTAAGTATCCCTATGCTACTCCAAAAGAATCCAAGCAAAGCTTACTTTCTTTTCAAAATGGTAGTAATAAAGCATGTGGAGGTATTAGTGGTTTGACTTATCAGAAATTTGACCCTGTTAGCATTAGAAAAACACTATCTTTTATGGTAATTGTTGATGAACTGCCTTTCAAGTTTGTTGAGGGTCAAGGTTTTAAGTATTTCTGTAGTGTTATGGAACCTAGGTTTCATGTACCTTCTAGACAAACTGTAGCAAGGGACTGTTATAAGATGTTCTTGACAGAAAAAAGAAAGCTAAAAAATGTCCTAAAACGATGCAATTCTAGGGTCTCTTTAACAACAGATTTGTGGACTTCTATTCAACAAATCAATTATATGGTTTTGACTGTTCATTTTATCGATAATGACTGGAAACTTCAAAAAAGAATTCTGAGTTTTTGTACTGTTGCAAGTCACAAAGGTGAAGAAGTGGGTAAAATGATAGAGAAGTGTTTGCTTGAGTGGGAGCTTGAAGATGTTTTTTGCATAACTGTTGATAATGCGAGTTCAAATGACACTGTTATAGCTTATATGAAAAGAAAAATCAATGGTTGGAAGACAGGGGTTCTTAAATGTCGTTTCCTTCATATGCGTTGTGTAGCTCATATTGTTAATTTAGTTGTTGGTGATGGTTTGAAATGTGTTCATGATTCAATTATTCGGGTTAGACATGCTGTTAGGTTCATTAAGCAGTCTCCTGCTCGCTTGTTGAAGTTTAAAAAATGTGTTGCTGATGAAAAAATAAATAGCAAGAAATTGTTGTGTCTTGATGTGCCGACTAGGTGGAACTCTACATATCTTATGTTACATGCTGCCCTTGCTTTAGAGAATGCTTTAGATAGATATTCAGAGGAGGATCCCCATTACAATGTAGAATTATATGACCGGGAAGGAAATGGACCCCCTACATGTGATGATTGGGCTATTGTTAAGAGGTTTTCTGAATTTTTACAATGTTTTTATGAGCTGACTTTGCGTGTTTCTGGTTCTGCATATGTTACTTCCAATCAATTTTTTCATGAGCTTATTAATGTTGCTGGACTTTTGAAAGAGTTGTGTGCATCTAGGGATGAAAATATGAGTTTGATGGCTTGTAAAATGAGGGAGAAATATGAAAAATATTGGGGGGATCCAGAAAAGATAAACTTGTTGATTTTTATTGCTGTTGTTCTTGATCCTCGCTATAAACTTGATTATGTTGAGTGGATGATCAGTGAGATTTATGATTCCAAGGTTGGTTTTGTACTCAAAAAAAATTCGAGGGAATCTCTATATGCATTGTATGATGAGTATCGTGTTTTACCAACAACCGATACACCTAGAGAGGACTCAAGTGAGAGTAGGGATGATGCTCCCTTAAATGCTACTCAAAAGAAAGTTGATGTTTTGAAAAACAAGTATAAGAAACAAAGGGGGGAGAGAGGAGGAGAAATAAAGTTAGAGTTGGACAAGTATTTGGAAGAAGAAGTAGAGGAAGACTTTGATAACTTTGATGTTTTGGGATGGTGGAGGTTTCATTGCTCTAGATTTCCTACAATGGCAAAACTGGCTCGTGATGTCTTAGCTTGTCAAGTCTCAACAGTAGCTTCTGAGAGTGCATTTAGCACTGGTGGACGGATTCTTGATCCATTTAGGAGTTCCCTTTCTCCTAGAGTTGTTGAGAGTCTTGTTTGTTCTCAAAATTGGTTGCGTGACTCCCCGAATTCATTAAATGTTGAAGAATGTTTGGAGGAAGTTGAACAACTTGAAGAAGCTGATTGCTAAATCTTTTTATTTTCTTGTTTTAATTATGTATTAATATTGTTATTGATTTTAATTCTAATTATTATTTGTTCTTTATTTTTTCTCTCAATATCAAGATTTGTGCAAGATATCCATTGCTGAGCCTGAAACAGTTGAGGTTTTAGACGACTAAGCTTCTGCCTTGATTAAAGAATGCTGGTGGGCTGTTTTTCCTGCTGTTCGTTGCTAATTTTGCTGCTGTTTGCTGCTGATTTTGCTGCTGTTTGCTGCAACTTTTCTTCTTAAGTTGTTCCTGCTAGTCTTTTTTGTTGCAGTAAACTCTTAGTGTTGCTTTTAAGTTGTACTATTTATTTTGAACAATTTAATTAGTCTTGATGTTAAACAATTTATGTTAATCTTGACTATCGTTTTATGTTATCGTATTAGTTTATTAGACGTTATAAATCAACTTAATTTAATTCGGATTTCGGATCGGATCCAAAATAACCGAATTTTAATTCGGATTGGATCGGATTGGATTGGAAGAGTAATTCGAATTGGATCGGATTGAAAAAATGAAAACCGATTTATAATTCGGATCGGATTGGATTTGGCCTAAATCCAAACCGAAAACCGAATGGACACCCCTAATTATTAGTGGAGCTAAACATTTGAGGAATGGTCTCTAAATCTTGATTTGAATACTTCCACTAGTACTAATATGGGGTGCACTTAGAATAAGTGATATTTTTTTGAACATTTTTATTTATTGGGAATAAATAGAATACATTGATGATGTTAATGCACGGGATATGTTATACTAGTAATCGGGGATACGGAATGTGTATAATTTAAGTATTGAGGTTTGAAAGGTTAAAGTTGGATATATTGTTCAATTGTTATTTGTGGTTCTCACTGTACTCAAAATTGTGTTTCCATTTTACTATGTAATATAGTTATATACACATCTCAAAATCACAAAATTTTATTTGAATAAATTAAAGCTACATATATGCTCATTGTTAGATTTCGACCCAACTTAATAAGAAAATTCGCGAAGCGTTGATACCAAGCTCTGGGAGCTTGCTTCAAACCATAGAGAGCCTTGCGAAGTCGACAGACATAAGTGGGTGTTCTCTGATCAAGAAAACCCGGAGGTTGATGCATATAAACAGTTTCCTGTAAGTCACCATGTAAAAAGGCATTTTTGACATCTAATTGATGTATCGACCACTTTTTAGCCAAAGCTAAGCTGAAAACATTGCGAATAGTGGCCGGTTTAACTACCGGACTGAAAGTCTCATCACAATCCACACCAACTTCCTGCGACCTGCCATCACATACAAGACGAGCTTTGTGCCTCTCAAGGTCACCATTAGACTTGTATTTATGCTTGAAAAGCCACATACAATTAACAATATTCACCCCCGCAGGCCTAGGTACCAATTCCCATGTCCCTGTTTTAATTAAAGCACTATATTCATCATTCATCGCCGCATTCCAATTATGGTCATTTAAAGCTTGTTTATAGGACTTTGGAAGCGGTGATTTATGGTGAGGGGGACCCGAAGGTTGAACGGTGAGGTTACAATATTTTGGGTTAGGCTTAAATATGCCCCGTTGACTACGGGTGACTCGGGGTGAGGGAGGTGGTGGCCGAGTGGGTCGTATGGGTGGAATGCCACGTAAAGGTGGCGGTGTATAGGGTGGACTATGCGTGGCTAGGCTGCTGTCCGGAGTTGGCGTGGGCAGTGAAGGCCGCAGCCCACCCGCGGCTGGAGCTGGGCTGCCACAGCCACGTTGCGGAGTGGGTTGGAGTGAGGGTGTGAGATGCGGATTTGGAGTGTGGGGTGATGCGGGGTGTGGGCTGCTGAGTTGTGAGGCTTGTGGGATGCTCATTTGTGGGCTTTGTGGGCTGCCAGGAGGGGAAAAGTGTTGTGGGCTGTTTTGTGGTGAAGGATGGTGCGTTGCATTTTGAGGAGTGTGGGCTGTGGGATGCAACAAGTGAGGTGGGGGATCATCATCACCTAAAAAATCATAATCATGGGAATGAAACTTAGCTAGATTTCGGAATGGGAAAGTCGCTTCATCAAAAGTGACATGACGCGATATGATTATTTTATTTGTGGTGAGATCAAGACACCTATACCCTCTATGATCAATGGGATAACCCAAGAAAACACACGGTGTTGATCGAGGAGCTAATTTATGTGGAGCTGTTGCAAACAAATTAGGAAAACAAAGACACCCAAAGACACGGATATGACCATACGAAGGAGTTTTTCCAAACAAGGCAAAGGCAGGAGTATTGTTTTTGAGAGCTTTAGTTGGCAAAATATTTAGAATATAAGTGGCCGTTTCAAGAGCATAAAACCAATACGAAGGGGGAAGAGACGCATGAAAGAGAATTGTACGCTTAATATTATTAAGTGTACGAATCATGCGCTCGGCTTTGCCGTTTTGTGAGGAAGTGTGTGGACAAGAAAAGCGGAAAAGCATTCCATGGTCAATACATTTTTGCTTAAAAGGGTCATTGTCAAATTCCCTACCATGATCACATTGAAAACATTTAATTTGACGTTCAAATTGGGTTTCAGCATATTTTCGGAAATTGATAAATGATTGAAAAGCTTGTGACTTGTATTTTAGGGGAATTGTCCACACAAAATGAGTATGATCACCTAATAAAACTAGATAATATTTGTGACCTTGAGCACTACGAATAGGAGAAGTCCATAAATCGGCATGTATAATATCAAAAGCACAAATAGTAGTATTATTAGAATTGTCAAAGGGAAGACGAGTATGTTTTCCTAATTGACATGAATTGAAAAAACATGGAGTCTTGCTCCTTATTACAATAAATATGATTTTTAGACTTAAAGATAGCTAAAAAATGAGCTCCAGGGTGTCCTAGACGACTATGCCAAGTAGATGGAGAAACAGCACTGAGAGAGGTAGCAAGATAGGTTGACGGAGTGGACTTGGTTGTTTTGACTGGATATAAGTCTCCCGAACTATCACATCTCGTTATTATGTTCCCCGTACGAAGATCCTTCACAGAAAAACCAAAAATCAATAGACACAGAATTATCAGAGGTAAATTTACGAATTGAAATAAGGTTTTTTATGAGTTTAGGTGCTAGGAGGACATCACGAAGGACAAGAGGTGTTTAGTATGGGGAAGGGTGCTATGACCATAACCTGTTACTGGAATACGATGACCATTACCAACTAAAATATGATGTTTAGTGCTTAAATTAAACAAGGGTAAGAGGTTACCAGCATTATTCGTCACGTGAGATGTGGCACCCGAATCCACGTACCACTGATTGTCGGGATTTGGAAGAGTCATTGTTGAGAACGAAGCTGCCAAGTCTGTAGGGGTCATGGGCTGACCGAATTGGGCTGCATAGGCCTGCTGAGACTTGGGCTGGCCCAAGATTGATTGTTGTTGCTGCTGAACAGGGAATGGCGCAGGGGGCCTAGCCCATGTGGCTTGCTGAGCCCACTGCTGGAAGCTGGCCCAGAGTTGCTGCTGCGTTGGGCCAGATTGGTGTGGAGTGGCGGATTGGGCCTGGGCTTGCTGTTGGGTCTGCTGCTGGCCACGACCCCTGCCCTTTGGCTTGGACTTTCCACCCCGGCCCTTGTTGCTGCGCCCACCGCCACCACCACCCCTGCCCTGTTGCTGCGACGGCTGCTGTTGTTGCTGAGCGGCTCCCGCGGTGGTGGTGGTGGTGTTGTTTGCCTGAGCGACAAACGCTTGGCCCGAATTGTCCTTGGCAGATTTGCGGGACTCCTCTAGCAAGATTCTTGATCGTGCTTCATCGAACCCGGGAAGAGGTCGAGTTTGAGTGATGGATTGAGCCACCCCATCATAGTCGGAGTCGATTAAACCGGCACAGAGACGAAGAACTAAGGTTCTTTCGGACACAGGCTGACCGACATTAGCTAGTTGGTCTTTTAATTCCTTCAAGTTCTGACAGTAGGAGGATACATCCGGAAAATTTTCAACAAAGAGATTGTTAAATTGATTTTCAAGATAAATAGCACGAATTTCACCATTATCTTAATATATTGGCGAGTCTATCCCAAGTTTCCTGTGCCGTAGCGTTCTTGTATAACACCGTGCTCCGTAGGTCTGCAGAAATTGTATTATAAATCCACTTTTTCACAATTGAGTTAAGGCGGTTCCACTGCGCCGAGGTGAGGTCCGTAGGACGAGGTGATTTGGGATCTATATGATCGATAACATTGCAGGAATGACAATGAATTTCGAAGAGTTCAACCCAACTACCATAATTCCCTTTGTCACGGTCAAGAATTTCTGGAACTTCGTTCCGGATGTTGCTGATGGAGTTTGCAGGGTGGTAGTCGTTTGAGGGAGGAGGAGGAGGAGGAGGAGGAGGCGTGGGAGGTTGATCATCATCCTTGGCCATTGCTAAGAGAAACGAACAAAAGCGCTACTGTAAACCAAATTGCTAATTAAAGATTTGATGCAGCAGCAAAGTGGACCAAAAAGTAGCAATATTAGGTGATGAAATTACCACGAGAAATTAGAGATAGCGGAAGAAAGAAGAGGATCGGATTTTTTAGAAAAAATTAATTTTGTGGAACCCTAAAAAATCTCGGCTGTGATACCATGTTAGATTTCGGGAAAACTCCTTGGGTTGGAGTGTGTACCATTGAATAATATATATAGAGTTACAATACTAGTCCTAATCTTGTTAGGAAACCTAATACGATAAGAATACAAACTATATCACAAATATTTACAAATATATCCTACTCTGTGACAAATATTATAATAATCCTATAATATCTATCACTCATAATTAAAGAGTAGGGAAATTGAGCACATTAGAATAATTAACATGTGGAATTTTCCTTCAATATATGTATCAATAATAATAATAATATAGTAATAAACATGTGGGTTTATGATCAGAAATTATAATGCAATGGTGAATTGGTGATGACCGACCACAATGTCGCAATTATACTTTTTGAGATGGAGTTGGTGAGTATGCAAACGTATATTAAGCTTTAATTAATTTTGTATAATATATATATATATATATTTAGTTAGGCTTAATTAATTATAATTTTGATCTTGACTCTTTACTAAAACTTCTCATACATGAAAAATAGTTGGTGGGTGGATTATATGAATGGGTAGGTTAATGAGGACCAACCCACCTGCAGTGATTGGAAATCTTCTCCTACCTAAGCTAAATAGAAGTAATTCACCACTTTATCAACAATTTTATTATACGATTAAGACCTTTTTTTTTTTTGACAAAATTAAAATTAATATCTAGTTAGTTACATTATATTATTGTGACATTTATTACAAGTACAAATAAGTTATTTAGAGCATTTTCAATAATTTAAAATATTTTGTTAGGCAATATATAAGTGTGTGTGTGTTGGATAGTTGAATATATAACAATCTTTCAAAAATTGTGCACATAATTGTTTTTAAAAAAACCATTTATAGTGGGCGTTTAGTCATAATGAAATTTTGTAATGACAAAATCCTTCATCACACTAAGTGGGCTGTGGTTTGATTTTGTTGGATCCTCTTAATTTTTGAGTTGGCCCAAGATCTATATTCATATTTTACTTGAATGTAGTTTGATGTCTTATCATGGCTTGCCTTGGCCTTGATGACTTGCCTTGTGTTTGCCTTTCGGCAAGCTAATACATTAATCCTTTAGTCCCCAACTCAATTGTTTGCTCTCATAGGAGTATAAATTACCATACCAAAAGTTTAAACAATTTTTTATTTAGTGTAAAAGTGTGAATTAACCTTCTATTATACACACTTTGTGACTTTTCTAACCAAATTCCCACAAGATCAGGGAGTTATTGAGTGGTTGAAATTATCTACTTTGCCTTTAATTTAATTATTTAGTCAGATATGTACATATACTTCACTAGTCCCCTTAATAACTCAAGGCAAACATGGATCTTTATATGACCGACTATAAGTTGTATACGACACTAAACTATATGTATATATAACTCGAGATCTATAACCATCACATTAATTTTCGGCCTTGACCAGTACCAAAACCTCTAATCTGAAATATGGTCTAATTTTGTGCATATATATAACTTTTAAATTTAGCCTACAAAATATATTTTTAAACCCGAAAAGGTCGACATTAGTTGTATCATAAGGTTCCCAAGGGGCCTTGGAGACCTAATTGGTACCTAAAACTATCTCTTTATGCATTGGTCTCCTCATCATCATGTTTTAATATCTCCTACCTTGGCCTTGACATGCCTTGCATTGCCTTAGATCTAAGCCAAGCCAAGCCACCACCAACAATTGTCATTTTTTATACTACCTCCGTTTCATATTAATTATTTATTAGATATAAAATATTTCAAAATTATAATTAATATAAAACGAAGGCAATATTACGTACAAAGATGCCACTTAAAAATATGATTGTTATCCAGAAATAAATTTTTAACGGATATCCGAACCTCAATTTCACAAAACCCAAAACCCCAAATAAAATTAATAGGATATATATCACGTGTAGCCAAAAGCAATTAGCTTTTGCACTAGGACTAAAGTAAAATTTTGGAGTAATATATTAAGCATGCAAATTAAAAGTAGAAAAGCTCCACTACCTCCCAATAATGCTTTTGTGAAAGGAGGAAGATAAGATAATTACTTGTACTGTATTATTTTGCACTTATACCCGTTACGTAGTGGAAAAAAGAAAAAGAAGACTAATAATACTTTTTTTTATTATTATTTTATTTAAAATGAAGCTTTCTTTGATTTCCTGAAAAAATAAAATAAAATTGTGTAGAGACTAGAGAGACATGAAAGCTAACATTTGATATGGGATTTGATCTCAAAACTTAAACACATTAGCATAATTGAAATATATTTAATAAAGCGAGATTTAACATCGTATAAGCTTTGTCCAAGTATGATTTTAGTTAGCTATTTTATTAGTATTGTCATTTTTAATTATACCATCTGTAATGCTTTAATCAAATAAGCTAATTTATATTCACCTTTTATTTAATTACAACAAAGTACTCTGTAATATCCCGTTCAAAAAAAAAAAAGTACTCCGGAATACTATTCTTTGACTTTTAAAATATGCACAAGTGGTTAGAACCTTTGGGCTTTGGCTAAGACTTTGGTCTTTGTTGGCCTCTCTTGTCGTCTAAATGATTAAAGAAGAAACTTTACCCTACTAAGTGTTTTTTTTGCCCTTCTTTCATTATTACTTTCAAAGGATCTTAGATTTTAATTCGCTAGACTAAGCTTACCTTTTCAATCGGAAGGTAGGCTACTCCATCAAGTCTTTCATTCTTTCACATTAAATCATTTAGCATTTCAATCACACCAAGGTTTTGGAGGCATATATATTCATGACGACTAAGACATCAAGATAAACCTCAATCGTTCAAAGTGGGGAGAATAACCCACTTTCGTAACTTAAAGTTGGACATATACATAATTAATTATTCGTATATGAATAGGGACTTAGAGCGAGAGCCACATAAGTATACAATATAAAGATTTATCCGTCTTATATCATTAACACTAGACATACATTATTAGAATAACAAGAGTTGACTCAAGTAGTAAACAACTTGATGTCGTTTAAGGGAGGTCTCAGCTTCGAGCCTCAACGAATGCAAAAAACTCTTGTTGGGAAACTCACCCGCCATAAGCCAAGTGTGCAACTCGGATCGAATCCGAATATAGTCAGAGCTAAACTCTCACTAAGATTACCATATCCAAAGTTCATATGAGGTTTCATATAGAACATATATACCTACCGCTTCGTATAACACATGTGAAATAAGTTTATATTTTTAAGTTAGTGTCTACTCTACTATATTTTGAATATAGTGCAATACTCATATTTACATAGATGATTGATTGATGACTTTTAGTAAAACTCATTTCTTTTCCCATTTTTATTTTTTTTATGACACAACTTTTATTATTTATATTTATATATATGGACATTTCCCTCCTTACTTTCCACACCATTTGGTAAGCTAAAGCAAGAAAGATGATGAGTAAAAGCAACAAACACTATTATTTTCTATTGATATCCCTCTATTTTTGCCTTATTTCTAACACTCTCTCCCCAATTAATGCTACTGATCAAGTTGCTAACTTGTACAAGTTGCTCAAATCTAAGAGGTCAAAAAACCCTTCTCTTGCTGCTTCTTGGGTCACATTGCCAACCCAAATCAAGAACACTCGGGTTCATGCTAAACCTCAAGATGGGCTCATGGAGGCGGACAAGATCACCACCTTACCCGGCCAACCGGATGGGGTGGATTTCGATCACTATGCCGGGTATGTAGCCGTTGATCAAACTAGCGAGAAGGCACTGTTCTATTACTTTGCTGAATCTCCTAAGAACTCATCTTCAAAACCTTTGATATTATGGCTAAATGGAGGTAATCATAGTATTTATGATCTTAAAGAAGTCATTTTTTGTATTTATTTTTTTTTCATTTTTTATATATAGGCCTTTATAATTAGTTGATCCAATTAACCGTTACTTTCTTAGTCGTTTATTAAGTAGGTAAACCAATATTTACTAATGATCGAGTAGATAAAATATACTACATATTAACAATACTACAAATAAAAGCAAGGGTTTCTTCCTGTTTAATGCTGAAAAAAATTAGATGCTCAAATACTTTACAAAGTAAAAATTTTGAAATTTGGTTCCAACACACATGGTTTTGGACCCACAATGATAATGGTATCTTATGCATGTTACTTATAGATTAACCTATCATTCAAGTACTAAGCAGTAAGAACTACAACTTACAAAAAAAATAAAAAATATAATAATAATAATAAATAAATCATGTAATTAATTACTTCTTTAATTATCTTTCCCGTGTATAATAAAGAAATAGCTTATTGTGTCACGTTATCACTAAGTTAGATGATAAATCTATGTCTCCATAATTCGATCAAACGGGAGGCATAATAGCCATTTATACCTACGCAGCCACGCGTCACACATGTACAAGCCTACAAGGTGTGGTGTGCATATGTTGTACGCCTTACATCCATCTATATCACTACAATATAATTTAGTATTGATAAAATTTATAATTAAATTTAGATGGAGCCAAATCTTCTACTTTTTTAATCGGGGATACGAGGGTAATAACTGATATAATAAGGACTCTTTAATACGTAGTACAAATTACCTAGTAATAGTGGGAATGAATTCAAATCACAATTCACACCATCTTATTTATTTGGGTACCTTCTTGTGGTCCCTCTTGTCACACACATTATCATTATTTAGCTGAATTCCATAATCACCTTTAATCATCATTCTTCAATTGTGTAAACATGTTTCTTTATTAACAGTATTCACGTCTTTAGCTAAACTAAACCTTTACTCATAATCACCTTTAATTTGATCAAATTATATACCATATATACTCCATAGTAAATTCAAATGCAATTCAATACTATCACAACCATTCTTCCTTCCCAAGATTTAATTGTTTCAATGATCGAGAGGATCTATTTGTGTACGTATGTAAGTACGTATGTAACATTAGTACGTCCTTACAGAATAAAGACCAAATTTGTGTAATGAACGTTTCTAATGTGAATTTCAGGACCTGGATGCTCCTCATTTGGCAATGGAGGACTACTAGAACTTGGACCTTTTAGAGTCAAAAGCGATAGCAAAACACTAATTCGAAATCCATATGCTTGGAATAATGGTATGGAAAACGTACATTTTTACTCCGATCCCTTTTATTATATAGAATTTCTACTAGTATGTACTTTAAGTCTTTAACGAATATGTATACTTGTACAGTTGCAAATGTGATATTCTTGGAATCACCGGCAGGAGTAGGATTCTCATACGGAAATGAATCAATCATCTATAACCAAACAGGGGATATAAGCACGGCTAAAGATGCCTATACTTTCCTTGTCAATTGGTTTGAGAGGTTCCCTCAATATAAAAACCGCGATTTTTACTTAGCTGGAGAGAGCTATGCTGGTCATTATGTGCCTCAACTTGCTTATACCATCTTGCATAACAACAAGAATGCAAACCATAACTTCATTAATCTCAAAGGCATCGCGGTATGTATCATAACATTCTTAATCCTTTAAAAAGTTTCCAACTAGGGAGACAAATAAAAAATAAAAAAAAATCACACATAAGTTCAGATAAGTAAAATTCACTTGAAAAAACGAACTTTAAAGTTTAATAATAGTTTTTTGTTGCTTGAAAATTTTGCAGATAGGCAATGCATGGATAGATGATGCTACAAACTCAGAAGGGATGTATGATTATTTATGGAGTCATGCTTTGTTTTCAGATGAAACACATGCTAAAATCAAACAATCATGCAATTTTTCGGAGACATCTACTTCTGACGAATGTGATAATTATAGTAGTATAGCAGGGGAAGAAGCGGGGAATATTGACATCTACAACATTTATGCCCCAGTTTGTGTTAAGCTTGGAATCAAAGCTCATATTCTTGATTCAGTATGTCTTTTACTTCGTTTATATATATATATATATATATATATATATATATATATATATATATATATATATATATATATATATATATATATATATATATATATATATATATATATACTCTCTTCGTTCTTCAATTTCTTCTAGGTTGGCTAAGTACTATAAAACTTATTAGTGAATTTGAATTAAGATGTGGAGGGGCCGTAAGCTAGCTCTTCCACCCATGAGGTTGGGGGTTCATTTATATTAGTTCTCTGTTCTCGTTAGGGAGGGATGCCCAGTCAATTCCCCAGATAGACTATAATTGTCTTTTCAAGTACTAGTGGAGGGGTATATGCGTCTTTTCATGTACTAGTTGAGGGTACATGTGTAAATTTCTCACCAAACAGTAAAAGCAAAAGGCAAACAGTAATTGGACAGCTCACCAAAAAGTACTGAATAAATGACCTTGTTTTTTCAAAATATTTACAAAAATGTCATCAGATTAACAAAAATGCGTTTATATGGCAGATTAACTTGTATTTCCCCTGATTAGGTACTAAAATTATACATAATATTATCTATTAGGTGGAAGTTTATGATCCTTGTTCTTCACTTTATGTGGAAGATTATCTAAATAAAAAAGAAGTGCAAAAAGCTCTTCATGTCAAACCTACAAAATGGGAATCCTGCAGGTAATTTTAATTTTAGTTTGAAATTGACAAGACTTTTTCTTAACTTTTATTTAATTCTTTAATTACAATTAATAGAATATTAATTTTTGAAGAATGGAATTTTTGCTTGTATGAACTCCGATCCAGTGGTTTTGAATGGCATGATAGTCCATCCACTATTTTACCAGTCATTCAGAAGCTCATGGCAAGCAACATTAGTGTGTGGATTTACAGGTAATTCAATATTGGATAATTCTTTACGCAATAACCCTGTTTCTAAATTAATACAAAGTATACACTTATTAACGCATAACTTTGACCATATTTGATAACAACTTTCGTGTTTCATTATTACTTACTACATGTACATATATATGCTCCTGTGTGACCAGCTTTTTTTAATTTAAACACACCGATGTATATTGGTATATATATTTTACAGTGGTGACGTTGATGGACGTGTTCCGATTACATCATCAAAGTACTCCATTAATGCGCTCAAACTTTCAATTAAAAATGCTTGGCGTCCATGGTACACATCAGATAATCAGGTACGTGACAAAATTGGTTAATTAATATTATCTCGATCTTAGGAAATGGAGTTGTACGTACTATGTTAATTTTTAGGTTGAAAAAATACGTGTGTTAATTAATTAGGAAAAAATTAAGCAAAGTATTAATTTCTATTTCTCTAATGTTTTTAATGAAACATTGGTTAAAAAAGGATTAGATGTACACAACCTTTATTCTAGTGATAATCGAGAAAGATAGTTCTTCATAAGTTTTCATATAACCTAACAAATGCATACGAGTACAGCTTACGTATGTTTGGCTAGAGAAATAACCAACAATTTTTATTTTTATTTTATTTTTGCATACAGGTTGGAGGGTATGTAGTAGGTTATGAAGGATTGGTGTTTGTAACCGTTAGAGGAGCTGGGCACCTAGTTCCAAGTTACCAACCAGCTAGAGCTTTGACCATGGTCTCGTCATTTCTCCAAGGAACTCTGCCTCCAAAGTCGTCTTGACATTGATTTCTCCATATTATGTGACGTTCTGACTTGACAGGGCCTTCTTATTCCTCGAAGAAAAAAAAATTAAATTGTATCCAAGTGCGTGGTGGATAATTGTAAACAATAGCAATAGGAAACCATTGATTAAGAAACTTTGCCCTACATTGTGCTCCATATATTTTTTTTTTCACTTCTTTCATAATTACTAATAATTATATATATTTTATATGTTATTATCTCTAACTTTAATTACTTGTTATATCATGTATGTACCTTTGCTAGCTATATTTTATATAACAAAAAAAAAGACTTTCTAATGGGAAGGTAGATTATTCTAGTTTTCCTCTGGCCTGGCTAGAGTCAACAAACTAACGCTATTTCACAATTTAGCATTTCCCAGTTCTTAGCAAGATTTTGGAAGCATATACTACATAACTAAATGACTACGACACTAAGATTAACATCAATCATACAAAATGGGGCGAAAAATGCACATACGTAACGCTAGACTAACACATGTACTAAATGGATATTTATCTATTCGAGGACGACAATTCACGAGCGAGTCTATTTATCTATTCGAGGTTTTCCAAACTAAAACTAGAAAAACGTCCATTGAATATTTAGATTTGAAATTTATTTATTTTTTTATATAAAAATAAATAATAAAATAATACAAGACAACTATTATCATGAGGTTTCATTTAATAAGCGTTTAAATAAATTTATAGATACGTCATTCTACTATATTGTCAATGTAAGACAACTCTTTTTGGTTATATATGATAAATGACCAATGAGTTTTAGCATGACCAATCTTTGTCCAATTCTCCAATTGATGATGATAAGCCAAATCTTACATTATTTATATGGGAAGTTTCCTCATTATGATCATTATCACTCCATTCTAAATAGTAAACTTAATAGCAAGAAAGATGAGCAAAGGCATACACTATTACTTTCTCTTACTATCCCTCTATTTTTGCTTTCTTTCAAACATACTCACCCCAAGTAATGCCAATGATCAAGTAACAAATTTGTATAAATTGCTCAAGTCTAAGAGGTTAAAAAGCCCCTCTCTTGCTGCTTCTTGGGTCACATTGCCAACCCAAATAACGGAAACTCAAGTTCATGTTGAACCTCAAGATGGTCTTATGGAGGCCGACAAGATCACCACCTTGCCCGGCCAGCCAAATGGGGTTGATTTCGATCAATATGCCGGTTATGTAGCTGTTGATCCCGCTCATGAGAAGGCATTGTTCTATTACTTTGTTGAATCCCCTGAGGATGCTTCTTCCAAACCTTTGGTTTTATGGCTAAATGGAGGTAAATGTAATATGATATTATAGAAGCTAATTATTTCATTAGTCTTTTATAGATGTTTAGTTATATCAATAAAACCTTTGCTTTAATTTCTTAGGTGTAGGAAATCAATATTAGGCCAATAAATATTGATGATATATGATGAGTAGTTAAACTACAAAGAAAGTGATTCTATATGATTTCAATAAATCCATTACAAAGTGGGAGTTTTTGTAGTGTGAATTGAAAATTTTGATATTTAATTCACGAATCACGACACATGGGTTTAGACCCACAATGATAGTGATAATAATAGTGGAATTTTATGCATGCATATGTTAATTTAAACTGTCTTTCTAGTGGTAAGTAAGAGCAACAACTATATCCAAAAAAGTAAAAATAAAGAACTTCATCATTTTAATATTGAAAATTAACACCTTATATCTTTCCTCCGCATGATAATAAAAGAAGTGCTTACTCACATTATCACTAACCCAGAGAATAATAACTTGATAGGTTCTATATACGTCTACAATACAAAACGGAATCACATTTTTTTTTTCTCTAGTTGACTACAACCATAATCTCGAGTTTACTTAAAACAATTTATTTGAGTGACACATGATAATGTGTATATATCCACGTGTCGCACAATCGGACATGTAAACGGAAGTGTGCACGTATTGTCTTACATATCAAATATATATCGACACATAGTTAATTATATCTTAATTGGCTTTAATATATATGTAGAATTTGTGGCGTAAAATTTTTCATTTAAATATAATGGGGCCAAGAGAATATAATACAAGTAAAATACTTTTGACTTTTCAACAAAAAAAAAAATACTTAGACGTTCATAGTGGAAAAATAGTCGTTCGTTGTTGTCAAAAGCGCGTAAATTGAACTTATTAGGTCATATATCACACCTTTAAAAATAATCTACTGCATTATTTACTCCATAATATCTTGTTATGCAGCGCATCTTTCTTCTTTGTATTCTTCAAAGGTTGATTAACTTCCTGTAAATTTGTAATTTAATTTTGTGATACAAATATGTACAAATTGAGCATTATATAGATAATGATTTTTGTTTTTTTGCTACTTAACTTCTTTTTCATAACTGGGCACCTTCTTCTGGTCCCTCTTAAGTTAGAAGTAATTATCAAATGAGCTAATAAACAACATTAGCTATTGGACATTTGGACCACCAGCCTACCACTACATGTCTACATTAATTATCATCATGAACTAAGCTAAGTTCATTGTCCCCATGCTCCTTTTGTGTAAACATGCATGCTTACTTCTTAATTAGTCGTTGCGCCTTTTTTTCAGCTATAATGTACCTTTTGATCGAGTTTTGATAAACTAAACTAATCATATACGGAGTAATAAATAATTATTTCGATTTACAACCATCACAATGAATCCTCAAAATTAAATTATTCGATAACTCCTAAGTTTTGTGGAAGATTTGTGTAACATTTCTTCTTAAAGAGTAAAAAAAAAAAAAAATTGTGTAATGATCTCCTAGATTGACATTTTTTAAGGGAAATTCTCTGTTTCTCATGGGGCATTTTTGTGAATAAATCAACAACATTTTCATCATTGTGGGCTCCACAATTGAATAAAGTTGTTGATTTATTAACGAAAATGCCATGTGAGAAAAAAAAATTTGTTTCTTACCATGAAAAAATGGAGCATCCTCTCTTTTTTGACTGACGCTAATGGGGCATTTTTGTGAATAAATCAACAACATTTTCATCATTGTGGGCTCCACAATTGAATAAAGTTGTTGATTTATTAACGAAAATGCCATGTGAGAAATAAAAATTTGTTTCTTACCATGAAAAAATGGAGCATCCTCTCTTTTTTGACAGACGCTAATGGGGCATTTTTGTGAATAAATCAACAACATTTTCATCATTGTGGGCTCCACAATTGAATAAAGTTGTTGATTTATTAACGAAAATGCCATGTGAGAAATAAAAATTTGTTTCTTACCATGAAAAAATGGAGCATCCTCTCTTTTTTGACTGACGCTAATGTAAATTTCAGGGCCAGGATGCTCATCGTTTGGCAACGGAGGATTATTAGAACTAGGACCATTCCGGGTAAAAAGTGACGGGAAAACACTAATTCGAAATCCTTATGCTTGGAACAAAGGTATGTTATTTAAGCCTTAAAGCATTATCATAACAAGAAGTTATTAAATTATACTGTAGGAAACAATGAACTAATTTATTATTTATCAAATTGTGTAATTGGCAGTGGCAAATGTGATCTTCTTAGAATCTCCGGTAGGAGTAGGATTTTCATATGGAAAGGAACCAGCCATCTATGCACAATCAGGGGATACGAGCACGGCTAAAGACGCTTACACGTTCCTTGTCAATTGGTTTGAGAGGTTCCCTCAGTACAAAAACCGCGAATTTTACTTAGCAGGAGAGAGTTATGCTGGTCATTATGTGCCTCAACTTGCTTATACCATCTTGCATAAAAACAATAACGCAAAACATGACAGCAGTTTCATTAATCTCAAAGGCATAGCGGTATTTACTCCTTATCATACACTTTAATTTGCATACTAACGAGTTAATATGTTCTTTTCTTGAGGTTTTAGATATAAAAGGGTAATAAATAAGTTCAGGTAGGTTCATATAAAGAGCGATAACTAACCCATGTGAAAAGAACGAAACCTAAATGACAAATCGTGTTATGCAGATAGGTAACGCTTGGGTAGATGATGCAACAAATACAGCAGGATTGTATGATTATTTATGGAATCACGCTACACACTCGGATGAGACACATGCCAAAATCAAGCAATTTTGCAATTTTTCCAAGGCAACAACATCCCAAAAATGCGAAGATTACAAGGATAAAGCTTGGGAAGAAGCAGGGAATATAGACATTTACAACATCTATTCTCCAGTTTGCTTAATGTCTGGAAATTCCAAAGCTCATATTCTTGATTCAGTATGTTTCTTCACCTTTTTTTCAAGCTAATTAAGTATTTATTACCTAAACTTAAATAAGCAGTGGAAGGGCATTATGCTCGATTAGTCTCCTACCCTTCCACTCGCAAGGTTGGGGGTTCAATTCTCATTAACAGGCGTTGAAAATGACCAAATTAAACATGAGTATGTCTAGTTTGGTGTTGCTTGGGGTGTTCTAGCTAGCTAGGATACAATTAGACATTTAGACTTACAAAGGGTTATGCATGTCTAATGATTAAAATAAATGATCAATAATGGATTATTGCCACTTAACTAGATTAGTGCCGTTTGATAGAGCACAAATTTGGGAAAACCTTGTTCCTTGTGAGGTTTCCTCGTATGTATTCATGTATTCTCTTATTTTGAATTAATGCACTAATCCGCTTACTTTCAAAAATAAGATAGCTAAAATAAATTATTGCATATATATATTCAGGTTGAGGTTTATGATCCATGTTCATCCAAATATGTGACAACTTATTTAAACACTAAAGAAGTGCAAAAGGCTCTCCATGCCAAACCCAAAAGATGGGAATCCTGCATGTACTTTTAATTTTATTTTGTTTCAAGTAATTACATGTACAAATCCTTAATTTTCCCCTGTTTTTTTTTTTATTTTCCTCAATTACAATAATTAGTAGATCGAATATCTTAATCAAATGTAAATTAATTATTCATGTGTGAAATCCAGTGGATTTAGATGGCAAGATAGTTCATTTACAGTGTTACCAATCATTCAGAAGCTCATTGCAAGCAACATTAGTATGTGGATGTACAGGTAAACAATTCAACTAGTTTATTGATCGAACTCTTCTCTTAATCTTTTATTTACTTTCAACGTAGTATTATTTTGACATATGATATCCGTATTAAAAATTGGTTTCATCTTACAGCATTGTACTGTCTCTATGTGTGCATTAGTAGGTTAGTAGTATAACAAAATCACATGTAAAATTAAAATACATCGCGATTTTAAACACATCTAATATAGTTGTACACTAGACAAATCGTGATTTTTAACTGACTATTGGTCTTTTTTAACAGTGGAGATGTTGATGGACGTGTGCCGGTCACATCATCAAAGTACTCCATTAACATTCTCAAGCTTCCAGTTAAAGATGCTTGGCGTCCATGGTACGACACAGACAACCAGGTATATAGAAATAAAAATTCTACGGAGTACTAAATAAGGGTTTGTTCTCATTGATTGAACTCAGCTGAACTGAACTGAACTGAATTGAAATGAATATTTTATAAGAGAAGGAAATTAGAAGCTGAACAGAACTGAACAGAACACTGAACTGAACTGAATTTCAACGTAAGAGAACAGGCCCTAAGTAAGACTTCATTTTGACTTATATTAGTTATATAGTATAACAATATATAGCATCGTTTTAATCCACCATCTTATTCAAAAGACGATCTCATACTAAATCTGTATTAGCCTAATTGTTACCAATATGTTATATAATAAGTATTTCAAACAATTAAGCTAAGAAATGCAGAAAATTTGATTATGATATGGTTAGAAAAGTGATAAACTTAAATAGTTTATTTTTGCATACAGGTTGGAGGATACGTAGTAGGTTATGAAGGAATGGTGTTTGTGACAGTAAGAGGGGCTGGACATCTAGTTCCAAGTTACCAACCTAAAAGAGCTTTGATCATGTTCTCATCATTTCTCCAAGGAAAACTACTTCCGAAATCGAGGATGATGAGCTAGTGATACAAGGCAAAAACAATTACTTACACAAGTAAGATTATATGACAAGAGGATTTATTTATGATGAAAATCATTTAGTAAAAAACTATAACGTACAAGAAAATATTGTCTTGTATTTATTATGGAAAACAAGCATCTAAACCTTAAAATACCTTATGTATTAATTATTTAGGGGACTCAATCCAGGTAAATGGTGTGTAACTGGCAACATCTGATGAAGGACCCTTGTAAAAAAGACGCTCAAACTTCCTTGTTGCTAAATTGTAAACAGAATCATTTCTACCATGACGTCCAAGACCCCTGAACTTATCAATACAAACACTATAATCCTCAGTATAGTAAACGCAATTAGGCTTAAAGCCATTGGCAAGACATTGAGAAGGAGATACCTCCACGGAAAAGGAAGAGTTTGAACCTATGAAAAATGCTCTATTTCCCAAGCTAGAAACTTCCTTAACCTTTCCATTATTAACATTCAACTCAAGTACCTCAAATCTTGAAGTGCAACAGCGCCGATCTTTAGATTTCCTCTCAAAATATCGAACCACTTGACTTGACGTATAATCAACAATTGGCCTAAAGACTTGACCAGGTAATAGAAGCATGTATCACTAAATACGGTTGTGGAGCTATTCGGCTTCTTCGCTTGCACATGTCTTTGACAAGATAGGTTAGCCACCACTCGAAAATGAGGACTACCTTGTGCTGTCTCAAATTTCACAATCCAACCATACCTATTAGTCCCATAAAACTCACCTTCGTAAAAAGTTACATCAACACAAGTAGAGTTAAGAAATCTTCCTATCTCGTGGACGTTGAGGACGTTAGGATATGGATTTGTTACGCGAACCCACATAACATCACCATTCTTCCAGTAAAACAGTTTTGAATGCGGCGTATCAAAATTGACCAATAAATCATAGAAGTATAAAAAGACAATGAAATCGGAAGTGGTTAAGGGGTTGGCTGATAAGGTGAACTTAAAACGAAGTGCACCAATGTAAAAAGAGTAAATTTTTGGGAGCTTGATTATGGCATTGGTGTAAGGGTTTAAAAGAGAACCTTCACCTGTAGTATTCGACAGCACAAGCAACCACCCAAGAGAAGATAACAACTTTTTCGGGTCTTTTCTTATGTTATGAAGAGGAAGGTTAATGTGATAAACCATTTTCTTAGATACGCTATACAAACGAAGGATCGTTGAGAAATCGTTCTTTCCTGGTAGCATCAACCATGGAAGCGTATGCTCATCACCCGAGCATGATTCTTTCAGATAAGCTCGAAACTTTGTTGCCTTTGCCGCTAGTCTCCAATGGCTACAAATTTTTTGTAAAGTCTCAAAGTCTTCGTAGAATTCCACATGTTCTACAATTTTAGTCACAATCTCTTTTGGCATATCACCCCAATCTCTCATCTTTGATTCACACTTCAACTCAAATCTAATAAGAATCCAAAAATAAATATATTTGCAACTATAAGTGATTATACATAAAAAATAAAAATAAAATAAAAACATTACAATAAATCAAGAGAAACAAAAAGGACAATACAAAATTGATCTCTTCATTAAAATTCCACTTCTTTTATCAAAACATTACGTAAATAATTTTAGGGATATTTGATTCGATTATCAAACTGATTAAGATCTTTCATATAACCTTATTCCGTAGTAATTAAAACCAATAGTTCAAATTTTCAAACCCTAAACTTGACAATTAAAAGTGAATTGACATGACGTTTACAAAAAGAAACAGCAAATTACATAATTAATCATAACCTGCTTAATTGAGAGATTCAAGTGTCAAAAGGTGCTTCGATGTAGAACGCTGAGTGCGCTTCAATAAAGAATTGAGAAAGAAAGGAGTTGGAGATTATTGTCTATTCGGCTATTCCTATCGGGCTATTAGTAGAGCCGTCAAAAGTTGCCCTAATCCGAAATACCGACTCAAACTCGATTATTAACCGACCCATCTGAACTCGAAAAAATGGTGACCCAAACCCGGCATGACCCGACCAAAAACCAACCCTAGACCCGAGTTGACCCGGGTATGTGAGACCCGAACCCGAACGTGAATTGACCTGGAGATGACCCGACCCGAATGTAACCCGTAAATTATTGACCTGAACCGAACCTGACGTGAACCGAAATTGACCCAAACCCGTTTTAACCCGTCAAAACCCGAATTTAACCCGACTTGTTACTAACCTGACCCGTTCCTAACCCGACCCGAATTTAACCCAACCTATTACAAACTCGACCCAAAATCAACCCGACTTGTTATTGACCTGACCCAAATCCAACCCGACTTGTTATTGACCAGACCCTAATTTTACCAAACCTATTACTAACCCGACCCAAAAAGTTCAACCCGATTTGTTATTAACCCGACTCAAAATCAACATGACTTGTTATTAATTGACCCGACCTAAATTCAACCCAAATTGTTCCTGACCCAAATTCAAATCACCTTAAATACAATTTAGACCACCTCATTATTGTTGATCAAAACATTTTATCTATGGAGACCAAGTCTATCCAGGCCAACAAAAGAAAGGAGCATCATCCTTAAATTTAAGAGTTAAATATAGTATATATTTGTTGTATGGTCAAAGCAGATAATTATCTTCCTAAATTATAGACTATAGTTCCCTAGTATATTGCCATATATATTATAGTCAAAGAAAATAATTAGCTTGATAAAAATGATAATTATCTATTTATAATTAGTGGAACCTGAATATGACCAGACTTGGAAATAACCCGGCCTGATTGGAACTTGCAAATTATTGACTTGAACATACATAACCCGACTTGAATCCGAGAATGACCCGACTTGGAAATGACCCAACCTGATTATAACCCGCAAATTATTGAATTAAACCGAACCCGACTTTAACCCGAGAATGACCCGACTTGAAAATGACCCAACATGAAAATGACCCGACTTAATTATAATCCGCAAATTATTACTTGAATCGAACCCGACTCAAACCTGAGAATGACCCGCGTGACTTAATTTTAACCCGCAAATTATTGACTTGAACCGAACCCGAATCGAACCCAAGAATCACCCTAACCCGTGAAAACCCGAATTAAACTCGATCTATTGTTCACCCGACCCGAATGTAACCTGACCTGTTATTAACCCGACCAAAACCCGATAAGAAGTATGACCCAACGTGACCCGACTCAAGCATGACCCAACCCAAACCTGACCCGCATAGGTTATGGAATTAATCCAAATTGACCCGACCTACTCTTACCGACCCAAACCCGACCCATTTACCTGGATTGACAGCTCTATCCGAAACCTCCAAAATTTCTCAAAAGCGTGGACATTAGCCTTCAATTTTGGAATTTTTTGACTTTTTTTCACCCGAAAATAAAAATTGACGAAATGTTTACCATTGTCCCTAATACCCTCCAGAAGTCCAATTGGTTGGGTTGAACCACCCAATTTGCCTTTAAACGACCAATTTACCAGTTTACAACTTGCACCGATTTCATTAAATCACGCCTACCACGAACATATATGACAACATATAATGATCATATATGGTTCCAAACAGTATTATATGACCCTAAGATGTATCCACTAAAATCTCAATGCTTTTCGACACCGGGCTCCGAAACATATGAAATTTCTCAAAAAGCATGGATATTAGCCTTCAATTTTAGAATTTTTTTGACCTTTTTTACCAATTTGGCGAAATGTTTACCATTGTCCCAAATACCATCCGGGATTCCAATTGGGTGGGTGAAACCATCCAATTTGCCTTCAAACTACCAATTTACCGATTTACAACTTGCACCGATTTCATTAACGCAAGCCTACCATGAACATTATATTCATGACAACAAATAATGATTACATATGGTTTCAAACGATATTATTTGACCCTGGGATGTATTCCCTAGAATTTCAAGACTTTTAGACATCGGGCTCTGAAAACTCCAAAATTTCTCAAAAAGGTGGATAATTAGCCTTCAATTTTTGAATTTTTTGACTTTTTTTCACCTGAAAATAAAAATTGCCGAAATGTTTATCATAGTCTCTAATACCCGCTGGAATTCCAATTGGGTGGATGGAACCATCCAATTTGTCTTTAAACGGCCAATTTACCGGTTCATAACTTACATGGATTTCATTATCTCAAGCATACTACAAACATTTACTCCCTCCGTCCCAAAAAGAACGACCCATTTGGGTTGATTACGCGGGTATTAAGGAAGTTAAGTAAAAAGAAGTAAAAGTATATTGGAAAGATAAATTTACATGGGGTTTGTAAAAAAAATAGAGAGAGAAAGTAATAAAATAACATGGAAAATGAAATTTTTATATGGGGAAGCTAATTTTGCACAAATATTGTTGCAAATTGGTGGTGTTTTAATGCAAATGGGTCATTCTTTTTGGGACAAAGTTTTGGCCAAATGGGTCGTTCTTTTTGGGACGGGGGGAGTATGACAACATATAATGATCATATATGTTTCCAAATGGCATTATATGAACCCGAGATATATCACCTAAAATATCAAGAATTTTCTACACTAGGCCCCGAAACCTCCCAAATTTTTCAAAAAACGAGGATATTTGCCATCAATTTTGGAATTTTTTGTCTTTTTTTTGCCCGAAAACAAAAATTGACGAAATGTTTACCATGGTCCCTAATACCCTCCGAGAATCCAATTAGGTGGGTGGAACTATTCAATTTGCCTTTAAACGACCAATTTACCGGTTTACAACTTGCACGGATTTAATTAACTCAAGCCTACCACAAATATCTATGACAACAAATAATGATCATATATGGTTCTAAACGGCATTATATGACCCCCAAATGTATTCCCTAAAATCTCAAGACTTGCGACACCGGGCCCCGAAACCTCCAAAATTTCTCAAAAAACGTGGACATTAACCTTCAATTTTGAAAATTTTTGAATTTTTTTCAACCGAAAATAAAATTTGCCGAAATGTTTACCATGGTCCCAAATACTCTCTGGGAGTCCAATGAGGCTGGTGGAACCACCCAGTTTGCCTTCAAACAACCAATTTACCGGTTTACAACTTGCACGGATTTCATTAACTCAAGCATACTATGAACATTTATGACAACATATAATGATCATAAATGATTCCAAACGGCATTACATGACCCCGTCCCCTATAATTTCAAGACTTTTCGACACTGGGCCCTAAATCCTCCAAAAATTCTCAAAAAGCGTGGATATTAGCCTTCAATTTTGAGATTCTTTACTTTTATTCGCCCGAAAATAAAGCTGAAATGTATCCCATGATACCTAATATCGTCCAAAAGTCCCATTGGGTGGATGAAACCATCCAATTTGCCTTTAAACGACTAATTTCTCGGTTTATTACAACTTTCACCGATTTCATTAATTCAAGCCTACCACGAACATTTATGACAACAAATAATGATCATATATGGTTCCAAACGGCATTATATGACCCCGAGATGTATCCTCTTGAATTTCAAAACTTTTTGACACCGGGCCCCTGAAACCTTAAAATTTATCAAAAAGCGTGGATATTAGCCTTCAATTTTGGAAAATTTTGACTTTTTTTGCCCGGAAATAAAAATTGCCGAAATGTTTACAATGGTCCCTTATACCCTCCGGGAGTCCAGTTGGGTTGGTGGAACCATCCAATTTGTCTTTCAACGACCAATTTACTAGTTTACAACTTGCACGGATTTCATTAACTCAAGCATACTACGAACACTTATGACAACATATAATGATCATATATGGTTCCAAACGGAATTATATGACCCCAAGAAGTATCCCCTTAAATATCAAGCATTTTCTACACCAGGCCCTGAAACCTCCAAATTTTTTCAAAAAACGTTGATATTTGCCTTCAATTTTGGAATTTTTTGACTTTTTTCGCCTGGAAATAAAAATTTCCGAAATGTTTACCATGGTCCCTAATATCCTCCGGGAGTCCAATTGGGTGGGTGGAACCATCCTATTTGCTTTAAATGACCAATTTACCGGTTTACAACTTGCACAGATTTCATTAATTCAAGCCTACCATGAACATTTATGACAACAAATAATGATCATATATGGTTCCAAAGGCCATTATATGTCCCCGAGATGTATCCCATATAATTTCAAGACTTTTTGACACCGGGCCCCGAAACCTCCAAAATTTCTCAAAAAACGTGGATATTAGCCTTCAATTTTGGAATTTTTTGACTTTTTTTTGCCCGAAAATAAAAATTGGCGAAATGTTTACCGTGGTCCTTAACACCTTATGGGAGTCCAATTGGGTATGTGGAACCATCCAATTTAATGTTAAACGGCCAATTTACCACTTTACAACTTGCACCGATTTACCGGTTTACAACGACCAATTTAATAAACTTGCATCGAACCCGACTTGAAACGAAATTGACCCTAACCCGTTTTAATAGACTACCTTTCTAATTCTTTAACAATGACAGAGTACGTAATATATATATAGCCACAAAACAAAACAAAACAAAACAATGATCGCGTAATATAGGTACTACATACGTACTCAACATTCAACCTTCCATAATTATGCAAGTATTATAATTATAAATTTATTTATTTTTTTAAAGAAATAATACTCTGTAATTTTATTCAGTTTTACATTAATTGTTTATATACTAATTATAGCTTATTTTGGTGCTAAAAAAACCTACTAAATTGCAATAATAAGAACCTAACAGAAAAAAAGAGCACAAAAAAATTAACAAACTTTATTTCAAACGCGTTACCTCTTCTAATAAATACCTCTCTTGCTCTCTTAACAAATTTTCATCACCCAAAACAATATTAAAAAAAATCTCTTAAACTCCTACCCAAACAAACATGGCTAGTAAATTTGTAACTTTGCTTATTTTCTCTTTTTTACTAGCCATGGTACCAAAAACATGTTTGGGTAAGAAATCCGGCCTTGCAACGTTTAATGCCATTGATGTTTGTTGGCGACGAAACCCTAATTGGATTAATAGTAGGGAAGATATTGCAAAATGCTCAGCGGGTTTTGCAGGTAAAATGTTTAACAACATTGGCAAAGATGTGAACAAATATGTAGTCACTGATCCTAGTGATAATGCAATGAGCCCGAAACCGGGAACTCTTAGGTATGGAGTGACTATGGTACCGGGGAAAGTATGGATCTCATTTCAAAAAGACATGGAGATTAAACTTGAAAGGACTCTTGTTGTTGGTAGTTATACAACCATTGATGGTCGAGGTGCTATCGTTCATATTACTAATGGATGCCTCATGCTATACAAGGTACTTTAATATATACTCTTTTTGCATTTTTGTTTGTTACATGCATGCTAAACTTCAATTATATTATACTACCTCCGTTAAATGTTATGTGCAACTTTGGAATATTTTATATCTCACAAATAATACTCCAAAGATGCACATAACTTTTTACTTACGTTTAAAAAAAAATCAGGTTTGATAAAAATGTATTGATAGATAGTAACTTCCAAGTAAATAACAAGTAAGATCTTCTATTTATTCTAATGAACACATTTTAAAATTCAACTAAACTTCAACAATAACTATAAATGGTAATCATTTTTTAGCTATCATCCAACTATTTGGAATTTAACAGCTTAAATTTTACATGTATACATCATGACTAAATCAAACTTATTTCTTCATGGTATGCTTAGGTTACTAATGTGATCATCCACGGGTTGCGAATTCACCATTGTCGATCCCAACCAGCAGGCTCGGTTATGGGACCTGGTGCAAAGTTGTTGCCAATGAGCAAAATGGACGGTGATGCCATAAGAATGCTTGGCTCAACAAAGGTGTGGATAGACCACAATACCCTCTACAGGAGCGAAGATGGCCTCATCGATGTAACCCTTGGCTCAACCAACATTACCATCTCCAACAACTGGTTTCGCGACCACAACAAGGTCATGCTACTAGGCCATGATGATGATTTCAAGGACGACAAGAACATGAAGGTCACGGTAGTCTACAACCGATTTGGCCCTAACTGCCACCAGCGTATGCCAAGGTCTAGTTAATTCTTATTCTTCTTTGGTGATCATTGCAATTGTGTTACTTTCAAGGTACATTCTAAAAGATTGTGGTATGGTATTGCAGAGTTCGTCATGGTTATGCTCATGTAGCTAACAACTTATATCTAGGATGGGAAGTTTACGCCATTGGAGGAAGCATGAGCCCTAGCATAAAGAGCGAGTCTAACCTCTTTGTCGCGCCTAACTCTGGAACGAAACAGGTAAATTCTTTTGCTCTATTAGAATAGTTTATATATAGACATACAAAATCAATTGTGCTATTAAATTTAGACATATTAACTAAGCAATAGAGCTTTTTTTTTTTTTTGTTAAAGGTTTTAATGGACATGAATGACAAGAGTACTGGAAAAGGGATATGGAACTTTAAATCGGTGGGAGATGTCTTAGAAAATGGAGCTTCTTTCAACGAAACCGGTTCTGGTTTTGTAAAACCAAACTACAACAATGAAGAAAGATTTCCCGTCGAAAGTGGTAGGATTGTAAGGCAACTTACAAGATCAGCTGGGGCTCTACGTTGCCAAGGAGGATCAATCTGCTAAATGGATTCACTTGATTATGTAATTTTTGTTATATGATCATGAAGATCATTTAAGTTTCAGTACAAAATCATGTGAATCATTCATACGAGGGTGTTTATTATCAATGTATGTTAACATGGGTGTTAAATACATGTATGAGATATCAAATATTAATTCAATCAATAAAATTTTGATCCCATAATATTTTCTCTAATTAAGAATAACAGATAACCGGTGGGTACTAAAAGGGCCGGATCCACAAACGCGCCACCGGCCTTTGCCCGAGCCCGGCTAACAGAAGTTTGGGGTTACTAGAGTCTTTCCTAATTCCCTGAAGTCCTCTAACAAAGCTTTACAAAATGAGTGAAACTGTGACAGACTGAAAGAGCTTGTACACCGAAATACTACAAAATCATGTGAATCAATAATTTAAAGGTGTTTGTTTAATAAATACTTCCGTAGATACTACTACCTCCGTTTCATATTATTTGCAACGATTAGACTTTTTTCCTCTCCACTTTATGTCAAATAGTTGCAAATAATATGAAACGGAGGTAATATAAAAAAAAATTTAAGTTTTTATCAAAGTAAATTAATAATCTGCAGTTAGTAAACTTCATTATATTAAAATGGCTGACATTTTTATAGACCATATCATAGAAGTAATTGCAATGTATTTAAATTCAAAAACATAATGGCCTTCAAAAATAAACGAAATGCTTGTAGTTCTCTATTATGAATCAGTGTAAATATTACTCAACAAAAAATGTACATCAGAGAGACAATTGGAAAGCAATAAAATTAATTTTTTTTTCAAGATGATACATGCTGTCTAGTTTACATGCCTGATCATTATCTCAGTGTGAACACGAACAGCCATGCTCCTTTTCGATACTGGCAGAGGTGGTAGTGGCTGTTCTGTAACTCTGTTCCCAGGTATCCACAGGTGCAGCCTGCGAGTGCGGAACATGACAAGGGTGTTTCTCTCTCTTGTCTCCTTTTATTTGCTTCAAACCATGTTTGAGCGCAGGCAACAGTGCTTCCATACATTCAGCCACAGCATTTGGATTACCCGGCATATTGATAATCTGTCTCAGTGAAAAACACGAAGATGCAAAATTAGATAACTTAGAAATATTAGAATACACTTATACAGGACAAATGTCTACCCTGTATATGGTTAGATTACCCATATGATGTGGCATACAATATGATAATCAAACATTTTATACAAAAGTAAATATTGGTGAATATCAATTTCCCACTTAGCTAAGTAAATCATAATTTTAATTGTTTATGTGGATAGATTACCTACCGAGTAAATGCAGCAATCTCTAACTTTTATTGTATTACATGTTTACGAAGGTACTAGACTAGATTATACTTTGTATTAAAGCTAAGTTTAATGCTTTCAGCATAGCATAGGCAAGAAACGGTACTAGAGAAGCAATCACAGATGTGCCCTTTGTACAACATAGCTTGACAAGGGGTACACTCACTTTATTTATACAATATTTGAAGTTGTCATACTTGACAGGAAAAGCACAAGCTTAGTCAAGAAAATTAATCCAAGAACTGCTTTAATTCAATTTGTTATATTGCAAATACTTTTTTCCTTAGGAATGCAAAATTAAGTTTGGACATACCAGTGTAGATCCTCTTATTCCTGCAGCTGAACGCGACAGCATGGCAAATGGCGTCACCTATGAGGAGGAAAACAGAATAGCATACATCTTTATGACTTGGAAATGTAGCAATAGAAAGAACAATAAAACAGAGACCAAGTTACTGTTCTCTGTAAAAGATCATTTTTATGAATAATACTCGAGTAACATGACTAAAAACTAAAAAAAAAATAAAAAAAAAAAATAAATAAACACAAGATAATTGATATGTTGAACTTCTTGTCCACCTCTAGTCGTTGATATCTTCAATTTTGAATGAAGTAGGAATTATAAAACAAATTATGAGGGAGAATTACCTTGAGACTCTCTTGCATCATGACATATAGAAGTCCTGGAGTTTCCTTTTCCACTACATCTTTTGTTGCTTCTGGAGTAACATCCCTAGGGGTGAAACCGGTGCCACCTACATCACAAGTTTTAAACCAAGATATTAACACATAGAAAGAACTTGAAACAAAGACACCAAAAGATTTGATTTCTAGAACAAAATCGGGCTAGTTCATAGAGCAGTGAGAGCACAAATATTTTCAGCAACATTGTTTCTGACCCAAGTTATAGTTTAGCATTAGTTTTTTGGAGGTTGAACATAAAATCATTGATCCACTCACCCCTAGGACCATAGTGCAGCATGAAATTGTTTTAGTAATCATTGGAGTCAGAGAAACAAATTGAAACATTTTTCACGCCATTCAAGTTTAGGTGTTAACTCTTTAACTTTCATATTGTCGAAGGTGACAAAAATAACAGTGCTCTGTGTGTCTTCCACAGTGCATGCCTGGTCACTTGTAAGAAGCATAGCCCCAACTCACCAGCAAGTTTAATTCAGGGTAGACTTTGCATTAGTAGATTTGTTAAAAGAAACGGAGCTATAGACACCAATTCATTTACCTAGTGTGATGATGAGGTCTACTTTATCTACATCACTCCATCTCTTTAAAGCATCCTTAATCTTGGGTACATCATCTGGAACAACAGCAGTTGAAACTACCTTGGCCCCTCCTAGCCTCTCCGATGAAGAATTAATAACAGAAATAGCCCTTGGGCCACTGCAAATACATGAGAATAGAGCATTGATACTTCATATAAGAGAATAAGTAATTATGATTTGAAAAGCAAAACAAAATAATATCAGGGAGCACTGGATATGATCTAAAGCCAATAAAGGGGGTTGATGGCCTTATTCATATCTCCACAACATGGGCATCAACACTTCAACATTACCCTCAATGCCCCTAAGAGGTTTTTGTTCAAGGCAAGGTAAGAAGTAAAGAAGGCTGGGAAATACACATCCTTGCTCTTGATCCAGATGGTAATAATAGAATGATCATCTGCTTCTCGATAGATAAGAAGTGCCCATGTCATCAGTTACATACTTAGAATAGTTGTTATTATTAAGTTATTAAGCATTTGGCTTAATTACATGTGGACAAAGGTAATGGTATCCAGAGTTTATACTTTAACATACTAAATGCCTTATAAGACAAGTACGTACTACATAGGTGCCAAAAACCCAAACAATGTAGCAAAACAGGTGTGCTACCATGTCCCACTCAGACAAGGAGCAACATCATTTTTGCTTTCTTTCTGTAGCATCAATGACGTGACCTATTTTGAAATGATGATTCAAGAAGGCGTATCCAGATGCAACAGCTATATATCTTCATTGGCATGGTTTGAGGGTCAAAATTAACATTTGAAACTCACTAGAGCTGTCAAATGGTAGCATTAATCAAATAAATAGTATTGTAAGGTAATTGTTTAAACAAGTAATAAAATATCAAGGTAGCTGTTGGAAAATAAAATATAAAAAAAAAAAAAGGAATATAAACGATAGTTTATCCACATTTTCACAAAAAGATAGTTTATGAGCATATTCATATCATGAACATGTTTTCCTGAGGTCATCCAACAATTCCACCATGGAAACAAAAAAGCTCATTTTCAAGGAAGCATTTACTCTGCCGATTGCAATACGTTTTGAGATAAAAGTTCATTTTTTATTTATATGTGCTCTTTCTTACGGCCCAGTACAATAAATAAACATGGTGTAACACCAATCATATCAAGAGTCAATTGTTAAAGGCATTGGATGAGCCAAAAAAATTGAGAAGAAATGTATAATGTGACTGAAAGAGTGCCACCTGCATTAAATGTTTAGCTAACCTTGCATGCATATGAATTGTGAATTACTCTATCCAATTCAATTGGCTGAAAGAGAACCTCACTAAGGCTTGTATATAAGCATGTACTCTATTCTAGTTGAGTGTAGTTAGAAATTAAAGTCATTGATTGTCTCTTTCATTCAATGGTTACCCATATTGTGCTTCCTTTTTTTCAAGGAAATGTTCCACTCAAAATACCTTTGTAAATCAAAATTGAAACAGAGCCTTTATCTTGCTTACCTACGATCAGGCCCAGCCCCTGATGCGACTGTATCACTAACTGTCAGAATAGCAACTCGAACATCATCATTTGGGGAGTTGCTCATAGTTGTTTCAATAGGTGAACTCCGTATTGATGAATCTTTTTTCATAGTAGAGCTCAGTTCTGAAATAACAATTGCAGATACGGATGTTCCAGCAGGAAGCAAGGTGCCTCCAACTGGAAGCTCCAGCAGCGCATTTGCTGACTTCATACTTAAAAGACGACTGCTCATCTGTCGACCAGTGCTCTCAGCAACAAAACTAAAATTCACAGAAAGAACACATTATTAAACTTTTAAGAAATTTCTTAAGCTATAAACTGAATGCAATTTTATGAACAGACTCTCATTTGTAACTTTTAAAGACTCGAAATGGAGAGCAGTAACTTAGGGAAGGAGAATAAAGGAAGTAGCTAAAGGGAAAGAATAATAATAATAATTAAAAAAAAAAAAAAAAAAAAAGTAAATTGGAAAGAGGAATCATCTTTAAGGGAGGGACCGAATATTACCCAGGCTTCCCTGATCCATCATTTTCCTTCCAAGTAACAATCGCACGGTGAAATTCAGGACGGGCAGGGTCTGTTTTGATGGGCTGCACAAGGCGGGCATGAACCCTATACATGAAACAAAGCATGCAGATGGCTTGAGGCGCATTCAAGTGATCCCAAAAAAATATCAAGAAGGATTAAATAAAACATGATATAGAATAAAGAAAGGCAAAATCAAATTTAGAAACAAAGAGTATTAGTAACCTCAGAACATCAGAGTTAGTCTGTCCAGAGAGAAAACGTATGGTAGGCACCACAAAGAGGTGGAAACAGACTAAACAGCTAACAGGATTTCCAGGCAAACCAAAGGCCAGAACTTTATTAACATTCACATTTTGAGTTGGCTTCAAATTGATCTCAGCAAATGTCAATGGCTTCCCTGGCTTCATAAGAACCTAAAGCATCCAAAGCTATACTACAAAATCAGTATGAATAAAACAAAAATACATTAATAAATGCCAGCATGTTCTGTGATCTTTAATCTACTATTCAGGATAGAAGTGCAAAAACATAAATATATCATAATTCACACAGCATTAGAGCAACTTGTTTTATCATTTTATCATGAGCTCATGGATCTTAAAACAAGTAATTAACCTTAGAATATACGATTCAAAGGCAACTATAGTCACCTACTTACCTTGCTGAAATGCACTATTCCCTTCTTCTCAAGCAATGGTTTCACATAATCTCGGTCTCCCATAGAAACACCACCAGATGTTAAAATTATGTCCACTCCATCAGAAAAGGCCTTGTCCATGATTTTCTCAAGCTCCACTTCATCATCACGAGCAATTCCAAGGTCTACAATACTGCAACTCTGTTGTACAGCAGCTGCTAGCAGCATAGCACGGTTGGAGTCCCTAATCTACAATGAGACATAGTATATATTTTCGTGGAAAAGTCATTCGATCAGGAGAATATGTCAAATGAACGACACCCGGAGGCATTCCAAGTAAACTGAACTCGTTACACCCCACCTATTTTATGCTCAAAGCACACCATCAGCCCTCCAAAACCATCCTAATTCTAGCAAAAAGGAACATTAAGATAAGCTGAACTACATGAAAGGGAAAAAAAATAAGACAATAAGGCATGGACAAGGAAAGCATGCGAAAAGAGAAATGTTTTACATTCAGTTTGTTCATGCAGATCTCTAGAAGCCTAGGCGCAACCACCTACCTAGATATTCGAAGAAGCTTGATTGCATGTGATGAAATATCTAATTCGGACACCACCCCTCCAAAAAAATAAAAAAAATAAATAAATAAATAAAAACAAACAAACTTTAAAAGGCATACTAATGATATTTATAAGTTAGACTTCAAAGATTAATATAAAGTTTCTGGCATTCCATTCACATCTAGAGATCAACAGCACAGTCAAGTTATGATACCTATTTATTTTACAAGCATACCCTATGTATAAACTAACTATCAAAGTCAGGCCCAATCCCCAAGCTCTGATTAGATATAATCTTTAAATACATAAAACAGAGAGGCAAAACTTAAAATACAAAGGAAAGATGGAAAAGATCCATGTATCTACCAAGAGGGAGGTAAAGAAAGCAAGAAACTGGCAACTACTATTGAGTTCTGACAATAGCAAGCAACTTAGAATCAAGTGGAACAACAAAGATTTTGGTACCAAAGTACATATATACTACAATCCATCCTCGTGAAGTACCTGACCACAGCCTAGATTTTTGGTTGTTGGCTCCACTAGTTCATCTCCAGTTGAAAGCACACCTATTGTAGGAGTACGATAAACCTGCAAGGAAGACCATGTAATCTACTTTTTGCAACTCAAAGAAAAGGAAGCTAATAAACAAAAGGACATGAGCATGGAGCAGTCACTAATATACCTTCACCATTGTCACGCCAACAGTGGCAAGCAGTCCAATTTCAGAGGCACCGACAAGATGACCAGACTTCAACACCACAGCATCTTTCTCAATGTCACAGCCCTTGAGAAAAAGATTGTTAGATGTAAATAGTGAGAGAGTATCAATCAACCCTAGGAAAAGCTTATCAAGTACTAGGACCTCCACAAATTGCCATCTTAAAAGATGTCAATGAACAGAATATATAAAGATATTTACAAAGAAAAGTGTGATCTTTTTTTTTTTTTTTTTTTTTATGGAAGAAGGAAAGTGTGATCTTGACGAGGAAAGATTTACCACTGGGCGAACATCAACACCTGGCCTTGTTTGCACCAATATTCTTACTCGCTTAGGCTGACTAGGATCACTTTCAATTCGTTCAGTGTCCTCCACTTGAACAACCGCATCAGCTCCATCAGGGATAGGCCCTGCTCGACATCAGAAGAAACAATCAGCAAATTTCTGCTAAAGTTCCATCAATGTCTGAGAAACACAATGTTCAATATTTGTCTTTCACAAAGCAAGCAAATAAGATAAGCTAAATGAAGTTAATGAACGAAATGGAGGTCTAACTAAGTGCAATCGTAAGAGATCTGAATGGGTAATCTATATCCAGCCACTATAAAATATTACTCACACAGAAAAGTAAAAATAAAGGTAATAAAAGACTTGGCTACAAAGCCTACAATATGATTACAAAGATGTCAGCCAAACCATTATCATGACATTCTGCATTTACTTCCTGGTCCAAATTCCATGGAAGCTTTTATGCAACTCTACTCTTCTAATTCTTTATATAAACAGTTCCTATTTAGATAGCAGAATCATATTCATCTTACATTCTTACCTCCAGTAGTCACATATGCAACAGTTCCAGGAGTCACAGTCACACCAACAGCATCGCTTCCGGCCCGAGATTCAGTAATAACAGGATACACTCCAGGACCATCCGCAGCTACCACTGCATAACCATCCTGTCAACATTACAACCGCTTGAAATCCATAAAATCTTCCCAAAAAAAAAAAGGCATTAATCAAATACCCATCTAATTGAAGAACACTAAAACAACCCTATAACCCAAACCCAATATATTAGATTAAATAAAAATATCCCAATTAAAGAACACCCCTTTTTTTTTTTTGAGGGGAAAGAACACCCCATTTAGTAATATATAAACATTTAATTGAACTTGGTCAATAATTACACAAACTTGATGATAATCAAGCAACCCATTAAAAAATTAGCAAAACCCTAAAACTAAAATCAATTAAATTACAAACGGGTACTGCTAAAAAACGAAATCAAATCAAAATAAAAAAATAAAAAGAAATTAATGAGATGAAAAATACCTTAATGGAGGCAGGGTAAGGAGGAAGAGGATCAGGAGCTTGAATGTCTTGGGCCAAGGTTTTACCGAGAGCTTGGTGAAGTGGGACCGTCACTGGTTGAAGACGTTGAGCAACTCCAAGTACGATTTTCAGTGCTTCTTCAACGGTTATCATCTTCACTTCTTCTCCCCAAACTAGTCTTCTCTTCTTCTGTTTTGTTTTTAGTGAGAGAGAGGCTGATACGTAGTATTTTGGATGTCCCAATTCCAGGCCCTACTTTTTTTTTTTTTTTTTTTTTTTTTTTTTTTTTACGATGGTAAGAAAAAAAGTAAACAATGGGAAACCCTCCTCACGAGGGGAATTCCTAATACGTCGGAAGAGAGGAAGGGAAATAAAGAATAATTATTACCAGGAACTATATCCATACTATCACTAACTAAATGATCAACATTTACTATTCAGTCCGCTGCTTGATTTGCCACTCGAAAGATGTGACGAATGCTCCAATTATCGAAATTGCTAAGAAGTGAACAAATGTCTTTAATAATATGATCAATTTGCCATGGTGTTGACCAGATGCCATTAACAGAGTTGATTACTAAAAGATTATCACCTTCAATTATGATATTTTTGATCCCACACTCAAGAACTAGAAGAATTCCTTTATGAAGAGCCATGGCCGCTGTTATGAAAACCTTGGTGGTGCCAAGGTTGAAAGCGCGAGCTCCAAAACTGCCCCACTACTGTCTCTGACGAGAATCCCTGTTGTTGTTGACTTCTTGAGTACTGAACCGTCAAAATTGAATTTATATATTAGGCCATTCGGGTGTATAAGTATACGGAGTATTTGATGTATTGTACTCTATATTATATCGTGTAGTTGGGGTTAGAGCTGTCAATTCGGGTAAATGGGTCGGATTTGGGTCGGGTAAGAGTGGGTTGGGTCAACTCGGGTCAGGTCAATTCGGATTAATTCCATACCCCATGGGGGTTGGGTTTGGGCTGGGCCATGCTTGAGTCGGGTCACGTCGGGTCATACTTCTTATCGGGTTTGCGTCGGGTTTAGGTCGGGTTAATAACATATTGGGTTACATTCGGCTCGGGTGAACAATAGGTTTAGTTTATTTCAGGTTAAAGCAGGTTAGGGAAATTCTCGGGTTCGAATCGGGTTCGGTTCAAGTCAATATTTTGCGGGTTAAAATCAGATCGGGTCATTAGTCAGGTTCGGTTCAAGTCAATAATTTGTGGATTATAATCAGGTCGGGTCATTCTTGGATTCAAGTCGGGTTCGGTTCAAGTCAATAATTTGCGGGTTATAATCAGGTTGGGTCATTTCCGAGTCGGGTCATTCTCGGATTCAAGTTGGGTTATGTTCAAGTCAATAATTTGCAGGTTACAATCATGTCAGATCATTTTCAAGTCAGGTTATATTCGGGTTCAACTAACTATAAATAGATAATTATCATTTTTATCAAACTAATTATTTCCTTTGACTATAATATATATGGCAATATACAAGGGAACTATAGTCTATAATTTAGGAAGATAATTATCTCCTTTGACCATACAACAAATATATACTATATTTAACTCTTAAATTTGAGAATGATGCTCCTTTCTTTTGCTGGCCTAGACCGACTTGGTCTCCGTAGACAAAATGCTTTGACCAACAATAATAAGGTGGTCTAAATTGCATTTAAGGTGATTTCAAATTGGGTCAGGAACAATTTGGGTTTGAATTTAAGTCGGGTCAATAACAAGTCGTGTTAATTTCGAGTTGGGTTAGTAACAAATCGGGTTGAATTTTTGGGTCGGGTAATTAAGAGGTCTGGTAAATTAGAGTCGGGTCAATAACAAGTCGGGTTGAATTTAGGTCTGGTTAGTAAAAAGTCGGGTTAAATTCGAGTTTTCACGGGTTAAAACGGGTTTGGGTCAATTTCGGTTCAAGTCAGGTTCGGTGCAAGTTAATTAAATTGGCCGTTGTAAACCGGTAAATTGGTGCAAGTTCTAAACCGGTAAATTGGCCGTTTAGAAACAAATTGGATGGTTCCACACACCCAATTGGACTCCCAGAGGGCATTAGGGACCATGGTAAAATTTTCGACAATTATTATTTCCGGCCGAAAAAAAGTCTAAAAATTCCAAAATAAAAGGTTAAATATCCACGCTTTTTAAGAAATTTTGAAGGTTTCGGGGCCCGATATCGAAAAGCCTTGAGATTCTAGGGAATACATTTCGGGGTCAAACAATGTCGTTTGGAACCATATATGATCATTATTTATTGTCATAAATGTTTGTGGTAGGCTTAGGTTGATGAAATCGGTGCAAGTTGTAAACCGGTAAATTGGACGTTTAAAGGCAAATTGAATGGTTCCACTCATCCAATTGAACTACTAAAGGGTATTAGAGACCATGCTAAGCATTTCGGCAATTTTTATTTTCGTACTCAAAAATTTCCAAAATTGAAGTCTTAATGTCCATGTTTTTTGAGAAATTTTGGAGGTTTCGGGGCCCAGTATCACAAAGTCTTGAGATTTTAGGAAATACATCTGGGGTCATATAATGCCGTTTGGAACCATATATGCTAATTATATGTTGTCATAGATGTTCGTGGTAGGCTTGAGTTAATGAAAACGGTGCAAGTTGTAAACCAGTAAATTGGCTGTTTAAAGTCAAATTAGATGGTTCCACTCACCCAATTGGACTCCCGGAGAGTATTAGGGACCATGGTAAACATTTCGGCAATTTTTATTTTCGGGTGAAAAAAAGTCAAAATTTTCCAAAATTGAAGGCTAAGATCCACGCTTTTTGATAAACTTTGGAGGTTTCGAGGCCCGGTATCGTAAAGTCTTGAAATTTTAGGGGATACATTTCGGGGTCATATAATGTCGTTTGGAACCATTTATGATCATTATTATTGTCATAAATATTCGTGGTAGGCTTGATTTAATGAAATCGGTGCAAGTTGTAAACCGGTATAATGGTCGTTTAAAGGCAAATTGGTTGGATACACCTATCCAATTGGACTCCCAGAGGGTATTAGGGACCATGGTAAAAATTACGGAAACTTTAATTTTCGGGTGGAAAAAAAACAAAAAAAAATTCAAAAAATAAAGGCTATATCCACGCTTTTGAGAAAATTTTGAGGTTTCGGGGCACGGTGTCGAAAAGACTTGAGATTTTAGGGAATAGATCTCGGGGTCATATAATGCAGTTTGGAACCATATCTGATCATTATATGTTGTCAAAAATATTCGTGGTAGGCTTGAGTTAATGAAATCACTGCAAGTTGTAAATCGCTAAATTGGCTTTTTAAAAGCAAATTGGATGGTTTCACCCCCAAATTGGACTCCCGGAGGGTATTAGTGACCATGGTAAAAATTTAATTGAAGTCTAATATCCACGCTTTTTGAGAAATTTTGGAGGTTTCAAGGCCCGGTGTCGAAGTGCTAACATTTTAGGGAATGCATTTCGGGGTCATATAATGTCATTTGGAACAATATATGATCATTATTTGTTGTCATAAATGTTCGTGGTAGGCTTGATTTAATGAAATCGGTGAAGGTTGTAAACCGATAATTTTAAAGGCAAATTGGATGGTTCCACCGATCCAATTAGACTCCCGGAGGGTATTAGGGATCATAGCAAACATTTCGGCAATATTTTATTTTCGGAGGGAAAAAACGTCAAAAAATTCCAAAATTAAAGGCTAATATCCACGCTTTTTGAGAAATTTTAGAGGTTTCAGGCCTGATGTCGAAAAGCAATGAGATTTTAGGGGATACATCTCGGGGTCATATAATGTCGTTTTGAACCATATATGACCATTATATGTTGTCATAAATGTTTGTTGTAGGCTTGAATTAATAAAATCGGTGCAAGTGGTAAACCGGTTAATTGGTCGTTTAAAGGAAAATTTGATGGTTCCACCCAGCCTGTTGGTCTCCCGGAGGGTATTAGGGACCATGGTAAACATTTCAGCAATTTTTATTTTCAGGCGAAAAAAAGTCAAAAAATTCCAAAATTGAAAGCTGAGATCCACATTTTTGAGAAATTTTTGAGATTTCGAGGCTCGGTGTTGAAAAGCTTTGAAAATTTAAGGGATACATCTCGAGGTCATATAATTCCACTTGGAATCATATATAATCATTATATGTTGTTATAAATGTTCGTGGTAGGCTTGAGTTAATGAAATCGGTGCAAGCTGTAAACCGGTAAATTGGCCGTTTAAAGGCAAATTGAATGGTTCCACCCCCAATTGGAATCCCGGAGGATATTAGGGACCACGGTAAACATTTCGACAATTTTTATTTCCGAGTTAAAAAAAGTCAAAAAATTTCAAAATTGAAGACTAATCGCACATTTTGCAATGTTTTGAAGGTTTCGGGGCTCTATGTTGAAAAGTCTTGAAATTCTAGGGAATAAATTTCGGGTTCATATAATGCCGTTTGGAACCATATATGATCATTATATGTTGTCATAAATGTTCGTGGTAATCTTGAGTTAATGAAATAGGTGCAAGTTGTAAATCGATAAATTTGCCGTTTAAAGGCGAATTGGATGGTTCCCTCCACCCAATGGGACTCCCGGACTACCCGGAGGTTATTAGGAATTAAGGTAAACATTTCGACAATTTTTATTTCCGAGTTAAAAAAAGTCAAAAAATTTCAAAATTGAAGACTAATCCGCACATTTTGCAATGTTTTGAAGGTTTCGGGGCTCTATGTTGAAAAGTCTTGAAATTCTAGGGAATAAATTTCGGGTTCATATAATACCGTTTGGAACCATATATGATCATTATATGTTGTCATAAATGTTCGTGGTAATCTTGAGTTAATGAAATAGGTGCAAGTTGTAAATCGATAAATTTGCCGTTTAAAGGCGAATTGGATGGTTCCCTCCACCCAATGGGACTCCCGGACTACCCGGAGGTTATTAGGAATTAAGGTAAACATTTCGTCAATTTTTATTTACTGGCGAAAAAAAAAAAAAATCCAAAATTGAAGGCTAATTATTGATTGAAAACACTGGCATAATAATTTACAGATATCACTTTTGAAATACTATATGCAGCTATGCATTGTCATAAACTTTGAAGCTGCAGCCAAGCCACTCTCAATAGCACCTTCGACGTTTGGACTAATGCAGAAGTCGCCACAAACAACTAATGGCTTATTCGTATCCCACAAGCACTTTTCTTCTCTGGCTACGCTCGCAGCTGGAAAGGCACTGCCCCTGTGGAAATTATTGAAGGGGTTACAACAATCTTTCAGTCAGAGAATCATCAGGTTGAAAGGAATTATGGGAATTTTAGCTGCAAAGTGACTTGAACTATTTGTAGTGAAAACTAAGAAAAATCCTTTGATCCACGTTGGTATAAGAAGTTCCAAGGAATGTCAAGTGCATCTACTGATTGCTGTAAGTTTTAATTCTATGCAGCAGATCTGCGATGAATCGGACATTTTTTTGGGTGTGTTTTTTCTCAGTAGTGCTTTAGCAGTCCACATTTTACTCTCATTGCAATACAAGGCAAAGAGCAGGTATGTTCATGTAAGGCCTACAAAGTCATCCACTCCACTCATTTGAAGGTAGGTAGGTAGTATAACTGAGATAAACCAGAATTTTTCTCAATTATTCTGACTTAATGATTTGTAGTACATGTATATTCTGTAGTTTACATGGTTTTCTTTTACTACGTATTTTGATAAAATAAACTGACCAATATAGCAAGACAAGTTGTATACTAGGCAAATAAAAAGTCACACTTCATCCACTTTAGCTTAATCAGATAAATAACACAAGTGAGGTTCTCTCTCGTATGTTAAAATCTGATTCCGATATTTGCAGCTAGGAAGCTAGAGTATTAATATTAGTTAGCTAGTGTGCATTAGATGAATAATATGGACATAGCTTGACTTATACAAATTTTATAAGGATTAATTCCACAAGGACGCTGAGTCATAACAAGAGTTGCAGGGTAATGTCCAGTGTCGTAAGTTAAAATTCTGACTGTTAAAATGGTTCTTCTTATCTCAGAAAATTGTCTAGGTCCTGTACCTTAAGCTGACCTTAAAGCATTGCCTTCAAAGTGATATAGATTCACATCTTAGGAAAACAATCAAAACCTATTAAGCTCAGCGAAAAAAAAAAAAAAAATCCAGCAAAATTAACAATTTGATATTGTAGATTGAATTTTTATAGTGAAGGTCATTGTTTTATAGTAATCCAACCTATATGGTATAATAATAATAAAAACGGTGGAAGTAGAAGGGATCACTCAGACACTTACCACCGATGAGCTTTCATGAAATAAGGCTGGGAAGTGCATAGTCCAGTCCTTTGAAATTCCTGCAGAAGTTCTTCAGCGACTCTTGCAAATGTTGCAGCAGAAGCCTTTTGAAGCCCAGTGTCGGCTATCACTTTCTTAGCGTATTCCTCAGTGGAATGCAAAACCCAACATTCACTTAGCATCAAGGAACCAAAAGACTATCAGGAAAGCTAATAGAGAGAGAATCACACAGACAAGTTGAATTATCTGACGAACACAAACCTAGCTGAAGAACGGCCTGGCTTACTGCTGTCACAAAAGGCAGAGCTCAAAACTTCAGAGTTTTTAAAAGAGAACCCTTTCACACAAATCTGGAAAGAATAATTATAAGTAAGACATGGTGATATAATTTCAGGCAAAAAAATAACACAAGATGATGGGGCCAATAACAAGAACAATGCCAAATTGAGAGCTTTAACAACCAAGCACAACTTCAATTGACATGTACAAGACATTTAGAAAACTCACAGTGGGTAAAGGCTCACTGAAAGCGAGCATCAGAACAAAATAAGATCTGAAGGGTATTTGTTCCATCTTTGATGCTATTTGTGGTGCCAGATTCATATCTGCACAGAAAATGAGAACCCAAAACTATTAATGACGTAATGACAAGGATGCCACCAACACTCCACTTGAAGTATAAATGGGGCAAAATTGTTTTTACTATTGTTCTCTCCCATATATCCCATCCTCTCTACTGGTATTCATAATCATAAATGTCTTTCAGTTCAAAAAAATGTGCATAAAATAACTTCATCACAGAGATAAAGAGGCTAACGCAACATAAGCAACAAAGGAAATATAATAGACATAGCAATTCAAGATTGAAATTCTGATTGAAATAGAAGAACAAATAGTGGAAAGCTTGAGTCTTTTAATTACTAATAGCATATCTTACAAAGGCTATTAGCTTTAGGCTATTATTCTCTCACATCAGCTTTAGGCTACAACTCTTGCTCGCAAAATAACATTTAAATCACATAACATCTACTATCATACTACTAATCTATTTATACTCAATCAATCACAAATAAACCTAACATTAATTGGAGTTTGTCCTACTGTCAAGAGAATCAAATTGCAGGCTTCATGGTGCACCCCTTCATAGTGGAGTGTTAAATAAATTTGTCCACTTCTCTCTTGCTACCCCTGCCTCCTGTGACTCTTGTTTGTTGGTCACTTGGTCCCCTTCCTTTTGGCCTTGTTGGACTTGTGCTTCTTTTCTCCCTTTTCTTCAAGCATACACCTTAAGTGGTGGCTGCCACCCTTGGTCTATCACGGGAAACTAAGGCTTCTTGCAGAGGAATGAATCCAAGAATGGCAAGCTCTTATCCCTATACTTTGGTTTGACCAAGAGATTATTCATATTCCTATGTCACCTAAAAGCCATCATATTACAACCATCTCTCCAGCATTTAGGGATATCCTGCTTTTAGAAGTGAAAGAATTCTCACGATGATAAAGTTATTTCCTACCCTCATTCTCCAAATAATAATCTATTAATCACATATCCAAATATAATCCCATACCCAGCCATATTTAGAGAAGAATCGAAAATGATTTCACCAAAAGAAACCATTAATAAAAGTTGTCTAATCTCTATTGAATAATGACCCTCCTTTTCTTCTGCAACAAAAGTAAATAAGAGGCAATCGCTAAGTGTTTTCGACTTATTCTCTTTTTCTTCAAATGAAACACTAGAACCAACAATATTGGTTCCTCTCAACAAACACATAGCCATATCTCCTCAACCCCCCCCCCCCCTTTTTATCCCGACGTTAGGAAGTCCTTACACCAAAATACCGTTCAAACAGAAACTGTTAAAATGTAGTCCTGCACTATGCTTTTGCTTAAACAAATATTGGACTAATTTAACAAGCGAGACCAACATGTTACATTCACAGATGCCATGTGTAGACGGTGGACCTACTGCTGATTTGCAGCAATTTCACAATTTTCAGCTTGCCAAGAAAACGTGTGTAGAAATTAAGCCAAAATCTAGTTTGGATCTGCTAGCCAACACAGCCAATCATAAATTACTCCATTCTGTTGCATCTGGTTGCAATATGCTGATATCTCTAATTATTACTAAATCCAGTTCCTTATAAAAACATAAACAATGACAAATCTTTTTCAGAAGACAAAGAACTCTTGTTACTTTACAAACAGACAACAGACAAGAAGCTACTAGAGCTACAACATGTATCTTAGAATAATAGAAAGTAAAAAAGGCCTATATAGCCCTTATATAAAGCCATGTTCATTAAAACAATTTTTTATAAAATAAATAGAATTTTGAAAAGTCCTACAATTTAAGCATGATGAATCGACAACACACAAGATATCAATAAACATATCAGCCAAATTCTTATCTGTAAAAGAAAAGAGCAATCCAACTACATTCTTGAATTCATCAACCATGGAAGAGGAAGAACTTATACATTGCATTAATCATGCTTATTTAACAGAAATATTTTCATGAATGTTCATTAAGGGCTAGAGACTAATGCTTCGATTCAAAATTATTCAATGACAAAACCCGTGAAAGTCATTGTTACAAAAAGATAAAACGGATTTTCCTACAGACATGTAAAAAAACAAATTATAATTATTAACCTTGAAACATATATCTATAAACCAAAAGATACAGCATTTAGGTTGTATTCAATGAATAAATTACCAAAATGTAAAGCTCAAAAATAATGAACATGCAAGGAAAAGGAACATAATTGGTCTAAAAGCGATACCCACTAGATATTTTGATGGCTTGAGCGAGCAGTGCAAGGCCAGTCCACTACTACTAGTTCACCTTATTAACAACATTCCATGTGACGAGCAATAGCCAAAGATATAAACATCATTATTAAAATATATTTTTATATAGACTGCAGACCTTGACGTTAAAAAGGGCTCTTTTAAATGCACACTAACTGCCTTATCCCAGTATAACAGAGATAGTTTTTTATTGACCTTGACGAGCTTATTTTATCATACAGAACCGAATATATATGCTATGTGTGTCTCGAATCCACTGGAAGGAGAGCACGTCCACGCTCGCCAGTGTGACTGTCACGAAACGTCTTTTCGACAATGGGAAACAGAACTTTGCGTGGCCGCGAAAGCCAAAGGAGCGCATCCACGTGACAAGCAATAACTTATGTGCCTCCATTGCTTGTCTCTATCAAAAGTTTCTTATGCTTTGGAACGTTCGCAAGAAGACCATGCCACTTCCATGTGTGGAGGACACAGTGTCGCGTCCGCACATGGTTCATACTGCTCCTCCACACATGTGGCCTGGCATCTCGAGATTCGTTACACATATTTTCTTTGCATTGCTTAACGTTTTTTTTTTAATAATTAGTAGCCATATTTATGGTTTGTTAATGACACATGTTAGTGTTTTTCCTGGGGAGTAATTAAAGAGCTTTTAGGGGTTCCTTATGTTATAAATTGAAACAATGGAGACTTTGGTTAATTAAACCATTAGAAAGACTCCTTGTATATTCCTCTTGCTTTGTCCATTAGAGTGAAGAAAAGCTCCAAACTCCCCTGGACTAGGTGGTATTGTGGCGTTGACCAAACCACATAAATTCTTGTGTGTTTTATTTATCTTCTTCATTGCTTTCTCCACTTTAGTGTTTCATACAAATAAAACAACACCACCTATTTCATATAAGTATGCTAGAAGTAATATCAAAATTAATAGGATAAAGCCAATATACCAAGAGGTGGAGGATGTCCAGTTAAGTTACTGAACCCAGAAGAAGCAAGAAGCTTGTCTGTGGCAACCAAACCACCAAAATGACCAAGAAACATTCCATCTACGCTGGTTAATGACCATAATTTCTGATTCATTAGCCATTCTATCTTCGCCACACCAATGCCAAATTTGCTTTCAATGCCTATATAAAGAGGTTGAGTTTGAGAATGAGAAAAGAAAAACAATATAGTCAATATATAATCCATAATTAAATTATATAAATAAAACCCAATACCAGGCTCATTGCATAATGCTCTGCATATTGAATTCATGCCTGGAATGCCTATATATTTCTTGCCCAGTGATTCCTGAATAGTTTGTACAGAGCATTTATAAATCACTGGCATATTTCGGTTATAAAAAAAAAAAAAAAAAAAAAGGTGATTGAAGTACACATAAAAGATTAAGAATGTAAGAAAAAGGCAAATCTTATTATAAGATATAAGAAGTTTCCACCATGCCCCGAAATATATGTAACCAGCATCCTCTGGAAAAAAAAAAAGATACATGAAACCTGCATCCTTCCAAGGCCCTAAGTCTCTTGATCTCTATGTTCTTGTTCCAATCACAGCACCTTAGCATCACTGGAAAAAATCAGAGGTAGCTTGAAAGTAACTTCTAGCTTCAACAAATTGGAAAATAGGGCTGTGTATAAAGCTATTCAGGTTTCTACTATCTGAAACATTGCATTTAAGTTCTACTTTTAAGTTCTACTTACAAGTATAGCCCAATTTTTGGTATTTTAATGTTCAATGATAATTTATCTTCCTGAATTGATTTAAATTTTTTAAGGATGTATTTGTTTGAGGATTCTCTTATTTACTCCTCAGCACAGACACCATCAAAGTAACATACAAGTGATATAAAGATGATTCATTGGCATTTTTTAAAATACAGTGTGTTACCCATTTCCTACAACCATGAATTATGACATATTTTTATGTAAATTAAAAAAGTTGCCACAATATTAATTTCTGAGCTGCGTAACACTGCTTAATGGCCAAAAAAACTTCCTAAAATTCAATATTTTGATCAAAGTGTACCTATACAGTGTTGGTGTGAAAGTAAGGTTAAAAGTTGATTAAAACATGTTTAAATAAAAATAAAAATAAAAATAAAAATAAAAATAAAACAAGGGTTTGATTTGAAGGCTTTCATCCTAGTATATAGCAACCCCTAGCATGAAATTACATCCTCTAACAGCAGTAACTTTCATGTGATGGTCATGAACCTCCGTTAATGCACATCAATTTAAAGATTGTTCAAGAGAAACAGCTTGCTCTTAACATTAAAGTTGATGAGTTGAAAGACACAAAATTTTAGTTGGTTTCACTAAAATTAACTGGTTAAAAGTTTAATGTTCTGTTATGTTTCTGCTCCATCCTAGCATGTCGTTATCAGATTTAATCGAATCTTTCAAACAAGGGACACTAATCCGGGAGATGAATCAAAAGTAGAGACACAGTATGGGCCACGAATCTTCAGCCATGAAAAATTGTGTGAGCTTGCCTAGCATAATGCATAAAGCTAAAGGATCCAAGGAATGGACCCAAGAAAGTTTCCTATAACAGCATTGGTGTGAATGCTAGTTGATCAAATCACAAGGGAGTGTTTTTTGAAAGACGGATAAACAAATAAATAATTAAATTAAAAAAGACCAAATTTGTTTTTAACACCATTAAAAAAAATTAAATTAACACGACATAGAATTAAAAAAATATAAAATTTGGATTTCACCACCACTTAACGTATTCCGTCATAGAATCCGTTAATGGGGCTCATTACTTCCATTTTCCCCCTTATTTACGATTCCTTCAACCTTCCTTAACACATTCCTATCAACCTCCATCATGCACCACCTTCCATTCATCACCTATTAAAATTATAAAATGTCGGAAGTAAATTTACGAACACTTCATATGGTAGCCAAAAAATTGGTCAAGACACTCTTTTGATTGTGTTGAAGTGTCGGCCAAAGTTTTGAAGTAGTGTGTCACTGTGTTGGATCCTCCAAAACCAAATATGTGTTGGAGTAACATAAGGAAGACGTTTATCATGTGCCTTAAGAATTTATCCAGTCTCAGCTCTTTATATACCAATTTCCTCCTAAAATTTCTCATAGTCTAATTTTATCATACCATAGAAGTTGTGAGTTTGTGATTTTAGAGAGAATTCCTGAGTGCACCTAGTACACCACTCTTTTGCAATTTTGCATGAATGCCTCAATGTCATCGATAAATTGCTAAGTAAATTGCAAAAGAGTGGTGTACTAGGTGCACTCGGGAATTCTCTCTAAAATCACAAAGGAACTGGAGCCCAACTTTACCTTCTTAATGACAGTAACGGTGTGTTTGGATTGAAGGAAATGGAGAGAAAGGAAGGGAAGGGAAATGGAGAGATTGAATTTCTTTCATTTGGATAACAAATGAGGAAGAAAGCGAATTGGGTGGTGTGTGGGGGGGGGGGGGGAGGAATAGAGAGATTAAATTGTAGGAAATTGATCCCTCCAACAATGGAGAGATTTGGAAGGAAAACTCACCATTCTTCCCTTCCCTCCCTTCCTCTTCTCCTCACTCCCCTTCTTTTCTTTCCTTTTTCTATAAACAACCACACTATAAGAGTGTGCGAGTATATGCATGCAAAAAAAGAGGGGGGGGGGGTGAGGGAAGAGACTATGGGACTTGCATCAACAATTCAAAACAAATCATTCTATACTATTCATCATCAAATGACAGAATATGACACTATAATCTACATAGGAAATTGCAACGTAGAAACTAACCTCCCCAGAATCAGTAAATCTCTTGGAGATGCAATCAAAAGATCCAAATGTTTCTTTCCACTCTGCAACTAGACCTCTTGACTCCCACTCCAGGACAACATCCAAAACAACAGATTTTGAAACAGTAAAGTAAGGAGCACCGTGGTCAAAGAACAAGTCCATCCCCTCCTTGGTAGTTTCCCTATGATATCACATATTAAGATTGGTAGAAAATATCAATAAATTAACAATTGAACTTAAAGAATATAGAATTTACGGAAAAAAACAAAAAAAGGAAATTAGCTTTAAAACCAATAGCACAAAATAAATCAAAGGAGAACCATAATAGAGGTTGTATCTATGCATAAAAGTTTATATCTACTATGACACAACATATACCAGCTGAAAACAAAGGTCACGGTTTGAATCTCATCCACCCTCCACTTTCAAGTGGAATATTAAGTGCAAGGTATGACGAAGGCCCACGCTCATCCCCTGTGATGGGGCGTGCGCTTCAACCATCAGCTTAACCTTTTGGTTGAGATAGGCCACTAACAACAATTCCTACGACTTTTTTTTATGGACCAACATGTGATCAAGTATCAAATATTCAAATAAATCCAATGTAAAGTCATTCAAAAGAAGAAGACATGTGATTAAGTGACGAACAACTAAAGTAAACTAATCCGATCCGATGTACGAGTAACTATTATTTAATTGATTGTAATTCAACACGCATATATGAAAACCTATAATATAGTACCTCCTTTGAGACATACGGCCGCCAGGACCTCTACCGAAATCGAAAATAGTAACTGCCATTCCATTTCTAGCAAGAGTTGAAGCACATACTGCTCCTGAAACTATTAATCACCCACAATTGGAAATTGTAATCAGGAAAATGGTATAATTACTGATAATTGCAGATATCAGAGATTGATTTCATAAAAAAATTAGGGTGAAACGACGGAACTTACTGCCACTGCCAATGACGGCAACTTTGGGAACGACGGTGGTCATAGTGCTTCAATCTTACTCTACGTTAACAGCTTGCTGTCGGAGTTGGACAGAGAAAGTAATTGGATGAATTAACAAAGAGTTAAATCCCCTTCTCTAACTATGGTTACCTTTGCAAACCCAAAAGAGTTAAATTCTCCGTATTACTTGACTCACTTTGACTTTTAATGTTTTTTTACACTATTCATCATCTCTTCTTTGACCGTCTTTTATGAATGATATGTAACGAAAAATATATTCATATGATATCTTTTTTAATTCGTCTCAATAATTACTATCGTAATATACAACTTTTATAATTTTTACTTACAAAGAATTTAAGTTATTGATCGATAAAGTTTTGCATTGGCAAGCGTGATAAAAGAAACAGATCAAGTAAAAAAGAACAAAGGAAGTATTGTAGTATAAGAACTTGAATAAAAATGTCAATAATTAATTATGGTCGGGTTAAATTTGGATTGGGTAAAAGTCAAATCGAGTAAAAATCGGGTCGGGTTAATATCAGTTCGGGTCAAAACAAATCGGATTAGATCGGTTATTTGTCGGGTCGATTTCGGATCATGTTGAGTTCAGGTCGGGTCGGTTCGCTTTGAGTTTAGCTTAGATGCGCGCGACACCTGCTGCGGCAGAATGTTCAAAACCCTAATCTTACTCATTCCCTATAAATAGAGGCTTAATCCGAGGCTTAAAACACACAAAAATTAACCTAAAATCCTCGCAGAAATCTTGTGAACTTGTGCTACCAGGCCCCTCTTGTCCTAAACACTCACCCCTTAAGAAGTTCACAAGTGTTCTAAACAAAGATCTAGCAAAGAGAAGTGGTAAAATCCCGAGCACTTAGATAGATCACTTTGATTTTCTTGTTTAAAGGAACTTTAATTAATCAATTAGTGTTGTTTGATCAGCTACAAGAATTTCTTAATTAATCAATTCCACATAGTATCTTGCGTTAAATAAAGATTAGAATTGAATAATTAATTGATATATTGGTCACTTAAGCCAAGACGAATCTTGTTTATTTTTGCTCCTTTTCACAAATTTGAATTAAATAAAAAATAACGACTTTGTAATGTAATTCCTACGTGATTGATGCTTGTAAATAAAATCAACTAACTTAGTTTTAGGTATTACGTAAGAGCTAGTAGAGGCCGCACTAGGGCTAGGATAGTGATTCCCCTCTAAAGGGAACGTTATTTTAGTACTCTCGCTCCGGAACTCATTTCTAGTTTATATAGACCAATTTGGACATGGGTAAACTTCCGATATGTGTTAATTGTCCCATGAACTTCAAATCCTACAAAAAAGCGTAATGATAGAATCAATTCTAATTCAAAGTCCCTAAACATTCAGGAATTCAAATCCTAATACACCACAAGGTCCAAAAAAGTGTAAAGTCCTAATCTAAGGAGGAGAATCCCTACGATAAAAGATGTGAAACGCTAAACATCGCCCGCAATTTACCATATAAAGCCCACAAATATGTTATGATTTGACCATTATGCCCTTTTGCTAAAATTGAAATAATCTCGGTGTAAAAAATGTGGAGCCGTACTGGCTCGCCGGGGGAGACCGGATGGCAGGCCGGAGATGCGGGGGACGCCGGAGGTACGTCGTCGTCGACGGAAAACGAGGTAAGTCACCGTTAAAATTCACGGTTTACCGTCGGAGTGGCTCTGGCGCCTAGGGTGGACGCCCAAACCGTAGCCTGGACGTCCAAGCCGGACGCCAGAACCACCAGAGTGGCGTCCAGGCTAGACGCCCAGACCACCAGAGTGGCGTCCAGCCCAGACGCCCAGACCACCAGACTGGCGTCCTGGGCAGACGCCACTCCACTGGGTGAGGCGGCCCTGCCAGGCGCCAGTCTAGTGGCTGTGGCAGCCCTGGCAGACGCCACCTTTAATAATTATTTTTTATTTTTTCCTTTTTGATTTTGTTGTTGTTTTTTATTTAATTTTTTTGTGAAAAAAAAAATCGAAAATGATTTTTTAAAAAAATTCGAAATGGGTTTTTTGTAAATTAAATTTGAAAATTCGAAATAGGTTTTTTTTAAAATTAAATTTGAAATTCGAAATGGTATATTTTTAAATTTAGTTTGAAAATTCGAATTGGGTTTTTATAAAAATTAAGTTTGATTATATATAATTATGTTTTTTTTTGTGTTAATTATGTGGAAATATAGAAATTAAATGTATTATCCGTTAAATGTATTTATTGTAATATATAATTGATGCAGGAATATGGTGGAGACGGAAATGATTACAGTGGGATATTTGGACATGATGGTCCATTCGAAGAAGCTCAACAGGCGATTGATTGGGCAAAACAGGTTGCAATTGCAGCTGGATTTTGCTTGGTAGTAGCAACTCATAAATCTCAATGGGATGGTAGAATGGATCGCATTTTGAGATGTGACCGTTATCGCAAAAGAGAAGAAAGAGATTTTCGTACAGCCACTCGGTTTGACACAAAGCGGAAAGGTTGTGGGTGTGAGTTCAGAGTAAAGGTTCGACAACTACGGAGTCGTGACGGTTGGGAAGTGATAGGTTACTCTAAATGGGGGTATCACAACCATGAGATGATAGTATATGAAGAGGGTCATCGACAACTGAGCGGCTTAAGTCCTGCTGCGAAACTAGTTGTGAAAGAAATGAGTGATGCTCAAGTGAAGCCTGCTAAAATATTAGCATCTGTGTTAGAGAAATTTCCAGAAGACCATCCAAACCGAAGACACATCTACAACGTCAGACAGCAGCTCAGGTTTGAACGGTCAGAGGGAAGGAACCCTATACAGCAGCTGCTACACCAGGCACAATCACGTGGTTACCTGTTCTGGTTTGATTCTGATGAAGATACAGCGGAGGTGACTCATCTTTTCCTTGTGCATCCTGATTGTGCTGATATGATCAAGTCTTGGCCATTTGTGATTTTGATCGACTCAACGTACAAGACAAACAAGTACAAGTTCCCTCTGGTTGAGATGGTTGGGATGGCTCCAACGAACCAGAACTTTCTGATTGGTCATGCAATCATCAGGGATGAGACGGCTCCAAGTTATTATTGGGTTTTGGAGAAGCTGAGAAACTACATCGGGCCTAATGTTCATCCAGCAGCCATCGTCAGCGACTGTGAGGGAGGTCTCTTTGCCCCCATAGCAGAGCTGTTTCCCGAATCGAACCACTTATTGTGCACATGGCACATCAACAACTGCGTGAAAGTGAAAGCCTACAACCTTTTCAAGAAGAATTTGGAAATGGCAGAGAGATTGGTGAATGGTAAGTGGCGGAAGATCCTACAGGCTACCACAGAGGAAGCGTATGAGCGAGCATTGGCTAACTTCAGGGATTCGTACCAGTGGTGTCCGGCACTGGTGGACTATGTGATGCATCAATGGGTCCCTCACAGGGAAAAGTTTGTCAAATATTGGACAAACCAGGTACTTCATTTTGGGAACACTACAACATGTAGAGTTGAGAGCGCTCATAGAGCTACCAAGGACTGGATTGATTCATCGACCGCTGCTTTGGATACACTGTTCGCTAGACTGAACAAGTCAATTGAAACTCAGAAGAACGACATCAGGAACTCTCTAGAGGACTCCAGACGACGACATGGTACGATGTATAGCCATTTTATATTTAAGATTCTCCATGGTCGTGTGTCGCACTACTGCTTGGGGTTGATTCTCACTGAGCTGAACAGGGTGAGGGACTTGGCTGACGAAGTGTATACTCGGTGTGGGTGTACTATTTCAGTAACTCATGGATTACCTTGCGCATGCACCATTCATCGCGTTATTACAGAAGAAAGGGCGTCGTTACATGTTGATCAGGTCCATTCATTCTGGAGGACGCTTGTTATTGGTGAGCATGCAGACAATCAAACGGCCGACCGTGAACAGGAAGAGTTGGAGCAGTTCCGTTCGATGTACGACCGAGTGTCCTCCAGCCATCCTTCTATTATTCGTGACGCTACTCATGTGCTTCATGACATGTTCCACCCGTCTAACTTAGATTATGAGGAACCCGAAGGAGTTGACTGTCCTCGAGGTTGACAACGGCGGAACAGGAGTGCGTTTGAGTATATCCGTGGTCTTGGTCGTGGTCGTTCTCGTGGTCGGACATCGTCATCTAGTCGTGACTGATGTTTTTCAAATGGGCGAAGACAACTACGGTTTGGTGCGTGAGTTGATGTACAGCGAAATTGCCTCTAACCGAAATGTTTATCGTCATGTGTACCAGGATGACTTGGATGGCGCTCTCCGGCGTATCCGGTGGGGAGGTGGACCTTGCGGCGAAAATCATTATTTTGACGCGCCCCTAGATCTGTTTGCCGTTGCAAACATTTACAAATGCGCAGTCATGCATTTCGGCCTGGGAGTGCATAGTCAAGCTTATTATCCTTGTACCACGGTTCTCCCTTGGCGGTCGCGTGAGACTGTCACCACACCGGTCAGAGAGCTAGCTATTGCGTTTCTTGGGTCGTCATACAGACATTTCATCCGACTAGACATGTCAACCGATTTTCCGGTGCCACCGATTATACCTCGGTGGTACAACATTCGCACAGCGAGCGTAGAGGGTTGGGATGCGCTATATAATGACCGGATCCACGAATGGAACACCCTAGCTGCATTTTAGTTTTTCATGTTTACATTCTTTATTTGTAATCTTATTTGTACGTTGCTCTTTTAATGAGAACATTAATATTTTATATTGTATTGCTTACTGCATTCTATATGTTGCATGGGTAAGTTGCGCGGATCCACGAACGGTTATATCAAAATTTAAAAACAGCACTGATAATATGTTTAAGTTGGAAGCTAAAAGAACAATCTAAAATGTTACAATTTTACAACATAATGTCCAACATAATGCTCTATAAATAAAATACAATAACCATCAGTAATCCCTCCTCGACGACGACTACCACTGTGCAAGGGTCTGTTCCAGACTATCAACAACAGCTCTCCCTGTTGCACTCATGCTGTCCTTCTCAAGAGAGAGTTTCTGAACGTCTTGCATTATCTTTCCCATCCACTGCATACAACAAAAAACAGAAGATGAAATACAATAACAACAAATAAAACTTAATTAAAAGACAACGATAAATATAATAAAAGACATACCGCTTCCGTGGCAGTAGGCGGTGGCACATAATCATCATCGCTGTGGTCGAGATCAGCGATCAACCTCGGGTGCGAATACCGGTTGAACCATTCCATGTAGTAATGGTCACACATGGGAGTAACCCCAGACGGCGGCCGCTGCAACTCCGCTGTCCATAAGCGGGCCAGATACAGTGGACGCAGATGATGTGCCAGATCTACTAACAAACCTACCACCCCTACCCTTACGCACCTCCACCATATGCGTCTCGTACATGTCATCAACCCTCTGACTGAATGGACCGTAATCATCATACGGTCCACTGCCATCGTCCACATCCTCATCCTCATCTGCGCCCTCCTCCTGCTCCTCCTCCTGGTCACCCTCCTCAGCATCATCATCGTCATCGTCATCCTCATCCCGACGGTGGATCCGTTCTCTACGAACTGAGGGCGAAATACCACGGGATCTGACATGTCTATGCCCCGACCTCTCCACTGAATAACTTCTACTAAGAAGTTCTATATTCTTCCCCCACCATGACGACCCTACACAAAATTTTAAAATATATAAACATACAAAAATTTATACGATAAATAATCATCATCGCAAATCAAATAAACTAAAAACATACAAATAATTGTAAACAAAATATAAACGTAGAAAAAATACAACGAAATTGAAAAAATTTATAAAAATAAACAACAAAATATAAAAACAATTTAAAATTATATTAAAAAAAAAAAAAGAAAAATTAAAAACAATTTTTTAAAAAAATTAAAAAAAAAATAAAAAAAAAAAAAATAATTGGGGGGGGGGGCGCCTTGGCTGGACGCCCAGCCGGCGGTGGTGGCGCCAGATGCAGACGCCGCTACCAGTTGGCTGGCGCCTGGGCTGGACGCCACAGCCACGGCTGCGGCGCCTAGAATAAACGCCACAACCGTGGCTGTGGCGTCCAGCCCAGGCGCCAGCCAACTGGTGGCGGCGTCTGCATCTGGCGCCACCACCGCTGCCTGGGCGTCCAGCCAGGGCGCCCCACCGCGTTCACGGCGGTTTCCCCCCCCTTTTTTTTTTTTTAAACAAAATATACCTTTCCTCCTTGGGACATCCTTCCCTCCGCCGCCGCCGCCACTTCCTTGCCTTGCCGCCTCGACATTGCCGTTATTTTGAATTTTTTTTTTTAGAGAGGTTGAAAGAAGATGAGCAATGAGAGTGTGAGTGATGAGAGTGTGAGTGATGAGAGTGTAAGTGTTTTTTTTAAGGTCAAGAACAATTTTGGGAAACCAAGTGAATTTTGTGGGCTTTATGTAGTAATTTGTGGGCGATGTTTAACAAATCCCTAAAAGATTAGTTCAAAGTCTTGGAACGATAGAACGCGGTCATGAGACTCATGACTCGTGAATTCGAAAAAACAAGTTAAGTCCCTCATATTTTCCAGAAAAATCATCAAATCAATCTGACTATTCGTCTTCCAATTTGTCCCCAAAGTAAACCCTAACTTCATCTTCTCTCTCTCCTCAAAACTCCCAAATTAATCCCCAAATTCTCCATGAATTTCGCGAATTAGCGTCAACTTTCTTTCCTCATTTAGATTCTTCAGCCATGTCGGAAGCTTCAACGGCGGTGATTTCTCCGACGAGCTCGCGAGTGGTGACGGAAACCGTAAATGGGTCTCACAAGTTCGTGATCCAAGGCTATTCATTGGCGAAAGGTATGGGAGTTGGGAAACACATTGCGAGCGATAATTTCAGCGTTGGAGGGTATCAATGGGCGATTTACTTCTACCCAGATGGCAAAAATCCTGAAGATAATTCAGCTTATGTCTCCGTCTTCATCGCTTTAGCGAGCGAGGGTACCGATGTCAGGGCTTTGTTTGAGCTCACTCTTGTTGATCAAGGTGATCAACCCAAGCATAAGGTTCATAGTCATTTTGATCGTTCTTTGGAGAGTGGCCCTTATACTTTGAAGTATAGGGGTAGTATGTGGTATGTCTTCTTGGTTTATGCTGTTAATTTTCTTCATTGGATGTTTGATTGATTGTTTTTGTTTTGAATTGATTGTTGTTTTGTTTATGGGTTTCATTGATTGATTGTTGCTAATTTTGGGTCATTGGGAAAGAAGGGTGGATTTGGTAGCTGAATTTTGGATTTCGAGTTGAAATCACTTACTTGTTCCGGGAATTGTTGATATCTGAAACTGAATTTTGTGCGATATTGTGGATAATATGAGTCTTGGATCACTTTCGGGGCGAATGAGGGAGGGAACATCATTTTGAGTTTGTATGTTCGTGGAAGGGATTATCTAGGGTTATAGAGCGCCCTTTTATTTGGTGATATTGTAATATACTGGGTTTGTTTTCCCCTAGTTAGTTGTGATGTTATGTTTTGTTGTAATTTGGGCTTGGTAGTTTATTGTTCTTGAATTGGAGATTCGGAGTCATTTCTTGCTGGATTGTACACTTAGCTATTTGAAGGGAAAGAGGACAGTATTGTGAATGCACTCGACTTGATCTAGGTGTTAGACAAGAGTAACACCTTTTGCTAGAGGAAAAGACGGAGAAATTGAGAATAGCTCAGGAAATAATTAAAATACATTATCGTCCAATAATTTCTCGAGTTTTATAGGATTTTAGGAGAAGATAAATAAGGGAATTTGTTGCAAATTCTATTGCAAAGTGTGTGGTTCTTCTGAGCGTGTCAATTCAAATCTATTGTATTCTTTGAGACTATACATTTCTGTCAGATTTTGACCTTTGACATGTTCAAGGTCTTCTGAATTAACTTGATCGGATACATGTCATAGCTGATACATGTGCCAGGTTTTCAGGAAGCTTTTCAGTAATTTAAATTGCTCTTTCATAGGTTGCATACTCTGTGCTTGTTGCTATGCATATTTGTTATTTATGATTCTTTGAAGAGTGTCATGGGAATTATTTTTTATACTACGGTGTGCATTAGTGGATGTACCTCTGCTTGTTTTTTTCATCAGATTTTCATGATGGGTTTAGCTGTTTAGGACTGAGCCATGAAACAAAGATGGCAGTCTTGGATAAAAGGGGTGAGGGGGAGGGGGGGGTGGGGAGGATGTGTTGAATTGCAATCAAGTGGTCAAGTTGGGGAGCGAGGACTTGTATATGACAAGAAGACCCTTACTTACTGATAACATTTGTAATAAATATCTTTTATATTACTTGGCTGTTAAAAACTTAAAAGTGTCATAAAATAAAAGGTCTACATAAATAGAATATTTGTGGAGGGTAAGTACTACTGTTTACTTTCTTTTTTTCCTTTTAATTAACCAATTCTTTCTCCCTCCTCCGTGTGCGTGTAATATGCACATCCTTCGTTTTATAAGTGAGATTCCCTGGTGTCTATGGGTATGTGACAATATTGTTACCTTTAAACCAAGGAAGGTTAGCAACTTCAAGCGATTATTTCATTTTTACTGGGCTCAGTCATTCCACTTGGAACAGCCACTATGAAATTAAGTTAGTATAAGCAAAGACAGATGTAACTAAAGTGAATCATCCTCGCCTTTATCTTGTTGTGTACCTCTATTTCAAATCCTCTCATGTATGCTTATTATGATCTGCACGACTGCACCATATAATATCTACTAATTTTTACTCTGAATTGAGAAGATTTTTTTTTTAATTAATTCTCTAAGTCAGCTTTCCCATATTTACCTCTATTGGCTTTATTGAGAGGGCACTGATTGCAGGACACCCATTTCCTTAACGCAACAACAATTCTAATGATCTTTTACTATTTCCACTGAACATTGGTGCTCCCCTGTTCTAATAAGACCTACTGCTTCTCCCCTTTAATTTATAAAAAATTAATACAAAAAGTATTGTGGTTTTTAAATTTTGGCTAGCATTTGGTTGTTTTCCGGGGAATTTAGCTGGCAATCTACCTAAGGAATTTGCTTAGACATTGAAAATCATGGCTGTCTAGTTTCTAGTAGCATGATAGACTGAATATTTCTTGACCTAGTAACATACATACTTACTCCATTTCAAAATAATTGCAATTATTATTTTTTTTTATTATTTATTTATTTATTTATTTATTTTTTGGGTTTGCACTATTCTTATGCTAACTTTGATCACGTATTTTTTGCTATATTATTGAAAGTATATGTTATAAACTAAAATGTTGTTATATTAGTTTCATTGTATGTTGTGCATTGGTAAGTGTAATTGTCAAAGTGCTGCAGTTGCAGTCTTTTTTTTTTTTTTCTTCTTTCTTTTTTTGTTTTTTGTTTTTGTTGAAGGAAATATATAGTAATCTTTTGGGATGTGTCGTATCCTCAACCCTTAGTTTGGTGATCAGGTAGCAAGGGTGCTAGGTCATTTCATGTGGCTCATAGCTGATTTTATCTAATCCAAGTGGTAGGGTCATACAGAGATGAATACAGAGATTTCTGGTGGGAGAGGGGGTAGAATATGAAGGGAAGCATATAGGAATTACATCACTGAGATGGATACAGAGATTTGTGGTGGGGGAGGGAGTGGAACATGAAGGGAAACATATAGGAATTACATCACTGACAGATAGATGCTAACGTGCTTCCTGTGAACGGAGAGGTGCTTTGGAGTTTGGACTTTGGACTTTGGAGTTAATGGAAGTGTTAGGAAATAGGAACCCAGTCAGCTATCACTAATCTCACCTTTTGGAGAGTATTCCTGTTTCTAGTTAATTTGTTTAGCTATCAATATATTCTCCCCATTGGGTTCTATGCTATGCTGATATAGTATGTTTTGTTCCTTCTGTTGTTTCTGTATGTACTATACTACTATTACTGATCCTTTTTGTTTCTATCTCAATCACTGTGGTTGGTCATGAGTTTTGAGATTTCTGATTTATCTCTCTGGTGTAACTGCTTTCTTTACGTGTTTGTGTGTGTGTGTGTGTGTGTGTGTGTGTGTGTGTTTTTTTTTGAAGAAGCTTGATGTATTTCTTAATCCTTATGGTTGTTCATCTATACATGCAGGGGATATAAGCGCTTCTTCAAGAGGAGTGTGCTTGAGACATCGACGTACCTTAAGGATGACTGTCTGAAAATCAATTGTACTGTTGGTGTTGTAGTGTCATCAGTAGAATGTCCTAGATTGCACCCAATTCGTGTTCCTGAGTCTGACATGGGAGTGCATTTTGGCATGTTACTAGAGAACGTAGAAGGTTCAGATATTATCTTTGATGTGGCTGGAGAGAAATTTCATGCACATAAATTGGTCTTGGCTGCTCGGTCACCTGTATTTCGTTCTGAATTTTTGGACAAGTTAGAGGAAGGAAAAGAAGAGATTACTGTGACCGACGTGGAGCCTAAAGTATTCAAGGTGATGTGTTTTCTAATGGCTTCAAACCTTTTTGTCTGCCATCTAAATTTCTATATGCTGTATGCCTTCTACTTAGAATGCATTTTTATCTACCGGTGGAATATTCTTTTTTAAGTTCTTTGTCTTGCTCCAATATCCTTAATCTTAACTTGCAGTAAAGAAACCAAGGAAAATGGATTTGATGGCTTTTTTATTTTCAAATAGACGTGCACATTAACAATTTGTGAACATTATTTTCAGGCTATGTTGCACTTTATATACAGAGATGCTCTAGTGGAAGAGGCGGACCTTGCTTCACTAAGTTCCTCTTGTGAGTCCCATATAGCTGATTTGTTAATAGGTAAGTTGTTGGCGGCAGCAGACAAATATGGACTGGGAAGGCTCAGACAGTTGTGTGAATCTTCCTTGTGCAAGGGTATATCTGTCAATACTGTTGGTGAGATTCTAGCATTGGCTGATTGTCACAATGCCTCCGAATTGAAGGCTGTCTGTTTAAGATTTGCGGCTGAAAACCTTGCAGGTTATGTTCTGTTCTATGTTTCTCTGGCATTTTTTTTCCCTCAATGTGTGTGTGTGTGTGTTTGTTGGGAACTCGGGATAGGTTGTGGGTTGGCTTATATCAAGTATTTATTATTTTCATTTGTTTTAGAGAGTTTGAGTTATTTTTCATATTGTTGGTTATGGTATTTGCAAATTATCTGCAGTTTAGTCGATTTTCATTTACTTGTATTTGGTTTATTGCAATCTCTGTGAATGTGCTGAGCTATTTGTTTGGACTTTTTCTGATGTTTTTTTTCCTTTGGTTCTTCTATGCAGCTGTTATGCGCTCTGATGGCTTTGAGTATCTTAGAGAACACTGTCCCTCTTTGCAATCAGAGCTTCTAAAGACAGTTGCTGGTTGTGAGGATGATTGCAGTAGCGCAGGTGGAAAGTCCCGGAGTGTGTGGGCCCAACTCTCTGATGGTGGTGATACTAATGATAGAAGGGTTAGGCCAAGGACTTGATTTTTTGCTTATTGTATGTACCAGTGCTTCCCGCAATGAAGTACACATCAGAGGTAAGGGCAGTCGGGCACAACTGACACCTTCATTGGCTTCATTGTTGGGCTGGTGTAACTGTTGTGACGTGTGCTAACCTGTGTACAAGTGGTTTAGCCTTTGAGTTGTTAATCGAAGCTTAGGGTGCTGTTGGCACCAGTGTGTGACTGGTATGAGCGTCTGCAAAATGTTAATGCAGAATGTCTATGTAAATGACCTCATTTTTCCTTGAAATTGCAATATTTGTCCAATATCTAAAGTTACCGTTATTGTCTGTTCTTGTCACTCTCTTTTGGCCCTTCTCCCTCCTCCTTAGTAGTCCTTACATACACATCACCCTTGTTTCTCTGTATCATATCAGAATTCTGGGGAAGATGCAGTTATTCGGTTGCTTTCAGCATAACATATGATTTACAATGTAGTTTGCCCCCATGTCAAGATATAATTTTAGACTTTTAGGTGAAGTTTGAAGAATGCGGCTTTTGTTATTAATACAAAGTATAGTAATGCAATTTGATTAGTAAATAGTTCAGTTCAAGGTAGTTTAATTGACGAGGTAAGTGGATCCTTCTCAAATCAAATAAGAAAGGGATAAACTAAATTGTACTCGTTATTAACGAAATGGGAAAGTAGAAAAGCAAGGAGATACTCCCTCCATTTTAAATACTTGCTCAATTTCTCCATGTGCGGAGTTTTAGGAGAAATTAGAGAAAATAATAGAATATGAAGGTAGTGGGGTTGGTGGAAGAATTAAAAAATGTAAAAGGCAAAAGCAGTGGAGAGAATTCGAGGAGAGTGAATACATGTTGGGTCCTCTAGGTGAGAGAAATAAATTAAATATTGTAAGAGCAATAAATATTTAAAAACGGAGGGAGTAGTATATTACCGATTTTGGAGTATTAAATTGTTGTACTCTTTATAGAATATGAAGTTTGCCACAACATTTTGGCTTATTAGAATTTTGCAATGGAACATTATTGGTTAAAAAGAAGAAAACAAGGAAAGTATTTCAACAACTTTATTTATTTATTTTATTTATTTATTTTTTTTGTCCTGAATTTAGATACCAAATTGTTGTTGGTATTTCCGTTTAAAAAAAATAATAAAATAAAAAGGAAAATTTGTGAGGAAGGTCCTTTTAAGTGGTCGACCTTGTGAGAAAGACCCTTTTATAAAAAAAAAAGGTGGCATAAAAGGTCCTTATATCATGTTTGGGTTGTGAGGAGGGTCTTTTGACCATTTTTCAGCGTTGACTTTTTTATTTCCGGACAAAAAAAACCACGTGGAAAGCACGTGACTTATCAAGTTCCCTTTTTTCCCTATTTTCTCTCATTGTGGGAAGGATTAGCCTTGAATTACTTTGAATAGCCTTCAATTTTAATTTACGGGATTACAATTGAAGTTTTGGTGTTAATTGTTTTCACAAATTAGGGTTTAATAGGGGGAAAACGAGGGAAAAGAGGAGGGAGAAAAAAGAGAACTTAGATGTGACTTTTTTGTCCGGAAAATAAAAAAGTCAACGCCGAAAAATGGTCAAAGGACCCTTCTCACAACCCAAACATGATATAAGGACCTTTTGTGTCATTTTTTTTTATAAAAGGGCCTTTCTTACAAGGTCGACCACTTAAAAGAACTTTCCTCGCAAAATTTCCAAATAAAAATTGTTGTTGGTATTTTTTTCTTGATACAAATGAAGCAACCTCTCTAATAAGTTTCATATTTGAATATGGTAAATTCGATAAAGCTCTCTCCTTTTTAAAGTATTTGAACATTTAAATTTGCACGTGGATTTAAGATGATGTTTTTGGGTTTGCACGTGGATTTAAGATGATGTTTTTGGGTGTATAGAAAAATTTAAGGTAATACTCATATTAAAAAATAAACGGAAAAAACACGTGCTGTGAATATTATTAACGGGGAAAAATACAAGTACACATTACGGAGTATTTTAAGTTCGAATCTTACCAATTGAGGATAATCGGAGGTGCAAAACAGAAGATCTATTTACCTCTACGGCTCAACCTGTACTTCAAGTGACTAACCTGCATACTACGTACAGTCATACACTAAACAATTGTTTCTAACTTGTTAAAAGTGTACATCATGTTCTTCATTCTCCTCTTTCTCTCTCCTCTAAAACACTTAAATTGTTTCCAATTTAGGGTTTTCGACTTGAAACTCTAAAATTGTTTCCAATTTAGGGTTTTTCAAGATACTGCATGCTAAAATCATTCATGAATCAAGCAAGCTAAGCTACTATGAGCAAGGCCCAAATCAAATCACTGGAAAATGATGATTTGATTTCCAGGTAAGGCTCAAATCCTCTACAATTTACTCCATTCACAGAAACCCTGATTAGGGTTTAAATTATTGTAATTAACCTGCAATCTTCTGATTTATCACAGGTAATTTATGGCTTTTCAACCACAATCTACCAAATAATCACAGGTAATTTCATCATCTTCATCTTCATCTTCATCACCTGTTCATCTGGTTCTGTTTAATTTTCGATATGAAATTACTTCATACCTATTGCAATTAGATTTGTAAAACTTGCATGAACATGACAACATATTTGAGAAATTCACCAAAAATTGTTCAAAACCCAAATTCAAATTATTGCAATCCTCAAAATCCTGATAATATTGAAAAGCAGCATAAATTAAGCAGTTTATTGTTTGCTTATTCCGACCAGATTGAGATAATTGTTTATGTTTTTCTCATGGAGGTTTACGAACCTCGAGGCCGATAAATTAAAAATGAGCTCTTAATCATAACAAAGGCAGACAAAGAAATCTGAGCTTTGTATATGGTAGTTTAAGAGCATAGCGCTTCCTCCTTAAGAACTGACATCCGCAGTGCCACTAGTACCCTCTGCCACTGATTCTCCAGATGCACCTGCAAGGTTGGGGGAAACATTATATCTTGAAACAAAGAATCAGTTGTAGCTTCTTCCTACTAATGTAGTTTACAAGATAATTAGGGTGAAAGATATTGTAGGTTTGACGTAAAACATTTTTAATGAAGAATGATTTTTCATGGAAAATGTATTTTTAAAACCAATATTACAAATTAGTTCTCCTATCTTTGTTTCCTTACAAGAAAAGGCTTGGTTAATGAAAATTGTACTACTTCTAGGCTGAAACTGTAGTCCATGAGTCTGCTCCACTTAAAGAAAATGAAAATAGGAGTGGAACGGTGAGGATGGATGAGAGAAAAGTAAAAAAAGATGTAAGGAGGGAGGAAAATGTGGCTTCCCTTATTAGGAAAATATTTTCATAATTGAGAGTGTTATTTTCCACTATTGGGTAAATAATTTTCCATCTCTTCACAAACCAAACAAATGAAAATGAGGGGTAATGGGAAAACATTTTTTATGAAAACCATCAAACAAAACACAACCAATGTGAAAGAACTTTAACGATCTAAACTTTTGAGCCTCTATTTATGGTAGGACAGAAATCAATTTCAACTGAAAGTGATTGTCCATTTCCATAGAAAATGCATGGAAGATTGGTTTTCCTTTGTTTGGATCCACGATGGAAAACTTGGAGGGAAAAGGAAAATTAGAAATGAAATGGAAGAGATAAAAGTGAGGATAGAGTTTGAAAGCCTGGAAGGTAAGTAATGAAGAGGAAGTGTGGCATACCACTCCCAAAAAAAAACTATTTTTCATAAATTTTAAACCAAAAAAAACCATTTTTTTTTTTTTTTCCAAAATTGATTTCCACCAAATTCTATATATTATGGTTCAAAACCCACAGAAATGTTTGTAATGATATATATTTTATTAAAAAATTAGTGATCATCATGCCAAACTTAGTGAATGAAGCAAGCAAAATGTCAAGTTTCAGAAATATAATTATGAAGAGAATTGTTAATCGTGTTTTTTCTGTACTATTTTCAAGTAAGGGTATGTGTGCAAGTGTATAATCTACCTATTATATGAGCAAATTTCTTACTTTGGTGAGTCCGAAACAAAGTGTTAAGTACTTATACCTATGCTTGCGTGTCGAGGATCTAGCATGATTACTTGAGGTGAAATGAAGTGTTCATTTAATATAGACTAGTAGTGTGAGGTATTTTATGAATGTCTTGGCAAAAGAATTAGATGATACTAAATCTTTATTACTTTATATTTATTATATTGACAGTTAGGTCTTTTGGGAGTCAAAGGGAGGGGAGAGTAAGGGATAGTTCTGGAAGAAAACTCCATGATTCTAAAGTAGATAGGCTTCCTCACTCCAAATTGTGAATGAACCACCAAATTCAAGGTCTGAAGGTATAATCCTTGCCAATAGGCTAAGCTTAGCTTGGTATTGTTTTCTAGAAGATGTCACATGAATCATGGGCGTATCTTGTAGAAGTTCTTAGCTATGATACATGATCTTGTTTCCCTATCTATACCATACAAAGTTTAATCAATGGTGATCTAGCATTTCTTTTAGCAGAACAAGCTATGATCCTGTAGCCTCTAGTTAATAAAATTACTTTAGAATCTAATCTCATAAACGTTACAAGGTGTTACTGTTCACAATTGAGCGGTTATTTCTCATTACAATAACGTAATATTAGATAGTGATTTAGTATACAAGATAACTGGATAACTATTGTAGGGTGTGAAGTAAAGACAACTCTACAGAGAAAACCACATTGTGAAAGAAACATTTTACGAGAGAACTTGAACAATTTAAGGCTACATGCCTCCATTATGATAGGAAGGATTTCATCTTTAGTAAAAAATGATTTTCCTTTGGTTGGTTCCTTGATTAAAAAGTTAGAAAGAGAGTGAAATCTGAAACTGAAAGGGAGGAGTATAAATTGGAGATAATTGAAGGTTGGGATAGAGATGAAATGTAGTGTTCCACTGAAAACATGGATAACTGGAAAACTATTGTAGGTTGTGAAGTAAAGACAACTCTACAGAGAAAACCACATTGTGAAAGAAACATTTTACGAGAGACCTTGAACAATTTAAGGCTACATGCCTCCATTATGGTAGGAAGGATTTCATCTTTAGTAAAAAATGATTTTCCTTTGGTTGGTTCCTTGATTAAAAAGTTAGAAAGAGAGCGAAAGCTGATACTGAATGGGAGGAGTATAAATTGGAGAAAATTGAAGATTGTAATAGAGATGAAATGTTGTGTTCCACTGAAAACATAGATAACTGGAAAGCTATTGTAGGGTGTGAAGTAAAGACAACTCTACAGATAAAACCACATTGTGAAAGAAACATTTTACGAGAGAACTTGAACAATTTAAAGCTACATGCCTGCATTATGGTAGGAAGGATTTCATCTTTAGTAAAAAAATGATTTTCGTTTGGTTGGTTCCTTGATTAAAAAGTTAGAAAGAGAGTGAAAGCTGAAACTGAAAGGGAGGAGTATAAATTGGAAAAAATTGGAGGTTGTAATAGAGATGAAATGTAGTGTTCCACTGAAAATATACTTTTCCTCAATTTTACAAACCAAATGCCAGAAAATCCAACCAAACACACTGTATTTTTTTTGGTTTTTAATTCAAAGAAATTTTGATAACAAAAAGTCATCATCATGCCAAGTCTAATGAATAGGAGCAAGCAAAATGGCCATTTAACAATGGGAATATTGATTATCGTTTTGTCTTTTGGAGTTAGGTACTTATGTAGTGTAGTGTATGTGTGCAACTGTGCAATTGTCAGAAATTACCCTTTTTTTTTATTGGAAAAAAAATCCTTATTTTGGTCTGAACTAATTCTCATATATTTATACCCATGCTTGCACGTCAAGATTCATTTACATTTTGGGATGAAATGAATTGTTCAATTAGCATAAATTGGCAAAGTGAGGTTTCTGAAATGGTGTCTTGGCAACAGGAATCAAATGATACTTCATCTTTATATCATTGGTGGAGTCAATTTTTTCTCTAGAAGATGTCATGTGAATTACGAGTGCATTTTGCAAAATTTCGTAGATATGCTACAAGATCTTGTTTTCCTGTTTGAAGCATTGAAAATTAAATTGGCGGTGGACTATTATTTCTCCCACCGCAACAAAATCTCTGTACTTACAACTAAGGAATCTAAGTTCCAACACTTCCAAGTAGTACGTCGATATATAAAATTGTTTTCTTGTATGCAATACTACTGACATAGATCGAAGGATAGGTTCTTTCAACAGTCGGAAGACAAATATTTCTGTACTTTTTTTTCGATTAAAAAAAAAAAAAATCTATACTTAACCAAGTAATGTAAGCGATACGGGTTATGCACAATTTAGGTGACAATGGTGAAAAGAAAAGCTAAGTCTCTCCATGTTGCAAGGCAGACTTACCCATGTCCTTTATCCTTTTAGCAGGAGGTTCATCTGTGTTTTTGTCTTTGCGTTCACCTTCACTTTGTCCACCCTTTTGTTTAGTATTTTCTGCCTTCCTGCTGTCATTTTCTGCATAATATGTTTGTTCACCAAATATACTCGACATAAACTGGGAAAAGTAAAAACTACTCCTTTTGTTCTTTAATGAAGCTCTTATCTTTCAATTTGGGATCCAGACCCACTTATCCACCCCAATTTTCCCTTTACTCCATCTTTGTAAATTTTTTTTCCCTATAATTTATTTTTAACTCTCCCTAAATCTCTATGCAATTAGTAGATGAAAACTTATTCTTTCTCAATTTTTTTTCTCTAATATACCTTAACATCGCCTATTCTGTATGTGCTTTTCTTGACTAGACAGATAGATTATCATGGAGTATATTTATAGTTTTTTGAGATGTATGAAAATTTTCTGCGTATGTGGTTCAAAACAAATGTCAACAATTTCTCTGTTGTCTAAATCTAAAGTTTGGATTCAAATTTAATGAGAGAAAGCCATCTCTAATAAGATATCAAAATCTGTAAAATCATACCAAACTTACCTTCTGGTGCAACTATGAAATGTAGCTTATTACTCATCCACCCAAATCGCATCAGTTGACCCTCTTTCAATTCCCTGGTCTCACGGACATGACCCCAACTAATGATTGAATAGCGATGGTCCCGATCTATCATTGTCAGAAAATGCTCTAAGCAATTTTCATCATCGACAACCCAGATATTTGCCCGGCCTTCTTGTAGCCTTTGTCTTATATTTTCAGGCATGTTTGGAACAATAAATTCATCAACTGAGTGTCGAGGCAAAACCAGTTGGGATGTTGTCATATCTGACTTAGTTAACGTCTTAGTAACCGGGTATTGTTCCACTGGTGCACAATTCAAATCAATAGCTTTCCTCATGATGAGCAGATTTGGGGAAGGCAAAAAGAAATTTGAGCAAGACTTCTGTATGGAAAAAAAATTAAAGGGAGAAAGACCAATCTATGAACATTCAATTTACAGCCTTTTGTAATTAGCTATTCAACTAGACAGTAAATACTTGGCTACATTATTGTTATTTCTTAGTTGCCTTCCTTTATAGTCAAATGCATTAATGAAAACTTTTAATATCTCCATATCTCAATTTTTTGATTTGCTTTGGTTTATTACCTTATGTGGGATATATTATTTAGCTATGACAATCCTCGTGTTTGATAATGTTTTCCTTTTCTGCATGAAAGTAAGTATAGCTTGTGTATTTTGTCAAAAAAATAAAATTAAAATGTGAGCATAATTAGTTGATCAATTGGTAGCAAATGTTTGACATGTATCTTATGATTGCTTCAATTTGGATATACGTAGTAATAGTTTCTTGAAAAATATTCCAATGCATTCTTATATCCACTTTGCTTTCACTTTAGCGTTAGAGAAAATGAAAACACTTTGCAATTAATTAGTAGAAATGCTTCTAGTACTTGTGAAATAAGGCTGATTAAATGAATTGGACCGTCTCAATATTTTTTTTTATTTTTTATTTTTTTAGTGGCCAAAGTTGAGTAACAGAAATGTGGCAACTTTGAGTCATTGACTGGCTTATTGAGTAACAGTGTTCCTTTTCATTTGCTGTTATCCAAATATAACTTGATATATTTGATAAAATATTTAGAACGTAAACGAAAAAAATGTAATATTGATAATTGATACAAAGTGATCATCAAAACTGCAGAGCTATTATATTTAGTGGAGTTATGTTGCTTGAAAGTCGTTTGATTGCTGCAGAAAACATGACAGGGCTCCTCATTTGCTAACTTGCAAGAATTCTCAGCTGCTTCGAGTTCTGTTGTCACATATCAAATTCCTGTATCTCAGGCTATGATGATGTACGTTGCTCCTGCCTCCTGAAATTTAAATCTGAGACTTTTGACATTCTGCAATCTGGGTTTCTGGGAGCATTTTCTTATTCTTTCTTTTCCTTCAGTCTTGGCTATTTGATTTTAATGTTTTAGTGTTCATGCATTGTGCTCCTGAACTATAATTGATACATATGTGCAAATGCAAATGTGTAAAGACTGTTGATTCTTAAAGAGATTAGTGTTTGACAGTGCCGGAGACTTGGGTGTATCAGGGTTGGCCAAGTGCACAAGATTCGTTGTATTTTTTTTTTTCTTAGCGGTTGTTTAAAGAACAAAGTGTATTATTCTTATAGCAAAAGTGTAACACAAAGTATTTATGTATATATATGATATATCCATTCAGCTTACTTACATTCTTGAATACTCGTTATATTTCAGGGCTGGGTTTTTATCCCGGTAATGGTTACATGGATTGAAAACCTGAGCAATCTTTCTGCTGGACTGCATTCAAATTTTTTGGTATGCTAATGCCAAGATCCTAACCAAAGAGTGCATATTGAGCCTTTTTCTCATGATCATAATGATCTTTAGAATCAGTTTTTCCTTTTTTGTGTGATATTGTTTCCTTTTATTGTGGATACTATGAATTATTGGTGCTGAGGTGGTGAACTTATCATACAATTTTTTTTTTTTTAAAAAGGGAAAAAATTTACCATCAGAAAAATAAAATAAAATTGCAGGTAGTTATGAACTAGTATAATACCCGTCAAAAAAAAAAAAAAAAGAACTAGTATAATAGATTAGTGTCAGTAATGGCTGTTAATGCCCTTTAGTGATTATCAAAGATAAACTTAGAATTAGCAATTATTATTGATAAATTTTCAGACCATATATATATATATATCAGAGTTCACCTGAGAGTAACCAGTTGTATTAAAAGTTACACTACTCATCCATCATAAGCTTGCTAGGTCCATTAATGTATAGAATTAATGGTTATAAGCTAACATTGACAATTAATTTCACATTCTAATAATTTAAGAGGTTAAAAGTTGATCAGAAGGCCCCTATAGCTCAGTGGTAGAGCGTCATAAACTGAAGGTCTGTAGTTCGATCCAGCATGGGGGCAATTTTATTAATCTTTTTTTTTTTTATTTATTTTGAAAATACTTAGCTACGAGTATATATTAATCAAAAAATGTGCATGGTCAAAGACTCAAAGTGATATTAGTAAAAATATATATAGTAAAAAAATGTGCATGGTCAAAGTGATATTAGTAAAAAAATACATAGTCAAAGTGATCACATTATTCACAAGAATATGCATTTTCAAATTAAGCACATGAATAGTGCAAAATTAAGATACTTAATGTAAGTACATGAATGTAGTGATATATATTAGTGAAAATATATGTGGTCAAATTTAAGTAATCACATGAATATGCTTTGTCAAAACAAACACATGAATATGCATTATCAAAACAAACACATGAATAGTGCAAACTTATTAAGACAGTCAAAGTAAACACATGAATATGTTGTTATTATGCACAATCAAAATAAGGATGTGTCTTGTGTCAAAAAAAATAAGGATGTGAAAGCCAAAAATTAGACGGCCACAATAAGCACATGAATAGTGTAAAAACAAGAATGAGAATGAATTATATGTTAAACTAAACTATTATTATTCCAAACATTTACAATGGGCAAAGATTAGAAGTTTTTTTTTTTTTTGACAAAGAAGATTTTGTTATCCATATCACTATCACAAGCAATAAATGGTTGCCACATCCTCAACTCATATGCCAAATTAACCAGAAAATTAAAATTTTCCCTATCCAAATATCTTAGCCACATATCCCAAAAAAAAAAAAAAAAAAAAAAAACTTCTAATCTTTGTTTCCAATTGACAAATTATTTGATCAACAATAATAATGGAAGCAGTAGTAGCTCAATCTCTGTCCTACACAAAAATTTCCAAGCCTTTAATAAGAAATTGCTCTACTTCAACTTCAATTTCTCCCACATTTTTACAATGTGAAACTTCTGCCTTTTCTTATCAATCTGTTCAAAATCTGGGTTTAAAAAGGCTAAATTTACAATGTGTTAGAATCATCAATTCATTCCCAAAAAAGAAATTTGGAGTTGTATATGCTTCTAAAGGTGACACTTCTCCTGCTAATGTTGTTCAGGGCTGGGTTCTTGAACCTGTAGGTCAGTAACTTATTATAGTGTTCACGTTTTAATATATAATTTTTATTATTCCACGGCCTAGAAGAAGTTGTCACATTGTCCTAAATCCGAACCCATAGTAAATTATGTATTGATATATTATACTAGCGGAGTTATATATTGGTTGTAACATTTTTCTAAATCCGAACCCATAGTAGATTATGTATTGATATTTTATATCAGCGGAGTTACTTTTATAATCTCCCCGATATCTTTTTTTTTTTTTTAAAAGTAAGGCGTGATTTATGTATGGTATGTGTTGCAGGAGATGGTGATTGGAAACATATAGGTTTTAAGGTACCAATGCCAGGAGCATATGAAATTTTCTCTGTAAGTTGATAACTTTTATTTTATTATTTCACCATTTTACTTGTTTATGTAATTTTAAATATGATGATACATTAGCTAGGGTACTCATATTATGGTGTCAATTGATCAGAGTGATGAGATGGTGATTGGGAGAGAGCCTCAGAAAGCAGATTTGGTAATTCCTGTTGCCACAGGTATATATATATATATATTTTTTTTTAAAAAAAAAACACGAGCACGAGTATTATAAGTTTTTTATAAAATTAAAGTAACACGTAGTCTACAGTCACAGAGCATGAATTACTAAAATAGAAGTATTGTTGTTACAATTCATAAATGACTCGTGTTATAGTAAATAACTAAATATTGAATCTACGGAGAATAGTTAATTCGAGTACTTTGAAGTATGAATTCTCATTCATTCTTATATGAAATTATGTTTGTAGTAGATAAATAATGTTCAATTTCATTGATCTTTCAATAGATTACCAATTTGATCATTATCTTGCATATACCAAATACATAGTGTTTAGACATTGTCATATATAAAAAGTGTAGGAGTTTATTTGCTAAATATAGCTATATATGTGGTTGGAGTTGCAGTTTCTGGGATGCATGCTCGAATTCAGAACAAAGAAGGAAGTCTCTACATCAGTGACTTAGACAGCACAAATGGAACTTACATCAATGAAAAGCGAGTACAACCCGGTTTTACAGCAGTCGTACCTCCTGGAAGCTTGCTCACATTCGGTAATTAACTAACTAATACTATTACAAGCATGCTACAATATAGACAACATGTATCATAATCAATGTGTTTAGCAGTAAGCAATGCACTTATGCACTAGATATGATAATGAGTTGCTCGAGTTAAGTTTGGTCAAAACTCGAATGGAGTTTGAATTCTAGTCAGGGTCTTTATGAGTTTAGCAGAACTAACTTGAACATGCAGGTTTAACAAGCTCTTCAATGAGTATACAAGTATTTCTCCAAGGAACTTATTTAACTTTTAACTTAAAATGAATTAGCCAAAGCAGTACATATATAAATAGGTTGCAACTGCTTGAATTCAAGTCTAGCTATTATGAATTAAGCAGAGTTTTTATTTGAATTTGTGAGCACAAGTTCAACTTGAATTGAACGCGACTGAGGATATAGTCCCCTATTGATTAACTCATGATTCTGATCCTGCTAGCAAGGAATAACAGTCCCCTATTGATTAATTTTCTAATCATATATAGGATTGTGTAGATATATAGCTTGGTTAACTAAATGCTGAATTCTTATACTGATTTTGGCAGGGGATACTCATCTTGCAATTTTTCGAGTTATGAAGGTTGAAAAAACTCTAGAGAAAGAAGTAGATGAATCTGAAGAGAAAACAGAAATTGAAGGCAAAGAAGCAGCTGCTCAACCAGAAGCTACAAACTGAGTTCTTGGTTATGTGAATTTAATTGTATTGTTAAGTGACACATTATAACCAAAAATTCCCAGCTAGTATAGTCCACCTTTTATTAGGGGATTTTGCTATAAAAAAATTGTAATGGGTGCTAATGTGCTATAATATTTTTTCAGGAAAAAAATAATAATTAATACCAAATAGATTGTCTTATTGATTTCTTTCCTTTATTGTCATCATCTCATTTTAGTATTGAAAAATATACTCCATAGTATTTAATCACTGATGCACAACCGGTTCAAACCAATGTAGTTCAGGTAGGTCTTGGATCATACTTTTGGCATGATCATCCAATCTTCAAGTTTATGAATTTTATGTTTTAAGTTTTGACAAAGTTTTTGAACCTTTAGACCGATAAACAACCCAACTTTTGTTAGAAATAACGGCAATAACCTCAACTTTTACGTTGAACCAGTTTCACCAAAAAAGTAAAAATGATCTAAAACCGTTCACTTATTAATACTTAAACATTTCAATTTAAGTCTTGTTCGATTTATCTCAATAAACATTATAATATATCAAATTTTTATATAATCAAAATTTATTTCAAGTAATAAGTAATTCGTAATTAGATTTATAAGTTTCACACCGTCACATTAACAAACATACACATTCAAAACGGCGCAAAGGAACCCTTTGAAATTTGTAAATAACCAACCAACCACTTTTTGTATTTTTTAGAATAAAGGTGATAGAATAATCAATCTTTTTAGTGAAAAGGGAAAGTGTAGTGGGCGCATGAACCCACGAATGGTGAAGCGTATAGTTTGGTAGAGTCAAAACAGTTTAAACCAAACACGATACCTCCATTAACAACCCACCATTGTTGTTCATCTCAAACCCCTTCATTCAATCCCACCTTCTTCCTGATTTCACACAAAATACCCAGAAATTGATTCATCATTTTTCTCAGGAGAGGGGAAAAAAAGAAAAGGAGATTTAATCACTTAATTGGTTAATCATGGATTCCTTGCAGTCTCACAGAAATGAGATTATAGGCATTTCTGTTGCTCTTGCTGCCATTGGTGTTGGCTCTGCTTATTATTTCTATCTTTCCAACAAATCTAAATCCAAATTCAAAAGTACCCTTCTTTTTCCCTTCAATTTCTGCGTTTTTTTGTATATTTTGATGATTTGCTGCTATTTCTGTTGTTTAATTGACTATTGTTCAGTTATTAATTCTGGGGTTTTCATTGATTATAATAACTATGTTGTTGGGGATGTTTTTGAATTTTCATAGGTTATAATATTGAATTTTGGGAATATAATAAATTGAGATGATCAGCTGCATCATGAATAAAATATTTAAAATATATTGGTTGGATTCTCTGGGCATAAACAATTCTGGGTTCCTTAGATATGTACTGGAAAATAATTTTGTTAATGACTAGAAGATTTGGATACTTTGACTTGTGAAGTAATGATTCTAGGGCTATTTTAATCAAAAATATTTTATGTATTTCTGGAAATTCTGGTTGATCTTGAGAAACTAAGGGACTCTAATGGTTAAAGTTAAATACTGGAACAGTGGCATTATGTATTATATTAGTATACATTTAGCCCAAAGTGGATTGGTCAAGATTAAAGATGTTTTGATGATGACATAAATGTAGGGGTGATGGTGATAAAAATGTAGGGGTGATGTAGTAAGTTTGATGATCCTTAATGCTTGATCAAACTATCATATAAAAACAATGCCAAAGCCTTTATACCAAACGGATTGGGTCAGCTAATCAGGCTCTCGACAACAATGTTGATCTTGATGTTTTAATTTCATATGTGTAAGGTCACTTAAAGTTGTACTAGTGACTTTAATTGAGTTGCAAGATTTAATTTGATGTGTAGTATTTCATTGTGATCCTTTCTAAATGTTTAAATTCAATTTCACTGTATTGTGTTATTGATGATAATTGTTGTGTTAGGTTGCTTGGACCCTGAAGCGTTCAAGGAATTTAAGCTTGTGAAACGGACTGAGCTAAGTCATAATGTTGCGAAATTTAGATTTTCTCTTCCTTCACCAGATTCTGTGTTGGGTCTTCCAATTGGACAACATATAAGTTGCAGGTTTGTGAGCTTTGTACAATGGCATTATATGAGTATGATGACCGACAAAATTGAACATATTTATCTTAGAACTTTAAGTGCTTATATGTGATATTGATCATTGTTGATGCAGAGGAAAAGATGCTAATGGTGAGGATGTTATGAAAGCTTATACACCAACTACGTTGGATTCTGATGTTGGCTATTTTGAGTTGGTTATAAAGGTATGCCAGTATACTTGATGCAATAGTTAATGACTTGATCCAATACCTCTTTTAGCCTTGCCTTGTAGTTATTGCATTGTGTTGTCTCCAATTGGATCTAAAATAGGTACCCTATGATTTCTAGATGTATCCACAAGGAAGAATGTCGCACCATTTCAGAGAAATGCGTGAAGGTGATTACTTGTCTGTCAAGGGCCCCAAGGCTCGTAATCCTATCATATATTATTCCAAGATATATTTATGGTACCCCATGCACCATTAGTCTTCAATCTGGGGTTTCAGTGATTTTACTTGAACTAATTAGAATTGTGTACCATGAAAAACTTGCTTGATTGTCTAGCTGTTTACTATGGATGTATTTTAGTTACCAATATGGTTTTGCTTATATTGCAGGGACGTTTTAAGTATCAGCCCGGGCAAGTTAGAGCTTTTGGTATGCTTGCTGGAGGTACAGGAATTACTCCAATGTTTCAGGTCTGTCAGTGTGGTGTAAAATGGAAGATTTACTACTTTTTTATATACTCAGAAATGCAATAATTCCAGCTATATCCAGAAATGAGCAAGTCACTTTGTTTCATGATATATTTTGTATATTGTTAGGTTGCTAGAGCCATATTAAAGAATCCAAGTGACAAGACCAAGGTTCAGTTAATATACGCAAATGTCACGCATGATGATATTCTTTTGAAGGTAATTCCAACATTCATTTGTTTTTCATTACTTTAATTAGTTTCTCTTATGGTTATCACTTTGCTTATACCCAATCTTTATAAGTTAGATACAGTATTATCTCTTCTGTATATACGCTGTTTGGGTCCAATTTAGTCCAATTGGGCCTAGGCATTAAATGATCCAATTAAAAGCCCAAGGTCAAGGTTCAACTCTCCAATTGTGCTAAAGTCAAAGGTCAGCCCTCAAAGCAAGCCAATTGGGCTAAGGCCCAACCTCTCCATGTATGAAGAGGTATAAAAGCCATCAATATTCATACATTCATATTCATTCACAGATTGATTCACATATTCACATACATTCTCATATATTCTCATATATTCAAGCAAAGCCTCAAGCAACTAATTCTCTTGCATAGTGTTCTCTTTCTACACATTGTACTGACTTTAGCATCGGAGGGGCCTTCCTCGGCAACACCCCCGAGGCTAGTTTACGTGTGTTTACTGTGCAGGAAACCTTCGGCCCAACATAACTTGGACCGAATCCAGTCTTCTCCGTTTCAGCGGACCTTCGGCAAGGTCCCATTGTTTTCACCCGAAACATACGCTGTCTTTTCTTATAATGTGTGATTGCAAGAGTTTTCAGCTCATTAAACTGCTTCCATTTATAATTTGTTTTTTTTTTTGTATTGCAGGAAGAACTGGACAATTTTGCTCACAGTTTCCCTGATCGATTCTCTGTTTACTATGTCCTAAACGAGGTATTAGATTTTATTTATTTCTGCAACCTTGTATCACACTAAATGAACCCTCTTTCACTCTACAACTGCAGATCATTGCTTGATTGTTGACTAATATGGTATTAATGACTCATTGATTATTTTCTAGTATCACGAGTATATATACATGTTCATGCCGTCTTCATTTGTCAGGCAGATATGTCTTAAATTGTCAGGCATAATTGGCTTGAGCATGCTTAATTGTGCTTGTTTTTTATTTTATGTTTTTATTTTAAATGATTAAGCTAAATAAGAATGTTGATACAGGGGACCTTGAAAAATATTAACTATGGCGAAAGAGGTCAATTTGCTCAAAAGAGGTTGGTTTGAAATTTGGTAGACTAGTGGACTCTCCAGAGTTTAGTAGACTGATTTAAGAAAGCTTATCTAGGGCACATTAAGTAATATATACTGCAGGCGATTATATATCATATATCTAGATACTAATTTGATTATCATTGGTCAAAATCTGAGAATGGAAATTAGCATAGGAGCTTAAGGGTTGCTATGTGTGGGGTTGAGTAATTTACAACTCACAGGACTCTCGTTTTCTTGCTGACATTGGTGGCTATCAAGCTCAAAGTTGGTATGAAAAAGTTGTACAAATAGGGTGGTCTATTATTTGGTTAGTAATGCTGATGATTCATATAGGTTAGTAGTGACTAGTGAGTCGAACATTCAGTTTCCATTTGTTGACTTGTTCCTGTCCTGCATTTTCCATTTACAAGCCTTGCTTAGTTGGAATAAGAGCAGGACTTATCTCATTTTGGTGAGTAAACAATCATTTGGGAATCACGGTAAATGTAGCTATCACTTATTTGTAATATCTCATTGAAGAAGCACTCAGCATTGATTTTGACATGCATAAATATTATTACAGTACATTCATGTAAAAATGGCCTGTGACTCTGTTGTGGCACTGAGCATGGTATACCGTTCAGGAGTTTGTTCTAGAAGTATCTTTAGTCTTGTGTATTACTAGTATTACTACTGGTGCAAGTATTTTTAAAGATGCGGTTCTAGTAGGCATTGCATGTTGATACTAAGGACTAATATTTCGTAAATAAAATAGGAAAGGTTTTCTAATATACAAATGTTTTGTCCTCCTTAGCCACCTGAAGAATGGAGTGGTGGAGTTGGTTTCGTATCTGCAAAAATGATTCAAGATCATTGTCCTGAACCTGCCTCTGATATTCAGGTAGACCTTTGCTAATCTCTAATGCATCTCCTACCCTCAACTCCTCGTAGAATCCAACGTTTCAATACTAATGAGTAACAATGAATTGTCATCAGATCTTGAGGTGTGGACCACCTCCAATGAACAAGGCCATGGCTGCTCATCTCGAAGCTCTAGGATACACTTCCGAGATGCAATTTCAGTTCTAAAACTACCTATACCATTTATTCTCTCATTTTTTTTCTTATTCGGCCCCTGCCATGGGACATATATTGTTCTACAACATCAATTTTTTGCCATCAAGGTCAAAATAGTTGTAAGATGCAACACTGATGACTTGATGAGCCTCATTCTGGATGCTACTGCAGATACTTGTATTTGGTTAAACCTTTATTATTCTTCTGTTTAACTTTTCTATAAACAGTTTTTAGTAGGCTGTCATATGCAATTTAGGTTGGACTATTGACTTATTGAGCATGTAATCAGTTGAAGAATCAAGGAACGTGTACACTTTGTTTTAGTTAAAACATTGTACTATCAATTGTGATTCCTCATAATCCTAATTTTTCCCACTATTTTTGACCCTATCCCATTAAATAGTCCATAATTTCATGAATGGCCAAGACAAAATTTATGAGAAGTTGATCATTCGAAATTGATCCTACTTTATTACGTAATATAAATTTTGTTTGAAAGTAGATGTGATTTATCTAAATTGGCTTTTACATTTTTTACAATCAACTCAAACCAAACTTGATTCAACAGATTCCTTTGCTACCTCTAATCATCCGATCTTATACAAATCTCACTAATTGTAATCCTCCGATTTTATACAAATCTCACTAGTCGTAAATAAGCAAATGTTATTCAATAAGTAGTACACAACTTGAAGCTCGCCATTTGGTAAGCAATGACAATTTCATTTTAAAGTTCGTTTACTTCACCAACAAAAAAACTTCACAGTAATTTCATACAAATTATCTCTCGTGCCAATTATAGTAACATTTACATAGTATATCACACGCCCAAAACGTCTCGATAAATTAGTATTATAACATACACCGGCGGGGCGGCGGGTGTGGTGCATTCGGCCTGCGGATGCGGCCGCGCATGGTAAATCGGTAATCATTCAACTTGTCATTTGAAGGCAAAGGAGGAGAGAGAAAATCTCATTCCTTTCACTCTCTCTCTTTCCTGGTGAAGTGCTAATACAACTTCCATTTCCATGTGAATTCTCTAACCTCCTTCGTTCTTCTCTCTCTTCCCCAAGCTCCAAGATCACTCCAATGGCGTCTTCAAACTACCACAAATTTCCCTCTTCTTCTTCCTCACTATCATCAACAAAATCATCTTCATCATCTTCATACATCCCACTTCACAAAACCCAACTCCCTCCTCGGATGCAACCATTCTCTCTCTCTCCTCCACCGCCATCTTCAAAATCCCACCACCATAAACACCTTCTTCTCATCATCTCTCTCTCTCTCCTCCCTTTTCTTCTTTACTTTCTCTCTCTTTACCGTTCTCTTCATCTTCTTCCTTCTTCTTCTTTTGGCATTGTCGTCGACATTTCACTCTCTCGCTCTCAAATCTCTGTTTTCCGATCTCTAAATGAGGTTTCCGGCAACCCCTTTTCCGGCGAGAACTCTGATTCTTTCTGGGTTGATGCCGGAACTTTGAAATTTTCCGGGCAACCCAAATTGGCGGGTCGGGTGTTGTTCAAATTGATGGATTTTGCCAAGGAGAAAATCCCCAATTATGAGTGGAAATTTAGTAAAGTTCAGCTTATGATTATGAGTGATTTGGTGGGTGATGGAGTTGAGGAGAGAGAAAGGATTTTGGAAGAGTGTCGTCGGGTTTTGAGATCATCTGGGTTCATGTTTAGGGATGATTGGGCTTCTGTTTTGAAAGGTATGGAATTATTTATTCATTTTAATTATTGGGTTAATTTTGTTTGCAGATTTAGTTTGATGCATTTTCATGATTTATGCTAGTTTGAAGACATGATTATTGTGATTTATGATCTAATTGGTTGAAGATGAATGCAGTTTAGTAGTGTTTTTGAGAGGTGGGATGTTTTTAATTTGCAACATTGTTGAAATTTGATCATGTAACCATGAATTTTCTGTTGCTTATAGTTATCAATATTCTCTACTGTTCAATTAATGCTGAATTATTACTGCTAGTTAGATTATTGTGTGCTTCTTGAAAGCCTGAAAAGAAGCAATTGTTGAAATTATATGTCTTTAATGAAAATTAACTTATTGATTTAAAGTGAATAGAGCAAGAGACTAGTGAGAAGTATGCAATTCCATAATGTTTTAGAGGCACACTGATGATTTTGGTTGAGTTGATGTGCTCGGTAATAATCCGTAGTTTTTTAGTGGGAGATGCAGAAATTGTGATCTTGTAACTATCAACTATCAAACCTAGGGAATGTAAAAATGTAGGGTATATAAGCTTACAATCTTGCATAGATGCATCTTGAGTTTATTTTCTATTTGAGAGAATGGCATGCTATTCCATGATATCTGTTGCTTCAGTTAGTTGTTTGTGAGTTGATAATGTAGATTTTATGGCTTTTCGGATTCTTATTGACGTGTAATTGATTGCAAATTATTGGAACTTGAATACTTTTGTGGTCATGCTGTTGGTATGATCTTACACTTCATCTTTTATTTAAATTTTTTCTTTTATAGCTAAGTCTACCGTAGAAGAGATCTGGCAGTTTACTTGTTTCTGTAATAGGCTCATGCTGTGATCTTTCTTCACGTGCATGATACATTAACAGTTTATTATTCACAATTAGGAAGTCTGTTAACGTTTTTAGCTCAAATTTTTTAAAAATACCTCAAGGTCCATCACATCTAGGCACCCTTTATGCTGATCTCTGAGTTGTACTCCAATCATTCTTGCTCTGAAACGATAAAAGGTTTCAAATCTAACCATTACTTATTCAGTTGTATTAGAAATGACAGTTATTCAATGGTTTCTAAGTCCGTGTGACACAATCTGGGTGCAGGTCAAGACGAGGGTCTTTATTCTTGGCTGGCTGTAAATTATGCCCTCGGCTACCTAGGCAATAAACCTGAAGAAACAGCTGGAGTAGTTTCGTTTGGAAGTTCTGCTATGCAGGTTTTCTTTTTGTTTTCACTTCTCATACCCTCTCTTTTTCTTCCTGTCTTTTGACCTGCCTCTATCTGAGTGCTTGTGCAAAGTAACAAGTGCATAATTCTATTTCTGCTGCATAATTAGGTCTTGGCACTTGATCTTTAGTCCATGTAATGAACCAATCTCTTGCTGCTTAACTTGTAATGTTGTGCATGTTCTCCTCCTATTTCATTACTAATAACGGCTAAGTTTTCCTTAATAAGTGATGTATCTAAAAGAGTTCTGATAATCTGTTTTTCTTTTAACTTAAAGTTATTATTTTTTTTTATGTTTTTATTATTATTTTTTTTTTTTGGAAAAAAGCACTTGTGAATAATTTTCAGCAACGTCTCTTCTTTCAAGTGACTGTTATCTCTTAGTCTTTTGATGTGAGATGGAAACATAGATACATAGCTTTGTTAAAACACCGAGTTAAAGATACTTATTGTACCAGCAACAAGACCTGGCTATGGGCTCATCTTAGTAGTGCTGCTTTAGGGTTTCTTTATTCGAAGCAGTGGAACATCATAAAACTGTCTGCGCATGTATTGGATTACTATGAACTGGTAACAAAAGTGGTAGGCTGTGATATCTTCTGAATTAGCTTACGTCATTCTGCATTGTTATTGAATTAGTTAAATTTGTTTGCAGGTCTCTTTTGCTAGCCCTGAGACTCCACTATCAGAATCCTCAAGAGTTATCAGGTTCGCAGGAGTTCCTTACAATCTTTATACTCAAAGTCTGCAGCAGTTTGGTCAGGTGCCTTTCATGGATATTATTTCATTATGTAATAGGATGAAATTCTTGAAGTCTGTGGAACTTTAATTGTTTATAAATGGTTTCAAGGAAGGTTAATTTTAGAGATCTATCTGGATGGTTATGTCTTATATATTTTACCAAAACTGTAGTATAAGCCGAAATATAAAGTAACCTAAGACATTGATATAAGTTCTATACCCGTGTTCTAATTTTTTTTTCTATTCTCATTTATTTGGCCATTACTTTGGATTTAGACTTATAGCTTAACTCTACCTGGGATAGGGGATGGATAATTTCCACATTATGTGGAGTATGTGCAGTAAGAATATGACTTCTCTTCTATTAACATACAAATTTGTGGATTACTGGATGCAGGATGCAGTTTGGAAAAAGTTTCATGAGCGGAGTGTTCCTAACTTGGTGTCATGTAAGTTTCAGATTGATACTGTTTTGCCTTAATGCTTTTTAATGTGTCTCCTCCATGAACAGTATGAAAATAAAATCAGAACATGTTTGATTCTACTGGGTAATTTCTCAGCTTGAATTAGTATGGACTCAATCAATCAATGCATTTAATTGCTCCCTCTGCTTTGCTTGTGAAGTAAATCAATGTCTTTTCAATCAAGGTCAGCCTGATGGGACTACCTTCTTTATTTAAATTGGTCCTGAAAACCTATCAGTGGGAGCCTGGAAAAAGTCTCTAGTCAAGGGTTTGTTTGGTCAAACCTCATGAAGGTTGTCATATCAATATTTTAACTGTCCAGGCCTTGAGGAGGTTCCAATTAGAATTTTTATGAAATGTATAGAACTAATTATTTTTTCAAGGAGGAAAGACTTACTAATAGAGTACTACATAATTTTGTAATAACATGTTTTTGATATAGTTTAGGGTAATGAACCTATATTAAACCCTTCGAGTTATTTATGATACAACTAAATCTATGAACAAGTAACTTTATTTAGGGGGAAATGGGGTATAGGCAACTAATTCTTGATTTTCTGTTCATTACTTACTCACTTATAGATGACTAAACTAGTGATTAATAAAAAGTAAGATTTTTTTTTATATTGGTAGGAATGGTAGGGGGAGTGGGCTTATGGCTTACAATGGAAGATGCATTGGTATCATAGACGATTGTATGCTACAATTTTTTGGTCAATATCTTTTTGGAAACTATTTAAATATATGAAATTGCCAGTTCTAGAAAGCAAGCAACCTGTATGTTCCAGAAATTCATGTCACATATTTATCTTAGTCTCAAGGTTTGCCCAAATGGCACATGTTATCTCAAAAGACTTCAGGTCTTGGATTAGGTTTTCTAGGGTCTAAGGTTACAAAGGTTTTCTAGTTACAAAAAATGAATTTGAACCCAAAGATGAAGGATTCTTGACACCTTTATAAGGACCTTGGGATGCCAAGTTGTTGATATAAACAACCATCTCAATGCAACATAATTTCTAAAGCCACATAGCTTAACCAAACTCATTATTGAACTATTCTTTTTTAGGCCAAACTCATTTATTGAACTTTATAGTCCTCTTGATAGGCCTCTTATAGTTCCAAAACAACTTATATGAACCCAGTGGACACCCCAAACGTTCATTTTAATTTTAAAATTTTTATCGGAAATTGGCCTGGAAGTGTGGATTATAGCCTTCAATTTGGACATTTTTTTTTTATTTTTTCAGCCCCGAAAAGGAAAGAGGCCGAGGTGATTCCCACGAACCCCATGACACCTCAGGAAGCCATTTGGGTGGTTAGAATGCACACTTTGCCTTTAAACTGTCAATTTAGCCATTTACCCATACACCGCCCTTCATTAACTCAAAGCTGCTATAGGCCTTTATTTGACTGACTAGTGGTTATATATGATTTTAAATAACATTACATGACCCTAGAATGCATTGCCCATCATCCCGAGAATTTTTGACACTAGCCCTTCATTTTTTGACAAATTCGACTTTTTCGGACTTGGGAAGGAAAGTGGTTGTGGTTCTTCCTATAGACCCCACGACACCATGAGAGGCCATTTGGGTGATTGAAATTGTCCACTTAGTCTTTAAACCGTCAATTTAGCCATTTATGTACACATCTCACTTAATTAACTTAAGCCAGCCACTTGCCTTTATGTGACCTAATAGTGGTCATATATGGTTTCTAACAACGTTATATGATCCCCAGATGCAATCCTTACAATCCTAGATTTTTCAACACCAGTCCCGAAATTTCCTTAAATGTTCCGATTTTGTGTATTAAAGCCTTTATTTTCGGACAATTTTCAACTATTTCAGATTTGAAAGGAAAGAGGTCGGGGTGCGGCCATATAGGTGAATTAATCTATGCACATTGTCTTTGAACTTCCAATTTAGCTGTTTATGTACAGTGTACACACCTCCCATCATTATCTTAAGGCCGCCATGGGCCTTATGTGACTGGCTAGTGGCTATATTGGGCCATATATGGTTCAAAACAAAAAGTAAATGATCCAGGGATGCATCCCTTACAATCTTGAGATAGGCACACCTAGGCACATGGCATTAGGGGTTATGCTCTTTTTGTTCAATCCTCAAAGAAATACTCTGTTTGAATAGGCACACCTAGGCACATGGCATTAGGGGTTATGCTCTTTTTGTAGTCCAGACGAAGCGATTGTGATGAAGTGCAACTGAGGTGCACAGAGGCACGCCTAAGGCTCCTCCTTAAGGGAAACAATAGTTTTTTCACAAAATTTATAATTACATGCGCTTTGATGAGGCTCTCTTAAGGCGCAGGGAACTCTAAACCTTTTTTACATTGGCCGACTCCAGGGAATTTTTTGCAAAATTGTAAATTAAGTCCTTCAAACCTTTCCATGATCAGGTGGAAAATGTTGACTTGATATGGAAAACTTGCATGGATTCATCTAATAATGGTCATTTAGCCCCCATACTTATCCCATAAGTTGACTGCCCTTACAAAGTTGAGAAGCCCCTTAAGATCATACAATTTCCACCTAATCTGTACAAATATAATGTTTATTGTTGCTAGAAAGTTAGGTCTTATCCAAGACATGCATGCTAACAGTGGTGAGAGTCTGTAATACTTCATGTCAAATATATCATTATTAGTATTTGTAATCCATTTGTGAAATTTCACTGACAATATAAACTAATTACTTATCATTATAGTGGAGAGGCTGTCATCAATCGGCTTGTGATGGCCTGCTAGTAATAAATAGATCAAAATCTGCTTAACTTCATGATAAGCATCATCAATTTTTTTATTTTTAATGTATTATTATCAAATCTACAATTTAGGGTGTTGAAGCGAGATAAATAAATATTGTGCGTTTTTTGAACTTGGTGTATAACTATCAATTAATTTATTTTGCAGCTTCACTTAATAGTGAAAGATCCATGCCTAATCCTTGTTATCCCAGAGGATTTGAATTGACATCACAGGCGAGTGATGAGAATCTTTTGAAATCCCATGCCACAGGGAACTTTTCTGCTTGTAAATCTGAACTTACCATGTTGCTGAATGATAGGAAAGGTACTTGTTCTATTGTGCAATACATCCTTAGTCTTGTGATTTTCCCAAATTGCTTAATTATTTTGCTATGATTAGAACATATTGGAGCTGAAAATGGTTCTATGTCCTTGAAGTTTCCTGTAGTGATGTTTTGACTCTTTATATGGGCTGTATGATTTTGTAGGCTCTGCCTCTGAATAGATGTAGTTGCTCCCCTTGGCTTTTACTAGTTCCTTATCTCAGCTGAACTGCCTGCTAATTTTCTTAATCCCCTTGACTTGATTATTATGTTGGCCCAAACATTGAAATTCAGCTGTTTTGCAAGTTTTACTATAAACATGTTAGTATGTTACAAAAAATAAAAATAACTAAATAAATCCCCATGCACAAAGTCTTAACTCATAAATAAGAGTTCCATTCAACATTTAAAGTTACCAAGGTGCATGACTATTGAGAGTGATGACCCTTTGATAGCCAGAATACTCATCCAATTAAAGAAGCCAAGAAGTACACCTCAAATGTGCTTTTTGTTGCCAAATTACAGCATACAACTTTGGCCATGCTATTGACAAAGCCTGGTTTATACTACTGTATTTGTAATTTGTAACTGATTGAAAACTTTGTTACAGGGTCCTCTGAAGTAGATATTAATTTCATGTGTTTGGCGTAGCAACTTTCTAATGTCTTGACTAATGCCCAGGAGAAATGTTTGTTTTTTCTGTAGGAAAATGCACTCATGCACCATGCGAGATGATGCCTACCATTTTTAGTGAGTTGGAAAATAAACCTCACCCGCAGCAAAGGTTCTATCTTTCTTCCCAGGTTTGTGTTTGACAAATCACTAGGAATATCTGAGGGAACATAGATGAAAAAATTTATGGTGAGAAAATTATCTTCTAACTCCCTGTATCACGTGGTAAGGAACAAATGATGATAATCTGAAATCAGGCTTCTAAGAAATTAGGAATTTGATAATCTCAGAAGTAATATGCTTCTCATTAACCACACTGTGTTGTTACATTGTGTTTGGGCTAATAAGCTCTTTACTAGGGAGTTAAAAAATCAGTAATCAGAACAATTTGTACATTGTAATATTTAATTTTTAAGAAAAAAGAAAAAAAGAGATCATGATATAAGATTCTTATATTGCTAATGCCTAATGAGGGGGGTACATGGTGGAATAAAATGAAATGACAGGTATATTTTGTTGCAGTAGAACAGTGCTTTATTTTTCTATTTTGTTGCTGGCAGTTTCGAGGCTTAGTTCTAAAGGCTTCTATATCAGAACTGGAGTCTGTTGCACAAAATTATTGCGAGGATGACTGGGACAATCTTAAAAGAAAATTTGATATTGATGGTGTAGAACTGTCAAGAAGTTGTTTCTCATATACATTCATGGTGATCTTGTTACGCAACAGTTTTGGCATTCCATTTGATGAGAAGAGGTATGCTTCCATATCTGGGTCTTCTCATAGAAATTAGAATTTGTGCTCGTCAGGCTTCATACTTTTCACCTGAAAATCCAGTATTTGAACAATTTCGAACTTGTTGAAACTGTCAGAACCTATTTGAACTTATATACATCCTAAAAATTTACCTATAGGTGAAAAGAAAAAAATAAGGAAAATGTTAGTGTAATGAAATTCATTGCCTGCTGGTCAATTTTAATTAGTGTAATGAAATTCATATTGACTTCTATTACCTTTTTTGGAGTATTTATTACTTGTATTAAGCTAATTCCTATAAGGAAAATGTTAAGCTTAGCCCTTTGGACTATGGGATGTTCTCTAAATGTTGCAATACTTTTAATATATAAATATTCTGAAATAAAGCATGATTATCACTAGATTCTAATCTGATGTTTTTTCTGGAAAAATATTATGTGCTTATTCATAGCTCTGTTGCACCTTTGTTTCTTTTTCTTGCAATGACCCCCAAAACAATCCTCTTTCATTAACTGTGGTATAGAAGGGATGTACTGATGCCTATGTATTTTCAAGCTGATTTATTTACACATGCTGGTTATACAGAATCGAGTTTGCAGCAGGAAGCACTCCTGTTGATTGGAGACTTGGAGCCTTTATTTCCCAGACAATCATGGAATCGTTTGACAGTATCACAGAACATTATGATACGCATATTGTTGAGAATGAGTCTGTCACCTACTTCTTGTTTGCGGTTCTTATAGTTTTTGTTCTTCTGGCCACATTCTTTGTAATGAAATTGCGAAAACCACAGTTTAAGACAATATATGACCTTGAAAAAGGCCGCTATATTGTTACACGTGTACCTAGATAGATACCATTTGTTTCTATTCTTGTAATTGATGTACCATTTCAGTTCTTTGTACAGTTAGCCAAGGAAATCAAAGCATTAAGATACTACTGCTATCTTTTTGGGTTCACATCTCTCTGCCCTATTTTAACATAAATGTTAGTACCTTTTTCTTTTTGATAGTCAAACATTGCAACACATTGTTCTGGTGCTATGGTCTGTTGTAAGCATTTAAAAATCATTGCCAAAGTAGTACAAGTTAGGCAAATTTATGACAAAATCATGCGTTCGATTTACTAAAAGGATGTCCATTGCAACAAAACAAAACAAAGGATCAAACATTTGACAAAAGTTCCATTCCTTTTTTCCCTAGGTGATTACACCTAACTAAACTACCAATAGTATTCATTGCCATCTTAGTATCTTCCCAAGGATTTCCCTTTGCTAATTTCTTATACAAGTAACTATCAAATGTCATCCTTTGAACATACTCATCCCCACACAATTCCACCAATGCTTCTCTACTTGTATCATTCCCATAAAATACCTTTTGTAACACATTCAAAAACCTAAATGTACTCCTATACTCTCCATCCCACTTCCTTAAATACTCCCTCTTCAAATCTCGTTCATTAATCATGTAAGTACCTCCCTCCGACGCCTCCACCACGGCCTGCCCACACATTCGACCCGACTTTGCGGCAAAGTATATCCCCTCGCCCGAACACTTGGTCACGTAACCCGCCGCATCCCCAACAAGAGCAACTCGGCCTCGCACCCGCACGGGCCTCGGATGTTCCGGTATTGGGTGGGCCTCCACCTTAAAGACCCGACCTCCGCGAATCTTGGGCCCAGCCCGAGCCCGAATCCCATGTTGGAACTTCTTAATATCCGACTTGGACTTAACCGTGCCGGTCCCCACCGCCACGTGGTCACATTTCGGGAACACCCACCCGTAAAAATCAGGCGACACGTCATCACCCACGTACATCTCAGCAAGATCTCTATAATACTCCATCTCCTCCTCCGGCAGCTTGATCCTCTCCTGAAAAGCAAGGGCATACTCGTAATTTCCCGCCCCGATCGACTTCGCCACCTGGCTGTGGACCCCATCTGCACCAATGACAACATCAACGGCAACAGACTTCTTCGACCCGCCCACATTGTAATGGATCACATACGGCCCACTATCCAAATGGGCCGGAAGGTCCAACCTAGTAACAAGCCCAGTAATCAAACGGGCCCCACTAGCCTGGGCCTTGGCCCGCAAAAACGAGTCAAGCACCTCACGCCGAGTCATAGCAATAAACTCACTCGGCAAAAGAGTCTTACCAAAGTCAACGCAAAGGTTCGAAGGAGAGAAGATTCTCATGCGCGTGACTTCACGGTCAACAATGTCGCGTGGGATCGAAAACTCGTCCAGCATACAAAGCGGAATAGCACCGCCGCAAGGTTTCGAACCCGAAACGTTTCGCTCGAACAAAAACGTTTCAACGCCGCCGGTGGACATCGCTTCGGCGGCGCAAGCTCCGGCGGGTCCGCCACCAATGACGGCGGCGCGTAGCTTGCGTGTGCCGGAGATGTGGAGGTTGGAAGGTGGTGGTGTGTTGTTGGAGTGTTGAGGAAGGTGAGCAGAGATCGAAGGAAGAAAGGGGAGACGGAGAGATGATGCCGCCATTGATGATTTCAAAGTTGTGTGTTTTGATTGTTAATGGTGATGATAATAATGAAGGGTTAATTATTTTAAGTAGGTGATTAAGTGAGTGATTAAGTCAGTAAGCATGTGAAAGGGAATATTATTAAATTTTTAAGTGGGTGATAAAGTTAAATTACCAACTTTGGAATCCGAACCCACGCCTTCCTAGATGATGTGCAAGGGGTATAACCGGTATAGCATATTTACAGTCTTTTATTTAAAACTAGATGATGTACGAGCCATGCTATGTTTACTTTTTTCAGCCTATAAGAACTACAACGACGATCCGTTGAGGAATGAGGATACGTACTAGAATGGGGAGAGAGTAGAGATTAATGAAGCTGGTGGTGTACCTTCTATTTTAGGAAACATGGCCAGCTAATCTAAATCAATTAGGGCAGAGGGTGAGGAAATCTTTCTGATTTTTGATAAGCAGACCTACTTTGATTGCCTCAACTATAAACTTTCTTGCATGTTGTAATGTTGCAGTTGTAGTCATATTATCTCTTAGATTTGGCCAGATAAGTGGGCGCAAACTTGAGTATGCCCAATCATTTGATGTACATGTTAAAGTCTTGTATGTGGTGATCTCTTATGTGAGTCGAAAATCATTACTCCGTATGTTAGTAAATATTGTTTAAACGTTTTGTTTAGGCAAAATTTAATTCATCCTAGCTCATTCCTAAATTTTTGGACTCACCGCTTATTGCCGTATTGGTTAATATGAACATATAATAATATCTAATTGTTGCTCTAAGTGAAATTGGTTCTGTCCATTTAGACTTGTTTACTATGACAAGATTTGCAGTGGCCAATCAAATGTATAATTATGAATTAACAATATTATTAGCAGAGCAACAAATCAAATATGACATTAATGTAACTAATCACGGTACTCTGTTAAATTTTGAACTACCTTGTCGCTCGGAAGTATTATTATATTATATGCCCTACTATTAATATTAGTTCCACCCTATATCCGAGTGTATTATTATAACCCTCTCATATCATTCTTTTTTCTGTTTTATTTATTAATGAGTTCCAAAGAAATGTACTCCATAGTTTACGTTACCAATATACAATACATAAGTTGGGCTACACAATCCTAAACAATCGGCAAAAATTATTGGAATCAGAACCTTCTTGAATTGTTCGTTCAATTCATCACAATATTTTTAAGTTGAACTCAAAATTTTGTTTATTTTCTCAGCTTACAAATTGTTGTAAATATAAATATTTTAAGGGTAATGTAATATGTAACCCTAAGGGATATATATAAGCATTAAATATACTCTTGGAAATTGTAAAAATTAAGAAATTTATGACAACGCGTAAATCAGTGTTATTAGTGTGTATATTTTGATAATTTTTTTTTTTTTTTTTATAATTTTCAAGTGTAAATTTAATGGTTATATGTAGCCTAAGGGTGATGTATAACATTTTTCATATTTTAAGTACAGCTATGAGCGTAATATCCTACAAGTTGCACGTGGATTTTCTTTGATTCATCCCCTTTTAGCAGACAATTTTATTATCATAAAACATTATAATTAAAATCTCCAGCTTACCAAACCAACATATAGGAACCTACTAAGGAATCTACGTGATTATTGGATCCTTTATAATTAATGCCCTTAATTTCACTATACTTATAAATAAACCAACCTAGCTATCAATCTAATTATTTTCTATCATCTAAAAATATGGCTCTTCTTAGAAGTATTATTGTACTAATACTCCTTAGTTCGTCGTTTTTAATTGTTAAGAGTAATGAGGTTAAGACCTTAAACAACAACGGTCCGAGTGACTTCATGGTGCCCGAGCCACGTAAGTTCGGTCACCATGGGGCTAATAAGTCTCACCATAGCAATGCTCCTTCTGTTAGCCCTAGCCAAGCTCCAGAGATTAGTCACAATAGCGTGAAGAATCATCATGAAAACGCGAGTTCTTCTAATGATGAGGCGACGAATAGTCATGGAGAGGAGCTTAGTCCACACCAAGAGGTACATTTGGAGAATGTCCATGCACACCATCACACGGATAAATCTGTTGCTGGTGGTGGTGTCATTATTGGCTGCTTAGCTACTGCTTTCGTTTTGTCGATTTTTTGTTACATTAGAGCCACCAGAAGAACTCAACAACAGATCATGAGTAAAGAGCAGCTAATCTAATTTTAATTTGTATTATCAGTAAATACGGTTTCAACAATCTTGTATACTATGAGCTTATTATTAGTGTCTTAGTGACCCTAAATTTTATAAATATCACTCCAAATCAAGTAACAAAAAAAAAGTCAACCCTTTGCAAAATTGATATTATGTGATAGCTTATTATGTGATTTGGGGGTGATATTTAAGAAATTTTGGATTCTCGTTCTACGAATGACACCTATCGTATACCCGTTTTTGTTAATAATATAGTTAATTATATGACTAATATGATGCATTTCCTATTTCCATCTTACATTCAAAGTATAATTTTGTACATTATAGTCACTTTCTTTTAGAAATCGCGGTATCATACTACACGGCGAACAAAATCTCACGAATTAACGTTCCTAGCAAAGACCATCATTAGCTAGCTCCTTGTTAATGACCATGAGGCATTCACTTTCCAACGAGTATGTCCCAGTTTTTCATGGTGATAAACAAATTTCTCAGATGACATTTTCGTAAATAAATCAACAACTTTATTCAATTGTGGAGTCCACAATAATGAAAAAGTTGTTGATTTATTCACAAAAATGCCCCATGAAAAACAAATTTCGTTCGTTTCTAACCATGAGAAACATGGAATTTCCCCTTTCCAACTTCACGCAACGAGCATAACACTGTAGAGCCTGCTGTAGCCCAAACACGATAACCTTGGCCACCGCTACCTCAACTGACCAAGTGTGCAGTAGGCAACAATGCTACCAATCCTCTTGTTAAGACTGACATAGGTGGGCAAAGTTTGCATACACATCCTCCACAAAAAAACACCAACTAGCAATTCAACTACTACGTTGGTAAGTTTAGACTTCGGAGTACAATATGCAACTAACTCAAAAAACCATATTCAATGAGCAAATCAACATATCCTTTTCTCAAACATTGAAAATGATATACATTACTTAAAATAACATCAGTCATTTGCATCAAATAACCATTAATATTACCAGATGATTTAAGTTTTTTCTTTTGTTTTGAAAAACAGATGATTAAGTTATAACACCAAAATAACTTAAACACAACAACTAAAGGACACCTAGATAATAACTTAAACGCATTAACTAAAGGACACCAACTTAAGCACAACTAAATTTGTGAACCCAAGCCTACCACAGACATTTATGACACCAATTAATAATCATATATGGTTCCAAACGACATTACATGACCCAATGATGTATCCCATAGGGTCTCAAAACTTTTCGCCGCCGGGCCCGTAACGTCAAAAATTCCACAAAAAACGTGGATAATAGCCTTCAATTTTAGAATTTTTTGACTTTTTTCGCCTGGAATATAAAATTGTTGAGATGTTTACCATGGTTCCTAATACCCTCCGGGAGTCCAATTAGGTGGGTGGAACCATCCAATTTGCCTTAAAATAGTCAATCCACCAATTCCCAACTTGCACCGATTTTGTGAACTCAAGCCTACCATGAACATTTATGACATCATTTAATGGTCATATATGGTTCCAAACCACATCATATGACCCTCAGATGTATCCCCTAGGCTCTCAACACTTTTCGCCACCGGCCCCAATAACATCAAAAATTCCTTAAAAAGAGTGGATAATAAGCCTTCAATTTTGGAACTTTTTGACCTTTTTCCGCCCGAAAATAAAAATTGCCGAGATTTTTCCTATGGTCCCTAATATCCTCCGGGAGTCCAACTGAGTGGGTGGAACCATCCAATTTGCCTTAAAACGATCAATTTACCAATTCGCATGCAACTCTCACCAATTTTGTGAACTCAAGCCTACCACAGACATTTAAGACATCATATAATGGTCATATATGGTTCCAAACGTCATTATATGACCCTAAGATGTATCCCCTAAGGTCTTAACACTTTTCGCCACTAGGCCCCTTAACCTAAAAAATTCCTCAAAAAGCGTGGATAATAGCCTTCAATTTTGGAATTTTTTTGATTTTTTTTCGTCCGGAAATAAAAATTGCCGAGATGTTTACCATGGTCCTAATACCCTCCAGGAGTCCAATTGGGTGGGTGGAACCATCCAATTTGCCTTAAAACGATCAATTTACCAATTTGCAACTTGCACCGATTTTGTGAACTCAAGCCTACCACGAACATTTATGACATCAATTAATGGTCATATATGGTTCAAAACGGCAATATATGACCCAATGATGTATCCCGTAGGGTCTCAAAACTTTTCTCCACCGGGCCCGTAACGTCAAAAATTCCACAAAAAACATGGATAATAGCCTTCAATTCTGTAATTTTTCGACTTTTTTCGCCTGAAATGAAAAATTAATGAGATGTTTACCATGGTTCCTAATACCCCCCTGGAGTCCAACTAGGTGGGTGGAACCATCCAATTTTCTTTAAAACAGTCAATTTACCAATTCGCAACTTGAACCGATTTTGTGAACTCAAGCCTACCATGGACATTTATGACATCATTTAATGGTCATATATGGTTCCAAACGACGTTATATGACCCTTATATGTATCCCCTAGGATCTCAACATTTTTCGCCACCGGCTCCAATAACCTCAAAAATTCCTCAAAAAACGTGGATAATAGCCTTCAATTTTGGAACTTTTTGACCTTTTTCCGCCCAGAAATAAAAATTGCCGAGATTTTTACAATGGTCCCTACTATCCTCCAGGAGTCCAATTGAGTGGGTGGAACCATCCAATTTGCCTTAAAACGATCAATTTACTAATTCGCAACTTTCACCAATTTTGTGAACTCAATCCTACCACGGACATTAAAGACATCATATAATGGTCATATATGGTTCCAAACGGCTTTATATGACCCTAAAATTTATCCCCTAGGGTCTTAACACATTTCGCAACCGGGCCCTTAAACTCAAAAATTCCTCAAAAAGCGTGGATAATAAGCCTTCAATTTTGGAATTTTTTGACTTTTTTTTTGCCCGAAAATAAAAATTTCTGAGATGTTTAACATGGTCCCTAATATCCTCCGTGAGTCCAATTGGGTGGGTGGAACCATCCAATTTTCCTTAAAACGATCAATTTACCAATTCGCAACTTGCACCGATTTTGTGAACTCTAGCCTACCACGGACATTTATGACATCAATTCATGGTCATATATGGTTTCAAACGGCATTACATGACCCAATGATGTATCCCATAGGGTCTCAAAACTTTTCGCCACCGGGCCCGTAATGTCAAAAATTCCACAAAAAACGTGGACCTTCAATTTTGGAATTTTTTGACGTTTTTCGCCTGAAATAAAAAATTGATGAGATGTTTACCATGGTTCCTAATACCTTCCAGGAGTCCAATTAGGTGGGTGGAACCATCCAATTTGCCTTAAAGCAGTCAATTTACCAATTCGCAACTTGCACCAATTTTGTGAATTCAAGCCTACCTTGAACATTTATAGCATCATTTAATAGTCATTCAAACGGTATTATATGACCCTAAGATGTATCCCCTAGGGTCTCAACACTTTTCGCCACCGGCCCCAATAACCTCAAAAATTCATCAAAAAGCGTGTATAATAACCTTCAATTTTGGAACTTTTTGACATTTTTTCGTCCGGAAATAAAAATTGCCGAGATGTTTATTATGATCCCTAATATCCTCCGGGAGTCCAATTGGGTGGGTGGAACCATCCAATTTTCCTTAAAACGATCAATTTACCAATTCGCAACTCTTACCACTTTTGTGAACTCAAGCCTACCACGGACATTTAAGACATCATATAATGGTCATATATGGTTCCAAACGGCATTATATGACCCTAAAATGTGTCCCCTAAGGTCTTAACACTTTTCGCCACCGGGCCCCTTAACCTAAAAAATTCTTCAAAAAGCATGGATAATAGCCTTTAATTTTGGAATTTTTTGACCTTTTTTCACCCGGAAATAAAAATTGCCGAGATGTTTACTATGGTCCCTAATATCCTCTGGGAGTCCAATTGAGTAGGTGGAACCATCCAATTTGCCTTAAAACGATCAATTTACCAATTCGCAACTCTCACCAATTTTGTGAACTCAAGCCTACCACGGACATTTAAGACATCATATAATGATAATATATGGTTACAAACGGCATTATATGACCCTAAGATGTATCTCCTAGGATCTTTACACTTTTCGCCATCGGGCCCCTAAACCTCAAAAATTCTTCAAAAAGCGTGGATAATAGCCTTTAGTTTTGGAATTTTTTGACCTTTTTTCGCCCGGAAATAAAAATTGCCGAGATGTTTACTATGGTCCCTTATATCCTCCGGGAGTCCAATTGAGTAGGTGGAACCATCCAATTTGCCTTAAAACGATCAATTTACCAATTTGCAACTCTCATTGATTTTGTGAATTCAAGCCTACCACGGACATTTAAAACATCATATAATGGTCATGTAAGGTTCCAAACGACATTATATGACCCTAAGATGTATCTCCTAGGATCTTTAAACTTTTCACCACCGGGCCCCTTAAGCTCAAAAATTCCGCAAAAAGCGTGAATAATAGCCTAGCTTCAATTTTAGAATTTTTTGAATTTTTTTTTGCCCGAAATTAAAATTTTCCGAGATGTCTACCATAGTCCCTAATACCCTCCAGGAGTCCAATTGGGTGGGTGGAATCATCCAATTTTCCTTAAAACGATCAATTTACCAATTCGCAACTAGCACTAATTTTGTGAATTCAAGCCTAGCACAAACATTTATGACATCAATTATTGGTCATACATGGTTCCAAACGGCATTACATGACCCATTGATGTATCCCACAGGGTCTCAAAACTTTTTGCCACCGGGCCCGTAACGTCAAAAATTCCAAAAAAACGTGGATAATAGCCTTCAATTTTGGAATTTTTTGATTTTTTTCGCCTAAAATACAAAATTGATGAGATGTTTACTATGGTTCCTAATACCTTCCGGGATTCCAATTATGTAGATGGAACCATCCAATTTGCCATAAAACAGTCAATTTACCAATTCGCAACTTGCACCAATTTTGTGAATTCAACCCTACCTTGGACATTTATGACATCAGTTAATGGTCATATATGGTTCCAAACGACATTATATGACCCTAAGATGTATCCCCTAGGGTCTCAACTCTTTTCGCCACCGGCCCCAATAACCTTCAAAAATTCCTCTAAAAGCGTGGATAATAATAGCCTTCAATTTTAGAACTTTTTGACCTTTTTCCGCCCGGAAATAAAAATTGCCGAGATTTTTACTATGTTCCTTAATATCCTCCGGGAGTCCAATTGAGTGGGTGGAACCATCCAATTTGCCTTAAAACGGTCAATTTACCAATTCGCAACTCTCACCAATTTTGTGAATTCAAGCCTACCACGGACATTTAAGAAATCATATAATGGTAATATATGGTTCCAAACGGCATTATATGACCCTAAGATGTATCCCCTAAGGTCCTTAAACCTTTTCGCCACCGGGCCGCTAAACCTCAAAAATTCTTCAAAATCCGTGGATGCCTTTAATTTTGGAATTTTTTTGACTTTTTTTCGCCCGGAAATAAAAATTGTCGAGATGTTTACCATGGTCCCTAACTCCCTCTGGTAGTCAAATTGGGTGGGTGAAACCATCCAATTTGGCTTAAAACGATCAATTTACCAATTCGCAACTTGCACCGATTTTGTGAACTCTACCACGGACATTTATGACATCAATTAATGGTCATATATGGTTCAAAACGGCATTACATTACCCAATGATGTATCCCACAGGGTCTCAAAACTTTTCGCCACCAAGCCCGTAACTTCAAAAATTCCACAAAAAACGTGGATAAATAGCCTTCAATTTTAGAATTTTTTGACTTCTTTCGCCTGGAATAAAAAATTGCTGAGATGTTTACCATGGTTCCTAATACCCTATGTGATTCCAATTAGGTGGGTGGATTCATCCAATTTGCCTTAAAACGGTCAATTTACCAATTCGCAACTTGCATCGATTTTGTGAGCTCAAGCCTACCACAGACATTTATGACATCATTTAATGGTCATATATGGCTCCAAACGGTATTATATGACCCTAAGATGTATCCCCTAGGGTCTCAACACTTTTCGCCACCGACCCCAATAACCTCAAAAATTCATCAAAAAGCGTGTATACCTTCAATTTTGGAACTTTTTGACCTTTTTTCGTCCGGAAATAAAAATTTCCAAGATGTTTACTATGATCCCTAATATCCTCCGGGAGTCCAATTGAGTGGGTGGAACCATCCAATTTTCCTTAAAACGATCAATTTACCAATTCGCAACTCTTACCACTTTTGTGAACTCAAGCCTACCACGGACATTTAAGACATCATATAATGGTCATATATGGTTCCAAACGGCATTATATGACCCTAAAATGTATCCCCTAAGGTCTTAACACTTTTCGCCACCGGGCCTCTTAACCTCAAAAATTCTTTAGAAAGCGTGGATAATAGCGTTCAATTTTGGGATTTTTTTGAATTTTTTTCGCCTGGAAATAAAAATTGTCGAGATGTTTACCATAGTCCCTAATACCCTCCGTGAGTCCAATTAGGTGGGTGGAACCATCCAATTTCCCTTAAAACGGTCAATTTACCAATTCGCAACTTGCACCGATTTTGTGAACTCAAGCCTACCACAGACATTTATGACATCATTTAATGGTCATATATGGCTCCAAACGGTATTATATGATCCTAAGATGTATCCCCTAGGGTCTCAACACGTTTCGCCACCGCCCCCAATAACCTCAAAAATTCCTCAAAAAGCGTGTATAAAAATTGCCTTCATTTTTGGAATTTTTTGACCTTTTTTCGCCCAGAAATAAAAATTACCGAGATGTTTACTATGATCCCTAATATCCTCCGGGAGTCCAATTGAGTGGGTGGAACCATCCAATTTGCCTTAAAACAATCAATTTACCAATTTGCAACTCTCACTAATTTTGTGAACTCAAGCCTACCACGGATATTTAAAATATCATATAATGGTCATGTAAGGTCCCAACGGCATTATATGATCCTAAGATGTATCCCCTAGCGTCTTTACTCTTTTTGCCACCGGGCCCCTTAACCTACAAAATTCCTCACGCCTTCAATTTTGGAATTTTTTGACTCTTTTTTCGCCCGAAAA